>NC_092588.1:44115000-44420000 GCF_047663525.1 Anas platyrhynchos | reverse complement strand
GTGTTCAGGAAGACACTAGAGCTTGTAGAAAAGCATGAAATGGTTTCCTTGCAGACATAAACTTTTCCAATGTTTGTATTGCTTAATGCAACACAAATGATCATAAAAGGAAAATCATATTTAACTTTTACGTAAGAACTTTTTCTTCTTTTTTTTTAATTACTTGAGCAAAATTCCAAGCTGCTTTCTCAGTGAAAATGACATGTTGTAGAACACTGAGCCAATTTTAAAGTAAAAATTAAAAAGATTGTATAAGCCACAGAAGACTTAATTTGTATTAAAACATTACAATTTAAAAATGTTAATATAATAGCTTGCTATAAATAATTTTTTGAAGGTGGCAATCCTCATTCCTTTTCGGAATCGCCATGAGCATCTTCCAATTTTTTTCCGGCATCTGATACCTATGTTGCAGAAGCAGCGGCTGGAATTTGCCTTCTATGTTGTTGAACAGGTAACAACACTTATTTGAAAAGTGATTCTTTGGGATTTATAATTTAAATTTAAAAATTGTTTCACTGCTCTTCTAATCCTTTGAGCGAAAAAGGAAAGTTCAGCTCCATTTCCAGGATTACGCTATGGCCTTTTTCCAAATGCAGGCTGGTATTTTATGGGTGATAACATGGCCTCTTTGAATCTGTTGTCTATAAGTTTTCAAGGTAAAACAACAACAACAACAACAAATACACATTTTAAGGATAAGAATTGGGAATGGTTGTTTAGGCAAAAACATTTTACAGCACATGTTCACTGGAATCCAATCAAAGACAATAACTTTAAAGTGTGTGCTATCCAGTTAATATATATGAAATATAGTGGTGGTGTTGATCCTAAAAAAATACCAGTACCAGCTAGAGACTAAGAGACTCTACATAAACAGAGAGGAATGATTATGTAGGAAAAACAAAAACAAAAAACAAAAGCAACCAACCAAACAACATAAAACACAAAAACAGCTAACCAGAAATGTCTGCAAGTCACAGTGAAGGAACAAAATAGTTCGGATTAACAGAGGAATTTGCACTATTGTTGGCTGTAGTAGATAACCTCCCAAAGAAATTGCTGGACTTACTTTTCATGGTTTATCTTATATGATATTTTCACATAAGTGAAAAATACCAGAAAACAAATAAAAAGATCAACTAAATTGTCATGAAAAAGTCATTTAAATTGCATTTGCTATATCAAAAGGTCTTGTAAGTTGTACTGTCTTGTTTGTTCAAAATTGAAATGTGGAGATTTAAATTGTGCTAGAAATAAAAATAATTTGAATTTAACTTCATAAAAGTTTCTAAGAAATTGGAAATTCTTATATATGGTTGTCATTAATGTATATATGTAAATGTTATGAAAACATAACAATTACAGCTTGACTAAACAGTCAACTGTTTTAAGAAACAAAATATTTCTTTTTAGTTTGTATCAGTATTTCTTTAACTGGTAATATAATGCTGTATTGATCTAGTGCTGTAAGTTACTAGTGCTGTTAAGTTTTGTGCAAGGTAGAAGGTTGCCTAGACTTTTAAATCACAAAATAAGAATTGATGTGGTTGGTGTTAATCAGAACTATTGCTCTGCTTAACTAGAGGAATAACAGACGTCTTTGCCAATACTTTTTTAATGTGGAGGATGATGTATTTCTCATAGTGTTGAAATTATGTCTCTTTCTTCTTGACTCTTACAATTTCTTTTTTGTTTTGTGTTTGAAGACAGGTACACAACCTTTTAATCGTGCAATGCTCTTTAATGTTGGCTTCAAGGAGGCTATGAAGGATGTTGTCTGGGACTGTATTATATTTCATGATGTAGATCACTTACCTGAAAATGACCGTAATTATTATGGGTGTGGAGAAATGCCACGTCATTTTGCAGCAAAGCTGGACAAATACATGTACATGTAAGTAACTCACTTTATCCACATTGTTTCTTAAAGACTCAGAAACATTCTTGAACAGCTTATAACTTTCTAGCAGTTTTGCTGGACAGATCAATAGCAATGCATTGAAAGCACAACTGTGTGTTTGTGCTTCAGGTTGGCAACCAATTAGCTGTCAAAATTTTCAGGATTTTAGATGTATTTAAAAATATATACATTAATTGATGCATTACTAATTGTTGATTTTTTTTTTTTTTTTTTTTTTTTTTTTTTACAAATGGATAAAGGGCAAATTTTCCAGTTGAATAGTGTCAAAGTACAATAGTTTGAAGGCTTTGCTTCACAGTTATTTCAGCTTTGAGTCTAAATCAGCCATCTTAAATATGTGGTAGACGTGTTTCATGCGATGATACTAACATGAGCTACAGTCTAAAGAGTACCTTTCATGCAAATGAGACACTACTGCAAATATTTTATTCAACTTCCATTTGTATTACTTAATGCCTGTTATCTGCGAACCAGTTTCCCTTAATGGATACATTCCACATCTGTCCTTCATTTAGAGTTCTTTATGTTTTAGTGAAAGGTGTTGCTCAATGAGAAGGCTACTTTCTTAAGTCCAGATAATACAAAATTTGTCTTTTGTTTTCAGTCTTCCATACAATGAGTTCTTTGGTGGGGTAAGTGGACTGACAGTGGAACAATTCAAGAAGATCAATGGATTTCCTAATGCCTTTTGGGGATGGGGTGGAGAAGATGATGATCTTTGGAACAGGTGAGTGTTCAATGCTTATTATGTCTTTCTTATTGTTCTCTTATATCCACCATTTGAGAGCAATTGGGTGTTTTTTGTTTTAAATGAACAAATTCTGTCATTTCTAAAGAATTCAATTTAGTAGTATCAGAAAATGCTGTGTAAAAGAGTAAGTACGACATTCATTCTTCCTTCACCTCTTTTGGCCTGGGGAGAGTTAACAGTCTTTTAAGAGAGAGGTCTCTTAACAAAATAACAGATATAACAACAGATAACAGTATTAAGCATATTTAGTCTAATTCCTCTAGTCCTCTGTATGCTGCTTTTTAATTTTAATTTATATTTCTGTTGCTGCTAGCATTACAGAACAGCATTTTACAGATTGTAGAGCAAGCATATATTTATTTAATCTTTAATATCACAGGAGCAGTGTCTGAGTGATAGTTTGATTTGTAACTGTAGTGATAGTCACAAATTGGATAACGGATGGCAATGTTTGTTGTATTACTAACTGCACACAGTAAACAATTGTAAAACATTCCAGTAGAGTTCTTAAAACAGATCTCTGCATGACTTCAAAAATAGAGATGTTTTAAAGTAGTTATTTGTTTTCCTTGCTATTTTCATTGTTTTTCTTTTTATCCCGTTGTGCAATAAAGCAGGAAATACTAAATAAATAACAATTTATATTTCCCATTTTATTGGTTTTGTCAGCTTTATTAGTTATTAGGCTAGAAGTTTTGTTTTTAATGGAGATAATGTCAGTAAATGCAAAGATTTAGCTTTAAGAGATCTACCGTGTAATTTTAATTTTTGTTGTAACGTATAAAAACATATTTTAACAATTGGGCTTGATGATCCTGAAGGTCTTTTCCAACATGAGTGATTCTATAATTCTATTATATTCTTTATAAAACTGTTTGTTTATTGTACTGTAGGGTTCATTATGCTGGATACAATGTAACAAGACCAGAGGGAGATTTAGGGAAGTACAAATCCATTCCTCATCATCACAGAGGTGAAGTCCAGTTTTTAGGACGGTAAGAAAAATTGAAAACTAATCGAACACTACAGCTAAAGATGTAAAGATTTTTCATTTATATGTATATCTTCTGCACATAAAATGAGCTGTCAGTGCTTCTAAGTGTTACTCCCTCTTTAGGGCTAAACTCTGTATTTTCTTAAACATACTTTATTTTTTTTTTTAATTATGAAAGTGATAGGGTTTGTATGTCAAAAGATATTGTTGTCATTCTCTTTGGTCTCTTTGGTGAAGAAAGTTACTATTCTTTAATAGTTTGGGCATTAGCACTGGGAGGGCTTCACTAGTCTTAAATATTTTGCAAAAGGAAGCAGTACAGCTGAGGAAAATGACTCCTTTGTGAAAACCAACTTTAGAACTACTCAAGGATTGATTCTTCCATCATATTTCATTATTTTCTGAGAAAACAGGTCTTCTTGTTTCCTGGTTATATTAAGCTAAATTTTAGTTTTGTGGTGCCTTTCTTTTGCTACAAAAATGCAAAACATGTTGATTGCCCTAGAGTAGAATAGCAACCAGAATGCAGCAGATGAGCTGCTGTTGTAATGTAATGCGAAGAACATCATTATTTAACAGTTAAGAATAAAGCAGAAAATTGATGTGCACTGTAGACAGTAGTAAATATGTGATATGAAACTAATATATATATTAGTAACCCATGAGGGAAAACTGCTTTTTAATCAAGTCCAATT
Organism: Anas platyrhynchos; assembly: GCF_047663525.1. Classification (NCBI taxonomy): domain Eukaryota; kingdom Metazoa; phylum Chordata; class Aves; order Anseriformes; family Anatidae; genus Anas; species Anas platyrhynchos. The sequence goes on along the minus strand of NC_092588.1, from coordinate 44,415,636 downwards.
TGGATGTTCGCAAATGCAGTTATCTCAAGGATGAAATGAATTCCAGACATTTTGCATGTGTGGTGATACACTGCAAAAGCACCTAGATCTTTTATCTCTATAGTGAGTTTTATAGGGAAAAAGAAAAAAAAAAAAAAAAAAAAAAAAAAAAAGAAGAAATTGAATGTTCTTTAAAAATTGGGTCCACAAGAAGAATATATATAAATTGTCCAGCTTGTTGTCTAGTCTTAAGATGAACTTAGGTACATGTACATACAATGTAATTGTATTGTATGTAATTGTATTAAAAAACCTGGTGAAAGTGGGTGGCTTTTAAAGTTAAGGTAGGTAATTTAGTAATTTCAAGTGACTGAGAGGTACTTTCAGGGTTTAAAAAATGTAGCGTTTCAAGATGAACTGTTACAGTGTCATGCCTAACATCAATGGAATGGTTTCTTGCAAATCTTTCTCATGTTTTCTTCTTCCAACTCCCTCTACAGATATAAACTTCTGAGGTATTCCAGAGAACGTCAGTATATTGATGGGTTGAACAATTTAATATATACTCCTAAAATACTTGTCAGTAGATTGTATAAAAATATAACTGTTAATCTCATACCAGAACTTGCTCCTGTTAGAGACTATTGATGGAAATGGAATGACAAAGCAACCCTACTGGAGCAAACTTTTAACACTGGAAGATACTAATAGACAGTATAGACATTGTAAAACAAAACAAAACAAAAACAACAAGAACAACAACAAAAAAAACCCTCACAACAAACAGCAGCTTAGAATTAGGGATTTTGACCATTGGATGATATGATGCATATTTGGGATGAGAAATAAAATTATTGCATTTTGTTCTGAAAGAAAAGCCAGCAGCCACCACTCAGATGTTTACAGCATGAGACAACTGTTCAAGCCTTCCTCCTTCATATTCTCTATAATAGCCACACAACTAAATAAATTGCAGAAAATAGACTTATAGCTTCACTGGAAGTAAGACAGATCCTTCTTCCAAGTTTTTTTTTTTTTTTTTTTTTTTAAAATACTAAATCGCTCCCTTCTTCCCTCCTCCCTCTCCATATTTAAATGAATGCTTTTGTTCCTTTTTAAAATGTGTTTTGTAAATATGTGATGTAAATTAATGTGTGTATATTGCTTTTAAATTGCTCAATATGCTTCACTATGTATTTGAGTGCGTTCTCGTTTGAATTCTATTGGAATGTTTTTATTAGCATGAAAGAACAAGTGTAAAATGTAAGTATGCTTAAAAAAAAGGTTATACCTTATGTGAAATGAAGGAAATATTAATTGTTGGCCAGCTATGACTGTAAACTGTTATACTAGTTTTGAGCTCTAGGCCTCCTGCATATCTATATAGAAGAATCAATTTCATATATAAACCTGCTTGAAAGAAAGCTTTTAATTTTATTTATTGCCAGCAAAACTATATGATACCCTGCCTGCCATCTAAATCATATTTATATACATATTGCATGTGTATTATGGAAAATGTTGCAGTTGTTGCGTATTATGATCTACACGAACTCTTAACTGTTTCCGTGTGTGCCACTAGTGTCAATGTCAAGGATTTTAATGCCTAAAACAATGTGTCTGGGTGCATACAGTATTTTGGTATTTTTTTTTTTTTTTTTAATCCTAGTAAACAGCACTTTTATTCCTCCAAAATCAGAAGAGCCAAAAATGTATCTTCATTGGAAGAATATTAAAGTTAGATTCTTAAGAAAATAATAAAACATAGTTCTAATGCTTGCTGTGTGGGATTTTCAGAAGCACAGTGTGGGCCAAATTGTTCCACTTACAATGGCATAAGTGGAACTGAAAGTAGGCCAGTCCCAAGTGCTTTTTAAAATTCCACCCATAATATATCAATATAGCTATTTAAGGGCCTATTCTGGTACAGTGCTGAATGCTTTTATGATGCACTAAGTATCCTCAAGTCTATGACTTCGAATGAGATTGAGGTTGCACAGTCCCAGTAAGGATTGGTCCTGTCTGTTTCTCTATTTTTGTGGTGTTAAATGTATGAGTAACTAGCCTCTCCTTAGCTTGAAACAAGAAACATATCTTCTTATTTTCTGTTTGCTTGTAATGTTAAGCTACCTATAACTATCTCACTTCTAAGTATTATCTTTTCCTATTTCTTTTTTTTTTTTTACATTCCTTGTTAATACTAAGGAAAAGGACTGAATCATTTATTTTTTATGTTAATACAAAGAATACTGACCAAGATCTCCTAAACCGTTTTGTTTGTGACAGTTATTCAACTCTTTAGGAACCAAAGACTGACTCCTGCTCCCATGAAAAATGGAAAGCAGTATATAATAAGGATTGTTTATCCATAGAGTGTTCTGTAATAGCGTTGACAAAGAATGCTAACTCATTTCTATGTGTTGCTGCCACAGATAGTGTGGTGCTGTGTATATTTGAATTTGTTTGCCATAAACATCTTTTATCTCTTTGATGTCCCAGCAGCAAATTTTGCCCTTAGTCATTTTTAAGTAAAGTTACAATCTTAGTTGTAGACATCCCAAATATTTTATAGAAATATAAGATATAATGGAAGTAGTTGAGAACAATTGAAAAGGGATATTTTAAACCTTATGGGAATTACCCTAAAATCTGCCAGTTAATATAGCATCATTTAGCAATGATGTAATGAAAATAACAAAAAGTATAAAGTGAACAGAACATCCTTCAGAAGCATGCTTAAGTGTTTTGATCACCTCCTGGTATATTTTTCTATAACTGGGTGTACAGAATATTCTGAAGAATATGGATAAGGTTAGAGATAATATAATGTATGAACAACTACATCTTCAAAATAAAATTGGTCTTATTTCATAACAGTAACACAATTCTTCAAGAACTGTTGAATAAATTTTTTAATCCTTCATATAATTTTGAAGTGATATCTGTTTTTCAGTACAAGTTCACTTACAGTTTAACAATTGTGATTATTAAACATCCTTTGGTACTGTAGGTCTTTACCATTTTCTGAAGCATGTTTTGGTGCCCATTTGTTAGGCATTCTGTGAAATTAATGTGCAATTTTGAAAAAATTCTAATGCATATATATGTATAGATACATATATATATACATACTATATTACACATATGCTGTGGCTAAACTAATATAACTTTGCAGCTACAAGTGGTTAATCATGTCTGGTCTTAAGAAAAATTTGATTTTAAACCAGGATGTGAATGGATTATGACATATAGCTGAGTTCTTAAAATGTTTACATTTTGATGCCCCAAAGTGATGGATGTTATATTATGAAATATTAATACTAACACTCCTCTCTAAATAACTTTGATCACTTTGTTGGGAAACTTTAAAAGTCACTATCTTAAATTACATCAGAATAGTGTTTGTATGCTACCTGCTTGAACTCAGTAGTATTCTTCAGTGAATTTTAACATAGACAGTGCCTTCAAAAAAAAAAAAAAGTGGTGCAGAACTAAGAGTTGTGCACATTCCTTTTAGTATTTTCATAATTCTTGTAAAACATAGAGAGAAGCCGGTCACATTGGCTTTCGCTAATGGTTTTGCTGACCAGGCAAATTAAGGATGTATTCTCTTCAAGGAGTTAGAGGGAGAAGAAAGAGAAAGTATTTTTACAAGATTCTGAAAGTTTTGCAAATTAAAAAGTAAAAATATTACAAAACTATTAACACTGGAATCTGGTCAATATACATGATACTCTTAAGCCCATTTCTGTATTTTAAATTTAAATAGGAGAATATAAAATATAAAATCCATTTCAAACTAGAGAATATATTGAAAAGAAAGTGCAAAATGTCCTTTTTCTTGGATCTTGCCAGTCTATTTTTCTATTATGTTTACTAATGACTATGTTGTAATGAGTTACTAATGAGACAGTTACTTAAAAATATTAAAAGCACCCATTGCTTATCAGCAAGAGGAAGTGTACTTAAGATTATTTTATTTGTAGAGGTATGTAAGCTAGGCTTAATGAAAAATGCACTGAAACAAATGCTGGGAATTTCCTGTGTACTATCATATTTTTTTGTTGTTGTTGTTCATGAAAATGTTTGTACTTTTTTATCATTGTCTTTTATGAAATATAATGTTCTAAAGATTGTGTTGGCTTGTTTATTCTGAGGTTCCGTGGAAAGGTATCTTTTGTGATTTCTTTGCAGACAAAGGGCTCGTTTTTCTAGTACATAATTGTACATAATTACTCAAAAGGACAACAAAATGAAAGGGAGTTTGGCCATCAAATAAATCAGGCTGTGGTGGGATTGAGCCCTAGGCTAACCGATTGTTTTCCCTTTATTGGTATTCATAAGCTTTCAGATTTTGTTTTTGTTTTCCTGGGCTAAATGACTCAGCATTTTTACATACTTTTCCAAGAAAGCATTGCTATTTTGTTCAATTTCGTAATGACTTTTCTCTTGTATAGGAGTAATTTTCCTTATATATGGATTACAAGAATGTGAAATAGGATTCATCAATATTTCTCTTGGCATTAAAGAGAGACACGATTTTCTCTGGAACCTGCAATTTTCATTCATACCTTTTCTTTTTTATCTTACAGTTATAAGAAAAGTGTCTGAAAGTTAGAGGTATGCAAGTCTTTTGGGAGGAAAACTTAAACTGAGGACAAAGTTATTTGCAGAACTTTGAGTTTTATGAGAACACACAAATATCTTCAAGTATGTTTGAAAGATATACTTCTGCATGCTGGATACGGACTGTTCTTGGAAGTTTTACTAGTTATACTATATTTAGAAGTAGGAAAGGAGACTTTTTAAGTACACATAGCATTCTTATGTGCTATTCTTCCCTGCTGTCACTCAAATGCTGCTTCTGCTTTCATATTTTCAAAAGCAGAATTGGGAGATGAGATTATTTGATTAATATGTGGGACATTGAGTTCCATGTGTCTTCATCCATTGCGGGCTTCAGAAATACATAGATAATGGCAGGTGGTGGTTTGCATTTCCTGTGCACTTAATTACCATGAGACATCTTTCAAGTGTGTTTTGTTCACTTCGTTGGCAAGGAATGTAGTTTATTAACTTCATGGAAGACTTCAATCAATATGTTTTTTTCTAAACTTTGTGTTTCTCTGAATAGTTTTATTCAGCAGAGTTATTGAAAACAAAGTCAATATATCTTCCTAAAGTTAACAAAGGGAATAAACAACTTGACAGTTATTGTTAGTGGTTTAGTATGAAAGGTGCTATGCAAATTCTAAAATTGTTACTACGGTCAGAAACTATGTTTTTACTCTTACCGTTTATGGAAAATTTAATTTACATATCTAAATTTTCATGCTTAATATCTGTTTCTATTCCACTGGCTCACTAACTACTGCTGTAGTTGAGTAAGAAAAGGGACTGAGGAGAGTAGCAATGGAGTAATGTCGATAACCAGCATCATTAGCTGTGAACACCACCTGGAAAAAGAAGAAACAAACACAAGACAAATAAGAATTGATCTCTAGTTATAAACCTACACCTAGATGAAAACATTGTGATTGTTTAATTTGACCTCCCACAAAACTTTGGAAATATCTTCTCATGTGGTGGTGTGGCCAATGATCTGTCCCACACATATAACTGTTTAAATGTCCTTTGTTAAAAGCATACATGCCACTTAAAGTATATTATTTATGTTTTTATCACACATTTATTATCCAAATAATAATTCTTATTATTAAATAGTAATTTCCTTGTTGGTATTGATAAATAACAATGATATTTTTTTTTTCTTCGTGAACGCTGTGAGTCTTTTTTTTTTTTTATTAAGGTACAATTTCAAGTATTTTACTACTATCTTATTTTTGTTGTTCTTATGAAGTCCTAAATGTTGAGGAACAGAGTTAAACAGTGTTACAGAGCTATCTTTACTCCAAAATGTGTAAGCAATGCATTTCTTTAATCCTACTTGAGTATCTAGTAGATACAGAACTACTGCCTTTGGCCGTGACTCAATAATGACCTTCCATAGGAGTGTTATTTACAAGAGCCCTTTTAGCATCTGTTCCATCAGCTCATGTTCCTTCAATTCCTCCCTATAGATTAGTAGATTATTTTGTGTTGGGAGAAGAAAGGTGGTAGTCGGGAATAGAGAGGTGAACATTTTCTTGATGTTTAATCAATTCTCTTGAACGTTATGAATCTTGCATCTTATCTCGTTTCAGTTACAAAAAGCAAGATTGTCCAGATGACCTTCATTGTCATCTAGAATAAGAATTGTCATCTCTTACCCATTTCAGGGAGGCCAAAGCAAAATTTAGCCCACGTGCTTGCCACTTTTTCTCAAGGAGATGAAGAATAGCAGCAGTTGCAAACTGTACAGATGTATTGGTGCTCACTGATTTGTCACAGTCCAGCAAACAACTAATACAGGACTGCTGTTACTGAAAGTTCACCTGAAGGATCTGATACTGTGAAGGGGAAGAACGTAGTCCCCAGTGAGTTCTAAACCATGGAGCTGGCCTCAGTTGGTACCTGGTTTGGACCATCTAACCAGTCCCATGCAAATTAAAAAAAAATTGTTGTATTTCATTCTATTGTGAATTGAGGATCCAGGCATCCAGAAAACAATTCACACTTTTATTTATTTAGAAATCTAATTTGTAAACTTTGTATGCATCTAGAGAAATATTAGATCTAAAAAGCAGATAAATTCTTTTCCCAGGAAACTTAATAATCTACCTGTTCTCTCAAATCTAGTCTCAGAATGATAGGTAAGTATAGCCAGAAAGATGGAAAACTTTTTCATCAGTAATGCATCAAAGAGCTCATCAAGAGTTATAGGAAAGCTACTAGGTAGATTCCGTCATGAGTGTATTGTCACAATGCTCTGAAGTTGTAGATTTGAAGTGTTAATACTAAAATATTTTAAAGTGAAAAGTAAGTTCAATATGTGCTATTATTAATCAAATCCTACATATCTAATATGTCCTTTGCAACCTATGTACAGAGGAAAATGAATACTCACATCAGCATGTTGATGGAAGGGGTTCAAGCCCAGTTTCTTCCAGTAGGAGGCTGTATCAAGCTCAATCTTGTATATCCCTGTTACAAATTGTTCTTTAGTTGTGAGCTCTCGGAGCTCTCCATTTTCATTGGTTTGTCTGTACAATGGGAGAAGAATGCACTTTTATATTTTGGTTAAAAGCCCTATAAAAATGTAGTTCTCAACAATTGAACTCAAGTGATGTTGCGTAGCTTAAGTAATGTGATGAATACTTCTATTGATCTGGAATGGCTTATGTCCATCTGTATTATGGATGCCTCACAGAGCTTATCTTGGCATTTACTACTCCCATGATCACCACAGCGGATGGCTGCCTGCCATGTCACTACTAGGCATGGTTTGGGGGTGAGCCAAATGTTGACATTATTGTTTGTGGGCTCTTGGCAGAGTCTTAGAGTTAATTAAATGAACTCACATGGAAAACTTCACCATTGCTGTAAGCAATGTGAAAGCTGTATGATGCGCTTAACTATGTAAGTAAATAGGGTCAACTCAACTTTTCCATAGCCTGCTTTCTTTTTTAAATATGTTAAATTCTTTTATCAGTAGGAATATTTTTTACAGTCAGCTATTTGAAATCTACTATTTGAAGTGCCTGTACATCAGCCAACAGTGTAGCCTTATGGAATTCCTTGGTATCTGTATTAACTAGTTGGTTTTACATCCTCAAAAAATAGATGCTTTAGTTTGACTTAAAGATGTTATCAGTGCTAGCCAAGGGTATAGTACTGGCTTGAAACAATAGACCTTTGAACACAAACCAAAATCTGGGGCTCTAGAGACAATATTGAATGCTGTCTCTTGAACACATCTCTTGGTTGAAACTTATTTTTGTGGAATAAGTTATATAAAATTAGGTATTTCATTGGGTAGGTTATTCACAAATAACTGCTGCTTGTATATGCTTTTAGTAGTCACAAACACTATTTTGTGTTCCAGCTGCCAAATCCTTTTCTGAACATACTTTATTCAACTTACATGCAGAGAAAAATAAAGATTAGAATGTTATTTATATCTTTGTCCAGTACACAACTTAAGATTTGTGCTTTAATATCACGTAGAACTATGAAGTCATTTGTATCTTCCAAGATACTGTCAGCAGTTTTTTTTTTTTTTTATTATTATTCCATTCAAATGTCTCTATTTTTCCTTTGTCATGGCTTGATTATTTTTAGATAACTGTTTCTCTAATAAGATTTCTCAGCTAAAACCAAACATATCTTTAATTAAGAAGAGCTATTTTAGAACCCCTTCCTAACCTTCCATTATTTATAAATAAATAAGACTGGAGAGGTTGATTTAGTATTATCACATTTTTCATATACCTCATCTTAAGGTTACTTTGTTCTTTGATTCAAACCCAAAGTATGTTTTAAGGCTATGATCAACATCCAGCTGTTCAGCCCAGTATCCCAGTATCTCTATAGAAAGACTCTAAGCTCAAATTTCAAGGTATCTAACCTGAACATCCCCTTAATGGAAAATTACATACATTTCTAGTGACAGAATATTTATGAAGCTATCTTATTTGTGGAACGGGAGGCAAATTATTTAAGTAGGACAACATGAATACATCATTCTTGTTTGGTTTAGTTTGCTTGTGTAGCCTTCACTGTAGCTGTGTTTTTCAAAGACACGTATGAGATCCCTGTTGCTTCTGCCAGCATACTGCTCTACTACACCAAAGAGCCAGTTATGTATGGTTTTTCATGGACTTTCTACAAATGCATCTGAGTCTGGAATCATGCTAGAGAAATTCCTGCACTATGTCAGCTTTAACTCTCATGAGCCCTATCTCCCCATCTTACTTTATTATTATTATTATTATTATTATTTATTATTATTTTTTTCAAGATAGAATATACTGTATATCCTGGAAATAACGTCTTGGGTGAGACTTTGCAAATATCTTGGTCAGAGAATTGTGGAAGAGGGATATTGCTTGTTGAATACAGAAGGAATGTTAATTTTGGGTACCCCCTAATAATTGTTTTCAATTTCATATTATATACTTCTATGAAAAAATGCTTTTGAGTTTATAAAGTGTTAGTATATATTAAAAATTGATCAATTACCCCCCCCAAAATGGTAAGAAAGCTTTATATCAACACTTTTTCATTTTGGCTAATTCCTTTTACCCCCCCCCCCCCAAAAAAAAAGAGGCTATCAATTATAAAGTAGTATATGTTCTGAACAATTCCACATTTTCTCTTTAGAGCTAAAGCGTTGTAGGAAATGGAAAACCTTTTTGAAAGAAGAAAAACAGTCAATAAAGGTGGAATTCTCAACCAGGGTCAGTTTCAAACAAACTAGAGTCTGCCTGACTCCTCTGGTAATAATGCAACAGGTCATTGGTGGGTATTAAAAAGAAAAAAAATGGCCTTTTGTAATGAAATAACATTATAAAACTCTTTTGCTAGTTGAAACTGTAGTACAGTTAAATGGCAACCTGCAGCAAGTAAAATGCTGTTCATTCAGTAGCGTATCTTTTCTCTGACTAAAAAAGACGTTGTTCATTAGAGAACATGAAGTTTTTTCAACTCTGGCTTTCCCATTATCTTTCTCTTCTCTCACACATTACTTTGGTATGACTTACTTTGAATTTAACAGTTCCCAAGATCCATCTGCAGCTGCTTTATATAATTTAACTGGAACATTTGGAGCTGGACTTCCTCGGACTGAATCCAGAATTTTTACAACAAGAGGATGCTTGGAATCAGAAGAGTCCTTCAGGTAGGAAGAGAGAATTTTTACGTTGTAAGAAAGGTAAGTCATTGGTCATAATAATAAAGCATTAAGGGACCTTGTTCTTTACCTTTACTGAATATACCATCTGGTCAACAAGATTACTGTGTACTGCAGAAATATATATATAGAAGGTTTCAGGGGGCTAGAGACAATGGAACCAGGGAGGAAGATGTCAGGGGTTGTAGGGAAGACGGTAGTCATGTACACTTTAGAGACACTGCAGCTAAGTGTGAGAATGCCTTTTTGTTTTCCCTTTGGAGTCTACACATCATCTACACATCATTTCCAGCATAAATTTTTAACTAAGTTTTGTCCTGAGCAGCAAATAATTAAATTAACAGAAGTAGCAGAAATGTTTAAAAATCTTATAACTCTTCCTTCATATTTTGGGGTGGCAGTTTGAGCAAAGCCTTCTGAATTTGAGGGCTTTTGATGTACTTCTTGCCCTAAAGTTATATGAATTCTGCTGTAAACTGAGTCTTTCCTAGCACCATTTTAGATAAGATTTATTATCCCCTGACAACTATACATGGGAAGAAGAGAAAAACCTTTCTTCAAACCGTAGTTTCCTTCTGCACACATTCATTACAAATGGTGGTCATGCCTTGATGTTTTACATACTCAAATGTAGAGTTGAATTAGGGCTTTGACTTTCCATTGCCTCATTGCCTAATTCTTCAGATGAAAAGTGAGAAAATAGAGCTAAGCGGAAGGTGCTAAGCAGGGATGAGCTCAAAATAACAGTTGTTGATCTCCATTTAATCATTGCAAAATGGATTGTGACGTAGATGGTAAAATTTGCAAGTTCTCATCTATCCCCACTTACAGTCTATGATGTCCCATGGGCCAAAAACCTGCCCTGTGTCAGAGAATTATATCAACATATATACCATCCATATGCTCTGAATCTTCAGGCTCACTTTCTGGAATGCCATGCTCCTTGCTACCGTTTCTTCTGAGGTAATGGCAATGGGGTATGTAATGCCACCAGCTATTTTCTTGTCTTTTTCACCCTGTGAACTCAATAGAAGACTTTTTTTTTTTTTTTCTTTTTTTTTTTTTTTTCCATAAGGATGATCAGATACTCACTTTCCCAAAGATCAGAGATTGAGAGGAAGAATGAGAAGAATGAGTCCATTCTAGGAGATTTACAGACTGAAGAAGTCTGGATCTCTGGCTTGCTTTGTTGGAGTAAATGAGTCCTCTATAAGTGGAGAGAGGAGAAATGGGATCCTGGCTTTGGCTCTGTTCATTGCTTGCATTAATGAATTCATGCATGGGAGCAGTAAGGGAGAGGACTAGAAAAAACATCACTCCAGCATGGATCTACTCAGCCAATGCAGCTAAAACCAACGTGGGAGGAAGTGCTGGGGACCATAAGGAATACTAGGACTGCAGGACCTTGCCAGAACTGCCTTGAAACTCCTCATGACCTTGTTCATTGTGTTATAAGGACTATAGCTGCTTTTTGTCCAAGGCTTTTGTGTAGTGACTATGGCATTTTTTCTCTAGCACCCTTTTTCACGCAGCTGGTGAGTCTGATAGCAAGTGCTGCTTCTCTAACCAGAAGCTCTCTGTTATCACTACAGAAGGAGAAAGAAGGACCAGAAAAAGAGCAGGAGAGAACTACAGTCAATACATACCACAAAATCAAAATAATTGCAATAAAATGGAATATTCTAATATTCTATTTTTCACTTACATAAATTGTATTAAAGGAAAAAAAAAAAAAAAAAGAGCTGGGACTACATGAATATGAAGGGCTTCAATCCTAAGACACTTACCTGTGGCGCAGCTTCAGAGAAAAATGCCAGGCCAGCTAAGAAAATAAGAAATACAGAGTGAAAAGCCATTTTGCTTATCACTAGGAAGTCTCAGTGTCAGCAAGTATGAACTGACAAGGTCCATGATTTTTATATCAAGGCCTCTAAACTGAAGCTACTTATCAAAAAAACAACATACGACTTTCAACATGCTGCTGATTCTTACTATTTACTTAGTAAATAATGAGAAAATAAGTAACCCATACAAACATGAACCTTGTCTGTGAAAATAAGTATTCTATCATTGCTTGTGGGAATGATACCCACAAGGGGATGGTTACCTACCTTCAGTGATCTTTTTTATTGGAAAAAAAATGTTTATTCTGTTTTTCTTTTTTTTTCTTTTTTTTTCCTTTTTTTTTTTTTTTTTTTTTTTTTGTTGAGTAATAGTGCCGTATACTTCTCATATACTTAAGAGAAATAGAAATTCCTTGTCAACTCAGCAATTTCAGTTTCTATGAGAATCTCTCTGTGGTTATAGTGGTGCATAATTGACTCATCCATGTTTATCTGTTAAGGGATTTCTCTCTGTGGTAAGTGTATAATGTGTGAACTATCTAGTTTTCTAATGTATTCCCCGGAGGGAAAATACTATCTTTGGCTTCCAGCATGTTAATTAGGTACCTACATACCCATTTCTGAAAGTACAGCTAAATAGCATTTTAAATCCTGTCACTTTAGTTGTTCCTTAGATTCAGTACAATTTCAGGACTTCATCTGTACAGCTGCAAGTCAGCCCCCACCAGAAGTCTCTGTTTCATTTTAGGAAAATGTTATTTCCTGAAATGAAACTCTTTCTGATCTTTGGCTAGACACATGCAAATACACTCTTACTATATTTACCCTGTCCTCAGATGGATGACTACATGTAGAGTAGGGATGTTAACCTCTTCTTTCTTTTCCTTTTGTTTTTCTTTGTTTTTTTTTTTTTCATTTATATTTTTTAAATTATTATTATTTTTATTTTTGATGACAGCACCACAACTTTAGGAACATATTTACATTCTAATTAAATGGCTAGGCATAGCCTGCTGCAAATCAAACCTACTGATTTTCAAGCTTTAGGAATAGCAGATTCCCATGAAATAGCATGCATGCTTCAACATGGGTGCTATTTTGAAACTATCTGCACTGTTTACTAGAATTGTGTAACTTTGTTGGAGTCCAGAAATCAGGGGGAAAATTAACTAAATAGCTTGTAAATTCTCTTGGTATGCAGTCATCCCAGTAGGCTCAGTAGTGGAGAGATCAACTCCAAGGTCAGTGCAGATGAGTACTGATAGTTTCTGAATGGCATGAGTTCAGTAATGGCCTCTGTCATTTCCATAATCCCATTAAACAATAATTCCTCTGCTTCAGGATATTTTTAAATACAATAGGCCATAAGTCGACAGAAATCACTGTTAAAGCCCTCACACTCATGTGTCCATTTATCAACAATGTTATTTGAATCACAATTACTCTACAATTTGCCTTGTTCTGCTTCTAAAATTTTGAAGAGCATAATAAGGTGATGCTTCTATTTTAGGACTTTTTTTTTTTTTTTTTAAATGGGTATTGGCTACAGATTAGACTTATTAGAGATTTAATTGGAACACACCTGGCAGCCAACTGGGTTAAAGATCAGAGTTGTTAAAAATGGTGGTAATTGAAATTACTTCAGAACTTCCTAGATTCAGTGAGTAGCAACTCTTCCTCTTGAAATCAACAAAGTATGCCGTAAAGTTTCAAGTAAAGCTACATAGATTTTATCCAGCTCTCTACATCTACATCTTTTAATAATCTTTCTACATTGTTTGTTGCTAGATATTCAGAATTTCTCCTATTTACCCTGTGACCTAGTTGATTGTGGGACTGTCTCTTCTGTGTGTAAGCTATGAATAGCATAGATGACTTTATTATTTTGAGTATGTTTGGTTGGATTTTTTTTTTTTTCCTGAGGTAGCAGAACTCTAACTTTCTTATTTCAAGCCAGTTCATTTGGTGAGATTTTGTTTAAAGTACCGGAGGAAGATAACAGAACCAAAACAAGTGTTAACTTACTTCCATATGCCACACACAGCTTCCAGATACCCTTTGCACTTGAACACAAATTATGGCACTTTATAACACAATAAAACTTCACCAATAGAGCAGAAATTGTTTTAAAGAAGTAACATTTTATTGATTTGTTTGAATTTTTGCCAGGTTACAAAATGAAAAATAAACAAACACAAAAACTAATATAGCAAAAAGATATGTATTAGCAATAGAAAAACCCTTCCTCCTAAAAGCCTACAATAGTCCTAGCAGAGGAAGGTGTTTGTGTAATGACAGTACTTGTTTATTCCTGGGGATCACTGACAACAGCAGTGGTTGAATAAGAGAAAGGACTGAGGAGAGCGGCAATGGTATAGTGGCGGTGACCAGAATCATTAGCAGTGAACACCACCTGGAAAAGAGAGAACTTGTAACCATGATGAACAGCACACATTTGAAACTGCCTTAGCTTTTAAAATTAGGAAGCATGCTCTAGTTCCTGTGTAGACTATTTTGCCAGTTCTGTTCAGTCAATGGTCAAACACCTTTGCAAAGGGTAATGCTTCCCATTAATCTGTTACACATGCTGAAGATGGAGAAATTAGTGTGATTTGGACCAGTGTCCACAAAAGCCTCACCTGTAGTGAAGTGCGGTGAAGACACTGAACACCTGAGTCAGGCATGCCTATTTCTAGTCTGTGATGTGGGGTGGGAGGATGAGAGGGAGGTATCTCAAACAACCAGTAAGAAAGATCTGTGTGAGGTGTCCAAGCTCCAAGCAAGGCAGGCAGTTGGAGCCCAAAGCCACTTTCTGTACTTCAGTGCCTCAGTACTGTTTTTAACACAGCTGATGATGAGTCAGATCTTAATGGAAGAGCTGAGTTACTAGACTTGCAAGAAAAGGAAAAGACCTTTGTTCTAAAAGAATTCACATTTGCTGCTCTCCAAATCAGTTCTTGGAAGGTGAGACATGCAGCTCCCAGGAAAAGTGTCTTCAATTGTGCCCCTTTCTTTGGCTCTCTTTAGTCTAATGCTTGAACTATTTTCTGAACTGTCAGGACTAGAGAGATCCCCCCTCCACCCTAGTCCTGCCAAAGTCTAAGCTGCCAAGACATGAGAACTGTAGGCTAGAATTACCTTGTACACAGACAGTGACTAACTTTGCCCACTTCCTAGGGTAATGGGGTGACTTGTAGACCATTATATCAAAGGAAGGCACCCTAACAGCCTAGCTGGAACAGGATCAACTATGTGCTTTTAAGCACCTTTTGAGGTGAAATTCTTAGGTCCCAGCAATTTTCAGACATCCAAATGGTTAGGGAACATTTATGAGGATTGTCTATTTGACCTAAATCATTCAAGTTGCACCTCAGGCTTTTATGGATCAGGGCCTTAGTCATTTGTTTTAGTCTTCCACAGGTCTCCGTAAATTAACAATTTAAAATGTTCTACAAAATAATTCCATAGCCATTCCAGACCACTGAACAGAATGTTTAGAGAAACTTAAATTAAATGGCAGAGTAAGCCTCAAGAATGTAAACAAAATTTTTGGAATTACTAAGTAAATGTCATAGAAAAGAACACACTATAAATCATTGTTGGGCTGAAAGCAAAGGGAAGCATATGACGCGATTAAACCCCAAGTATGGAATTTGGGTATCAATGAAATAGCCAACTTTTATTTTCTCACTATGATTGTTTCTTTATCTTTTTATGCCTCTTTTTTTTTTCCTCTTTTTTTTTTTTTTTCCTATTGCATGTATCATTATGCATGTATTTACTGAGCATCATGAAAAAATGCACACCAAAAAGAACAATTTTTTTGCTGCAATTAGCAATCATACAAGAATTCAGGTGACTGGTATGAGGGAAATCTCCCTGATTAATGAAAAGCTAATTTTCTATAAAATGAAGGCTTCCAAATCTGTATATTTATGATGAAACGAGATATATGCAACAATTAAAGAAGACTGTTCTTTTTGTATGTTGTTGTTTTGGTTTATTTTGGTTTGTTTGTTTGGTTTTAAAACACTGAGTCCATTCAAATAACATAGCTCTTTTTGGACAAAGGTCTCTACTAAACTGAATGGGCACAGCTCCTCTTTGAAGAGCTGTGTCAATTTGTACTTGCAGGGAATTTGGCTACTTCCTCTGGCTTAGATGACTGTTTACTGTCTTTATTTGCACAATGTTAGGTGGCAGTGAACCATTTTATTGCCTTTTCAGTATCAAAACACTGTATTTATTCTGTCCAGCTGATGCTGCAGCATGATATATAGGTTATTAGGTATATTTGCAAATACTTACATCAGCATATTCATGGAATGGGGAAAGGCCAAGTCCTTTCCAGTAAGAGCTGGTGTCAAACTCAACCCTGTACGTTCCTTCTACAAACTGTTCTTCTGTTGTGAGCTCATGGATCTCACCATACTCTGTGGTTTTCCTGTAATGACAAAATATCTACATAAATATTTTATACTGTCATTTAAATGAGATGGTGGAATGAATCCAAAAAACGGAAATAGTCAATGTGGAGTGTTAAATAGCACAGGTGCTGGATAGCCAAATTCAACACTGAATGATTTCTAGTAATCTGAAATAATTCCCTCCTGTGTAGTGTATGCTTCCATATTGCAGAACCTGTCCCTGCTACCAGCTTATCCACGTACATCACAAATTAAAACTTTCTTTGGTCATTTTTGTTGCTATGGCAGGGATTATAGTTAAGACCCCTGTTTTAATATCATGTTAAACTTGTACTAAGTGCCCTCTGGAACCAAATGTTAGTGGCTTTGGAAAAGGATTGTCATGATGAAAGGCAAGATGCCAATTCTCAAATTATAATTAGAGAAAAGAGATTTTAGTGGCAAATTGTTTTATTCAGTAGTTATTAGCACTGAGACTATAGGTTTTACATCTAAACACTGATGTGTTTTTATGTGACCCTGAACGGTAGTGTCTTGGAACAACAATTTAGTGCCATGAGATTTTATTAATTCAAATTACCACGTCTTGGTCAAAGAGCAGGGTCCTCTTCCATTGGGTGCCATGTAAATGAGCAATAGGAATTTGCAGCTCAGAGAGATTATATATTCAGCTTGTAACAAAATGTTGGGTGAATGGAATCCAAAAGCAAGGAGGAAATCTAGCTGGCATTGCACCATATTAGTCTGAAAAAGACCAAGCTTTGTTTGACAGCTGTTTAAATATTTACATATTTGTCTTCTAACTCCTTTGTATGCCCTTTCCCTCACTGTTTTATTTTATTTTTATTTCAATCTCTTTATCTGATTTTATTTTTTTCTACTGAAAATATTTATATAACATTTCATGACCACTTGATGTATTTGAAGGAAAAATAAAGAAAACTTTGATTTGAAGAGCTAGTAGGACTTGCCCAGCATATGACAAGGAATAGCTTGAAAATAGAAACACACAAGGAGGAATAGAGGGAGGAGAGAATGAAATGAGCTACTGCTTGTTATCAGAGAAAGAATCGGTTGTGCTATTACAGCTTTTCTTTCCCAGCCTCCTCCTCCATCTTGCTTATCTTCCTTGGTTACTTGACAAGTAAATGACAGAAGTCTGAATGATGATCTTTCCCTTGAATTAAGAATTTACAAAATCAAAAATGCTGTGGTACCGTTCAGGTTTTCTTAAATTTCAGCTATAGCAATTTGAAGACTGAAAAAGTCTCACAGGTATAGTACAGATGAAATCAGCTATACCCAGGTATTCTTTCCATACCTGTAGAGAGTCCAAGACATGACTGAAACATGTCTCATAGGCAGTCTTTGTAGAAGCGTTAGTATTTCCTTGCTTAAGCTATCTTGCCTTTAGAAAAGGCAAGAGGCAAAAGGCTGAAGATCTCATTGGCAAGTGCTCATGTGTCCTTGAAACTGTGAAGCAATTGTTGAGATCCTGCAGAATTGTTCAGGCTGCAAGTTGGCAATTCACATATATCTGCTTAGAACCTAGATGGTTTTGACACAAACTATGTAAAGGGAAAAAAATGATTTGTGACCCAAAATCTTTGTTCAGATGAAGAAATTTTAGTTTAAGAAAGACGTGGATGCAGCTTGAATGGTCCTTTCTGTAATTAGCTGATCCAGAGTTGCAGATGTTAACCATCCAGAACAACTGGGAAACTGGAAACAAGGGTTCACTTGAAACCTTCTGTTCACCACCAAGAGTTAATGGCACTTTCTCTTATTTTAGCTATCAAGTGATAGCCGTTCAGTGTCAGTGGTTTGCTCATAAGCAAACTGTTAAGTACCACTGTTGTGGTGACATCCTACAGGACAGTGTGTGATTCATATTCTGGGTGGGAGTAGCACAAGGCAGAGGATTTCCTGTATTTAGCCCTGGTAGCAAAATGGTACAAGTGATTCTTTTTGAGAAACACTTGTATTTCTGTATGAGCACTTGTATTTCTATCAGATGTACTGTGACATCTTTTTTTTTTCTTTTCTTTGATGATGATTCACATACAAGGACACAATGTTTAGTGAATGCAACTCTCGAACTACAAGGCCTAGATTTTCAAAAACATGTGAGCAGTGAGAAGGTCAAAGCTAGTCATGGGAAGAGCTCATAGAGAACCCATATCACATGCTTCCTAGCCCTAGGGCCTTCCTCAGAGTGCATCTCAGCTGTAGTAAAGCTTTTCTTGCATATTTTTGGCCAAATTTATTTTTGAAATAAGCCTCTTAATAAAATCAGCTGTTGTTATGCTAACTTCTTCTCTGCCTTTTAAAAGAGAATCATTATTATTTGAAATATTAATAAATATTTTAAATTCTATAGTTACAAAGTTTGCTAAGTTCCATAAAATGTGTTAGCAAGGCTAAACAACAACTACCAACTAACTAAACTAAAACAGCCAAATAAAACAAAACAAAACAAAAAGCCTTTATAGACATCTATGCAAAATGACACTTTTACAGTACCTAGCAAATGCATACAGACCTTCAAAATATTAACCTTCTGGGTGTAGTTACAGATTGTGTTCCTTGATTGAATTCAAATTTTCAACAGATTTATCACAGATAAACTCTGGTTTTCCCAAAGGAAGAAAATTGCAATCATGTGTGAAAAACTGTTTCAAACTAGTGCCCTCAGCCTAAGTCGCTGTTGTCACTGAAAGCAGCTTTGGTTAAGATGCAAGCCAAGGGAAAGGTCATAATCTTTACCTGTAGTAAAAATGGTGGTTTAATGTTATTTTATTGCCTTCCCACAGCAAAATACTTCTCCTGTGCCTAAGGCTATTCTCCTCATTTATTTATTTAAATAATTTAATTAGATTATTTTCTCAGACTTTCTCTGTAATATAAAGTGCCAAAAGAACTTGGCCGAGAAGAGCCACAGGATTTGTTTCCTTGGGCTTGTTAAGGGCAGTGTTGTAAACTGAACAAGAGAACACTAGTATTCTCAAAAGGTGACAACATTAAACACTGATGTTATATTTATCTTATTCCAGTGTAAATTATACTTTATATTACACATACAAGACCAATTGATGAAACATTCAAAATAAGCTGGATCTCCTGATCAGGGCACAAATACTTGTTAAGAGCAAGACATTACCATTGTCCCCACCTCTCTTGAAAGCAACTTGTCAATTTTTAAAGAAGTACTCTGTTGTTTGAAGTATATAAATCCACTCCAAGAGTCATTTGTTCCTAGATTAACACTCATCCTTTGGGGGTGGAGGTGTCTGTTTTTATCTCCTCCTTATTAGGGGGTTGGTTATCTTTCAGTGGGGAAAGGTTTTGTCTTCTTGATTGTTTTGAGTTTTATAGAAAAAAACTGTTCAGATAGAGAAAGGTATGTCTCTGCTTGTAGTGTTCTCTGTTTCTCTTTACAGCTTTTATATAAATCATGTTATAAAAGTCCTAGTAAAAGACCACTGGATGCTCTAGTTGTTCCTGTCCACACCTATGCTTGTTGTCCTGTACTTGAATATCATCCTGCTGCTAGAGATTTCTCTTAGTTAAAAATCTGAATCAGTCAATTGTTACAATGAAACTTAAATGCATGAATACCTCACCTATTTAAATTTTAGAAAAC
The DNA here is from genome assembly GCF_047663525.1 of Anas platyrhynchos. Lineage (NCBI taxonomy): Eukaryota > Metazoa > Chordata > Aves > Anseriformes > Anatidae > Anas > Anas platyrhynchos. The sequence goes on along the minus strand of NC_092588.1, from coordinate 44,395,953 downwards.
TGTATCCCTCTGATCCACATATTTTTTCCTGCAGGCTGAAGATAGTAATATTTGCATGCCTCTCAGTGATGTTCTGAGGATGCTTTGTAAATATAAACCTGTCATAATAGCAAAAGCCATGCAAATCTATAGATATGACAACAAACATGTTGTGGCTATGCTGTGTTTTGTTAAAATGGGACTCTTGAAAACCTTCAGGTTAAGGAGTTTCATCCAATGAGCAAGTTTATTGCACAGAAGAGAACTAATACACTTGTTATTTGTATGTGTAGAGATGGAGCTTACAGAAAGGATTTTGTATGTGACTGTTGAAAATAAAGATCTAAATATATATATATATTCGGAGAACGGAAAGGTTATATTGGAGATAGGAGAAAATAATATGTATTGAATAAACTTTTTTTTTTGTTTTTCCAATTAGTAGGTATTTCAATTTCAGTAACAAGTATGCTCCACTTGAATCTGATGTGCTGTTATAGTGTGGTTTTAGTGTGTATAATTCTGGTTATAGTGTGACATGTGAAAGACAACTTAAAGTTGTTTTGATCAGAGCTCTATTCCATTTATTTCTCATTTGTTTTCCCAAGGCACCTTAAAAATCTCTCAGTAAGACCACATAACTTACCCAGTGGCAAAGTCCTGCCAGCTTCCATCTGCACCCTTTTTAAAGACTTTAACAGCTACGTTAGCTGCAGGACTTCCTCTGACTGCATCCAGCACTTTAACCATGAGAGGGCATTTGGAATCAACAGAGCCATGGGAGACCTTGGGGAAAGCAGGAGAAGTTATATAGGAGCTGTTCACTAGACCTGCAAAAGCTTTCTTTCAAAGAGAAGATAGATTGTTCTTGCAGAATTAATGTTGGCTTAAAAGCAAGTTCTTTGCAAAATGGCATTCAAAGCTAGTTCACTAACATTTATGGCTTACAGCAGAATCTTTGATCTTTATATATATCACTTTATTTTACATACATACACATACACAGTTTGACAAATATTTACAGTTGCATGTGTCCCTGGGAAGATATGATATGGGATGTGAGTCAGAAACTGACATAAACAGAGAAAAATAAAGGGTCACATCTCCTATATCCCATACCTTTCATAGTGTCCTAAAATAGATGGATAAATGATGAAAGAAAAGTTTGAAGAATTCTGAAGAAGATACCTAAAAAATGGTATTAAAATAACACTTCATTGAAGTCTAATGGTTGCAGAATTTCATGGCTGAGGAAGATGCTAGTCATCTAGAAAATATAGATGATTCTTGTAATGATTGAGTTTGAATAAAAAAGACTCACCAGTGGTGCAGCTTCAGCGAGAAATACCAGTCCAGCTAAGAAAACAAAAAGAGCAGAGTGAAAGGCCATTCTGCTTGCTGTTAGTGAGTCCTGGTGCCAACAGCTAGGAGCTGATGAGATTTGGGATTTTATACCCAATCCTACAACAAAACAGGCTGCTTATTGGGTGCCCATATGACTCCAAATCTGCTGATTCTGATTATTTGCTTAGTACACAGTCCAATCCTAGAGTCAGTCCATGAATAGCGCAGCCATTGCAGTCAATGGAAAGACTGCGGGATCACTAGAGTAAAGAGAATAAGTAACGGACACAAACATGACCCTTGCCTGGGGAGATTAGACTCGTAGAAAGCCCTCCACAGAATAATGTAAACGACCTTTCTTTGCACAGAATTCCAACTAGTTCTAGAAGATCTACATTCCCTTGGCCTCAGGTTGTGCATGATAATGCCCCAGTGTTTTCTCTACATGTGCTCCATGTTTCTTCTCGATGGATTTAATGCTCTCTGAAGACTAGTTCCCAAATATAGAGGTGGATTCCATATAAGTGATGGAGTTTGTTCTTTTTCTGTCTGAGACAGCACTAATGGTCCATGCTTGGAGACAGATTCCCATGTCTGCATCTACTTTTTTAATAAGAGCAACGTTTATTTTTGAAATCTAATTTAGATAGGATCTGACAACATGCTGACTCTCACCAGAAGTTACCAAGACTAGGATTCATCATGACTAACTTTCAGCTAGACACTGAGTCTTCCTCTTAGTAACTGGAAAGAGACCTAGTACGATCTGTACCCTTGAGAAGGCAGAGGTCTAAGAGAAGAGAAATGAGTCTGCTCTTGTTCCACGGACACCAGCAGAAGCCAAATCAACAGACTGGTAGCTTAAGTTAAGATCTGGCTAACAAACAGTCTAGTTGTCAAACTCTTATCATCCTGGTAGAGTTATTGTTATGCTCTGAAAAGTGCATTTACATATAAGTAGTTTCAGGGGTGAATCCAGCCCTAACCTAAGTTAGAAGGGAGAAGATGTAACTTGGAGGAGTGGCATGGTATAGCTGGGTTTCTCCAGCTGCATCACATGAAAATTGTACTGCACCCTGTGCTAGTCGAGTGAGAAAGAAACAATCCTTTGGCATTTCTTACCTTCCATGTCCTGAACAACCCTGGCTTTATATTTCAGTTCTTTGGAGGTGTTGTACTTAGTTGTTACTGATTTCACAGTATTCTAAAAAATGCAATTTTGCCTCTTAAATTGGGTGGGATTATGGTGAACGTCTTAGAGGTTATAGACAGTATTCTCCAAAAGCTTTTATACCTTCAGATTGCTTGATGTAGTCTGTTCTCTTTTGGCAAAGCTGTGGGTTGGAAAAAATCTATATTACAGTAATCTCCTGAACTGGGATCACAGTGCCCTTTGAACTTACAGCAAAGCAGGCTAATACGTAAGTAGCATTCTATGCTCATTTTGTATGCACGTAAAAGTGAATGTGAGGTGCCCAGCAGTAACAATTCGTGCTGCAGTCTGGTGCTTGTGGGTTCTATTCAAATCTTGGAGAGGTAAACGCTGCTCTTAGATCAGTGCATCAATGCTTTACTTCCTTATTCTGCTCACATTGTTTATAAATATTTCTCTGAAGCAGTAAGGCTTCGTATGCCAGGAAGAGAATTTATCTGCATTTTAGTGCAAGTAGACTGTCCTCTCATTTTCTGTCAGCTGGTCTGCAAGGAAATTATGCTAAGGAGCTAATGAGTCTGTCTGTACCTGGAATTGCCCTCATATAGGAGAAAGACTTCCAAAAAAAAAAAAAAAGGAAACCTGGGGAAAAAACCTTTTCCTCAGGTTTTCTGTGAGATGAGGGTTTCTGAAAAAATCACGTCTAGAGTGACAGTATATTTTATCTGTCTGTATTACCTGTTTTACTTTCCTCTTTTATAACATTGATCTTTTGTTAGCTGGCTTCTGAAGTGAATAACAAGCATGGAAAATTCTACCCCCAAACCTGTTTTTTTTTTTTTTTTTTTTTTTTTCTCCTCCTTCCCTTACAGTTTTTTTGTACTCTCCCTCTCCCAAACAAAATCTAAATAGGGATTCTTTGACTATTAGCAGGGTAACTATTTTGGAAAGAAAATAGACTCCGTGTTTTTGTGAATCTTCATTGCCACATTTTGTAGTAACTACATTATTGTTGTAAACGATAAAATATGATTGGACTCATATTTTAGAGAAGGTAAAAGTCTTCAGTATTTCTCCAACCTGGGAGGCCATAGAACATCTAGAATTTGTACTGAATTCTATTAAAATCCCATGCAAACTTAATGTAGAATTACTATAGCCTAGTGAAACCAATGACAGTTAGACCATTCTCCTTCCATTGTCAGTCTCAACTCACTAATACAAATATTGCCAGTGAAATGCTTTTGCTAAAATACATAGGAGGGTCCAGGAATTTGGAATAGCTGGCTGAGGAGCACAAGGAGTGGAGTATTAGCTGAAAGGAAAAGGCATCTACTTGGAGCCAAAAGAAATGGTGACACTAAAGAGAAGGTAGAGGCTCCTATTTAGATGGTTTTAAATAGAGAAGGATACAGTGGTTCTAGAAGGGCATGGCTATCATCTGGATTGTGTGTTTGTACTGTGAGAGTTTTTGACATTTACATCCAACTAAACTCTAAAATTTTACAGAATGTACCAGCCTCAGTGAATGAAATCTTACTATTTCGAGCAAGAATCAAAACACGTGACTGTAGAAGGAGGAAGGAGACAGGAGATGAGTAACTGCTGAGCATGTAGCAAATGATGATTGATTGACTGTTGTCTGTCATTTTTAAACACTTTCTGGGTAACGGGAGTCTGAAGGTTGAAGTATTTATGAATAAATAAATAGGAAACCTAAATGAAAAGGGGCTGAGCATAGAAGAGCAAATGGAGTTGGGGAATTCAGTCATCTAAAGCAGTAAGGGAGCTTCCATGAAGAGCAGAAAACTGGGCAGCTCCCAGAGACTCTGCTATGAGGGTACATGCCACAAGGAGAGCATTGCTACACGGAGCATCAGACATGGGGTAGTACCATAAAAGCCCTAATGTAAAGAAATAGTTAACAGGATCACTGAAAACATCTCAAAAAAAAAAAAAAGAGGAGAGGAGAGGAGAGGAGAGGAGAGGAGAGGAGAGGAGAGGAGAGGAGAGGAGAGGAGAGGAGAGGAGAGGAGAGGAGAGGAGAGGAGAGGAGAGGAGAGGAGAGGAGAGGAGAGGAGAGGAGAGGAGAGGAGAGGAGAGGAGAGGAGAGGAGAGGAGAGGAGAGGAGAGGAGAGGAGAGGAGAGGAGAGGAGAGGAGAGGAGAGGAGAGGAGAGGAGAGGAGAGGAGAGGAGAGGAGAGGAGAGGAGAGGAGAGGAGAGGAGAGGAGAGGAGAGGATATTTAGGAATCTTGGTGTGGAAGAAAAAGTAAGTTATAAAGTGAACACAGAAATAGAAAGAGGCTATTTTGAGCTGGGGAACATGCAAAACCCAAAAGAAAGGAGTAGCATCCAGGGTGGTTAGATGGCTGGAAAAGAGAAAGGCAAAGAGTCTCTGGTGTGCACAGTAACCACAGCCTTATGGAAACTAAGAAATATGAGACCCCCCAGCTATGGAAAAAAAATAGATAATCCTCAAATATGTAAATACTTTAAGGCTTATCTGAATTCCAAATCAGTTGAAGTTCATCCCTGAAGAATTAGAATTAAAGCCTATTTTTATTGAAAGTATGTTCCCTGCTTGGAAGCATTATAGTGTTCAGGTCAAGAATAAACATGTCCCGCTAATACTCTTGTTTATGTCAAGGCTTTTTCCAACTCCTTTACAGTATAACTTTCTCTTCCATATAGTCACACACTTAATTTTATTTTACATAAATAAACTCTTTACTCTCTCCTCCATTCTTTTCTGTTTGATTTTATTTAGAAAACCAACCATTTCACATGGAAAAATGCTCAGATATGCTGAAATATATGACTTTGACCATAAAACCCTGTAAGCTACTCATTTGACATCAGCAGGAAATATGCTGATTGATGATAAGCCATTCAGTCATTTGAATAAATTTCCTTGCACTTCTTCTAAAGAATTGATGAATTTCTGAGAAAGCAAACAAACAAAACCAAAACTTTCTATAGTATGGAGATCTCAACATGATTTTATTTTATTTTATTTTATTTTATTTTATTTTATTTTATTTTATTTTATTTTATTTTATTTTATTTTATTTTATTTTATTTTATTAACTTTTCTAGAGTTACTTTCTATTAGGACTTACAGGAAAAGACCTGAGATTTACCTCTTGACAAAGTTTGCCTGAACTTTCTGAACTATAGTCAAGAACTCTGAATTTTAGTCCAGGCATCTGCCACTGAATTGCTGTGGCAGAGCTCTGGCACATCAGGGCACTGTTGAAGCCAGTGAGAGGTTTTCTGCTGATTTAGCAATTTGCAGATTATGTACTATTTTCCTCTCGGCAAAGCTAGAGATAATACTTTTCTAATAAAAATGTGCTTAAGTAAGTTCATGTTTGAGCTTGAATTTCAGTTTGCAAAGAATTGCCTTAAAAATAGTGGCATTTCAGAGGTGTGTGCTAAGTGCATGTTTGTCAGTCGGCTGTGCACTTTGATTTTGTACAGGGAGTATGTCTGCATTTAGAGTTTTAATGACCATTCTCAAATTGCCTTGTTCATAGGACTAACACTCGGTATTTTAATGGGAAATAAGGAAACACTACTGCTCAGAAATAGAAAAATAAGAAAATCGTCCTTATCTTGTACACTATATCAAGAATGGTTAATCTGATAAAGAGGAAGTGTAAACTGTTAACAAGCAATTTAGAAAACAGGTGGGTTGGACTGGGCTTCAGGTACAAAATTGCATTTTATTATTATTTCAAGGCTATGTTCAAAGCATCCTAGGACATAACCTAAACTCCAAAAGAATGAAACATCTAAATAGATGATTGTTACTTTGGAGTGTTTGTAATCTATGAATTCACCTGGCACGTTCTCACCTGTGCAGACTTTCACGTTGAAGTGTTTCAACGCTACTTCATTATCTCTCATTAGCTATCTCTGTAGTCCCTGTCATTCCTCTAATACAAACTTCTGATCTTCAATATGTCTTCTTGTCTACATACTAATCCATCAGTCTAGACAATTAAATGCACAAATAAATAAATGCATACGCAAAGCTAACTGAATAACCCTTGTGGCAGCCCTGTTGCCTTAACTTTTCATATTGCTGAAAAATACTTTGAACTTGCCAAGGGATTGATGTTTTTTAAAGGTCAATTTCCTTGATAACAACATTATGAGATAATGAAGGTTATCTATTTAATTTTGTACCCTTCTTATAGTAAGAGGTACACAGTAAATCCACAAAGTGATGCAAATGTTTCTATTAGCATAAAAAATAACAGAGAACACAATTTTCAGGGGGCTTTGTCTAGGCAAAGTATTTAAGGTGATCTCCGCATATACTTGATGTAATGTCAGTGGACTACAGATGTCAAATGAATAATTAGATCAGACACTGTTGACATTGAAAATCTTCCCCTAGCTGTTATGATCATTAAAAAGGTTCTGTAGAGTTAAATTATAATCTTTTCTTAAGTTACATATATATTTGCTGAAGCTCCTGTGTCAGCTACTACAGCTATGTACTTTGCTCAGCATCTTGCTGTTTAAGATTGTAAAATGCTGAGTCTCAAGCTTTATTCCCAGACACTTCATTCTGGTACCTGAATACAAATAGGTGTGTGGAAACGCATGTTTTTCCAGCATGTAGGTCCACTTGGGTAGTCCTTTCAAAAGCTTCTTCAAATTTACACAGTGTCAAATTAGCCATTGGTTAATGACTAATCATCTTATAATGCTATTTAAATGACTCAGTTCTTTCTTCAGTGGAGGTCAATATAGGGAGATCACCACATGGACTCATCTGGATGCAGCTTTGAAGTGAACTGTAGCTGGAAAGCCTGCGTTTGCATTTATGCTCTATCATGTGTCCAGGGCTACCTAGCCCCTTTAGTTCATCCACAGATCTGCCCCATCTTGGCATAAGATCACCATCTGCCCTGGATTAAAATCCACTTCATGTACTGTTGAACAGGAAGAACCAAGTTACAGAGATTGTCATGTGCATGGCCATCACACATCCATATCTTTCATTTTAGTAATTGAACTGGAGCCTGCTTCCTGCCAAAAGCCTTGGGGAAATGCTGTACTAATCATTTTATCTCACAAGCTGTGTGTCTGTATCTTTCATGGGCTTCACTGAATATTTACATCAGCTTCCAAGTACATTTACTAGATATACTGGTCTAGCAAAGGCAGATGTGCACCACATTGAAATGGAGTCTGAGAGGAAGCAACCCTGTATCTCTTTTTTTTAGAGGGGGAAGAAAAAGAATTCTCAAAAAGCAGCAATGGGGCAGATTAGGAACCTTGCATATGAGACAGTAAAAATGGCTGGATTTTCTTTTTTTTTTTTCTTTTTTTTTTTTTTTTCCTTCTATTTTGCTCTACCTCAACTTTTAAGAACAAGAATAAAGTATACTATAACATTTCAAGTAGAAAAACTCCTGGAGAAGGACTAGATACTTTTCTGTGCTGTAGATCCAGCAACAACATGATGCATTAGCAGAAGAAAAGCAAAGGAAAAGAGCTAATAGCTGTTGTAGACCAGCCACTGCTCCTAGACAAGCTTACCTGAGCCAAAACCTGTCGCTAGTTATGTCTATGGAAAATGTGACTAACTCTGTGAGGAAGGTAGGAAGTATGGGGTGAAGGAAAATGTTGAGTAGCTCTGGGATTCCTAGTGCTTTTCACCATATCGCCAGTAAATAGAGCTAGTTTTGTATTATGTGGGACAAAATTCATTTTTACACTTTGAAATACTGTGGGTTACATGAGTTAGCTGAAGGTTGACAAGCATGGCGTGGTATATTATAATGGAAAATATACCTTGTGTATGCTTTCATATATGTAAACACAACCTTTTTCCCATATGCATTCTGTATGAAGTGCTGCCTACCTTACATCATTGCAAACACAGATTGCTGCTTTAAATGGACAAACAGAAGCTGCAAGTAAATATTTTTTTTCTGATTAAGTCCCTGTGCTTATAACCCCTTTACCTACTACCAGCCAAGCTAGAAGACTGAATTCTAATCAGGTAACAGATACATGCTCAGTTTTATAGAGTGCAAATTTGACAAAAGTTCAGTGCAACACTTGCTAAGGGCAAAAATAAGTTTAATTGTTTGCCATCTCTAAACTAGGTTTAGAACACCTCCTGTAGCACATAAATAAAGTATACCACTGCTGAGGCTGCAGCTTAGCTGTAGGTATGGCCGTTGCATCACTGCTCTAGACCCACAATTACAGTGATTATATATATATATATAATTTTTTTTTTTTTTTTTTTTTTTTTCCACTTGGAATATGCATTTTATCCCTGGGGTAAAATGGGGATTATTTTGGGGGGTATACACCTTCTCATTCTTGGTCTGCCACAAACCATTGCTGAGAAACTGCTCAATCATTAGACTTGTTGTACATCCAGGGGTGCTTTATCAATAACTGTAATGAAGCAGAGACATGATCTGTGTTCAAGACAACCACAAAAAAAACTGCAGCCACCTTATCTACCAGACCCTCTATTCGTCATGCAGTATGTAGTGCCCAGGGGATAAAATAGTAGTTGGTGTAAAGCAGCTTGTCCCGTCTCCACTTGAGGTATGAAAAGAGATGATGGCCTGTAGTCAAGTCAGACAGGCAGCCAGTTTTACTTCCTGGCTCCAACAGCTTATTTTAGAAACCCAGCACAGTGCAAGCAGAATGATCCACAGCACTGGGTGAACATGGGGAATATCTTAGGGAGTTATTCCCACTGACCATTCTCATGGGACATTGAGATCTCAAGTCATTTTCTGTGAAGTTTCCTTTTCCTTGCTTGCAACAATTCAATCTAGTTGTAGACCTGTCCGAAAGATCATTTGATGTTGGATGTTTTTCCACTGAATGCTATATGCCGATGACTTAACTATGTTATAAGACCACATGTGTCTCACATTCAGGCAGTTAGTCTGAGCTCTCACTGCTTGGCTCTAAAATGATAAAATTCTATAATGCAGGGTATGCTGTGGAATCTACCAGTGAAACATGCCTAGGTTGTGTTTTCCAGTTTGGGACATTTTTTTTTCCTTCAGAAGTTGACTTTATTCTTTTAAAATCTGTTGTTTAAAAAGTGTTGCTTAAGTAAAGTCATCCAGGAAAACCTGGAAGTCCTTTTAGTACATATTGCGGTCATTGTACATACCTACAACCCTTCTAACAGCACAGACCAGAGCACTGTTCGTGGACCACTCCTGATCAGCTTCTCCCCAGTGTTCCTGCAGAGCTGCTCTGGGGCAGCACTAGGACACCTGCCCAAAGCCATCTATCTGCCAGGTGCTGCCCCACAGCCTGTCCCTTTGCTGTGATGTGACACAGCGCACAGCACCCCACGCATTCCTGAGACTGCATCACAAGCACACAGCTTTGCAGCCACTGGAAACTAGCTCTGGGAGATACATACTGGTAACATAAGTTTCTTTAATCTCCTTCATCTCTGTGATTTCCCCATCTGAGCATGTTTGAAAGGAATTTTAATCTTCTTTCATGTAGGCTGGAGAGAACATGGGGGCTGGAAGCTTGTGTGCAGCTAGCAGAGTAGTTACGACACTTGGGGTTCACATACTGTCTTAAGTAGCTGTCAAGTGTAGCCAAATAGACAAGTCCTCTGGATCATCTGGGTCCCTCAAAAAGTGTTGAAATATCAGATTGAAATCCTTAGCCACCCTTGCAAGTTAGCATTCTCCTTCAACAGAGGGCAAAAGTCTTGTTCAACTCTGGATGGTTTCTTTACTTTACTTTTCCTCATGCAATCTAAAAGATTCCTTCTGATCTCAGCATTAGATTTGTCTGGACTACTGCCTTTTGTTTTACCTCTGAGCTTTATATTGCTAGATATTAAAAAAAATAAAAATAAAAAAATAAAAAAATGAAAGTAGCATAGCCTAAGATGGAAAAGAAAAATAGCAAATAGCACCAGCCCATGAGTATTATCTGGGGAATATTTGACTACAGACAGAATTGTAGATCTTTTCTTTATTAGCATCATCTTGATGAGTCTATTGAAGTTCCTCTGCAAAGTACAAAGAGTCACATAAAAAGAGCACATGCTATTTTTACTCCTTCTTTGTACCATTATGTGAGGAAGGCTGTAAATAGCAGAAGTGTGTAATTGCTAGTCACACTCCTTTTTGTTGCGCAATTTTTCTTTTTTTTTTCTTTTTTACCATTAACCCAGTGTTGGCATGCAGAAATTGGGAAAAAACTCAGCTTGTGAAAACCCAGAGCTATCCATGCATTATTAGACATGCACACGTGTGCATGCATATGCCCGAAATGGCATGCACAACTGCCTGCTGCATACATGTAACAGGCTTGTAGGCAGAGTGCTTACTACCTGAAGAAGTCTGGTGTCCTCTAGTAACATCTACCAGCACTAAGGCAATCACTTTGTGAAACCACCCCTGGGGGTCTTTTAAAAGCCAAATTTCCTTTGGTTGTCCCTTTTGGCCAACCTCGCATCCCCCCCAAAAAACAGCAGAGGCAAGGGAGCAGAGTTCCTGTTTCTGCCCTTCACATTCACCTGCCCCTCATCTCCTTCCCAAGGGGACCCTGCCCCTGGCCCCTGGCACCCAGCAGTTGTGGAGCTCTGCAGCCCCAATGGCCAGACACATACCACCACAGTTAGTCTGGCCTAGGAATAAACAGCTCCAGAAAGCTGGAGCAGAGTTGTGTTTTGTGTTAAAAAAGGTTCATGCAGCTGGCATGGACAGGTCTTGGAACAAAACTTCACTGTAAAAATTTGAAAAAAAAACATGTCCTTGACTAAAGATAAACAAACCTGCGAAAACAAAGTTAATCCTTTTAAAATGTAAATACTAAATGAAACTTTCATTTTAACTACACCATTGGTTCTGTTGCCCTTTGGCTGGGATACCTCCCTTCTCTCCTCTGCTGCTGGGCAGCACTGCTGGGGTGGGAGCCCATCCCTCCCACAGTATGGAGACCACAATGCTTCACGTGGGAAGATGCTGACATTGCTGGAGTCTTCTCTGAATATCAGGACACATGCTAAGAGAAAGTTATCCAAAGCAGACTGTGAGGGAGAATCTGCTTCTGTTTGAATGTCAAACAGGGGCTGCAGTCTTACCTGATGTCCCAAAATGCAGCTGAGCCTGGCTGCCAGACACTTCTTACTGTGTCTTTTAACCATGTCTATTTGGCCCCAGATTCATAGCAACATTGCAAAAGATGTCAGCCTGTCTGGCTGCTTCAGACTCATTAGTTAAAAAGCAAAGGGGAAAGAAGAAAAGTAAGAAGGAAAAAAGGTAAGAAAAAGGAAAAAAACAAAAACAAAAGCACAGATGTAAAGAGGTAGGAACCTCTTTACACTTATCTATCTATTTTTGTGGCATTGAAGAAACTAGCTGAAGCTAGGAGAGGGCTGAGGTAGGCTAGTACTCTCTGTTGAGTGTAGGGTGCCTCTCAGATATAGGACAATGAAGGCTAGTGGCTCTGGGTAGGGACTGCTGCTGTAGAGTAATGCTTTCCTGCACCTTTCTCCTGGAATCTCTGTGACACCGTGCATCCTCCAGAAGGTGAGAGAAGTGTTGTTTCTATCCTCCAGTTAAGTGTAATTTCTGGTACAGCAATTTTAGCCCATGGGTCTCTTTGTCCACGTTCCTCCTGCTTACAGTATATGACCTTAACACTAGCCCATGGATGTATTTGTTTGGATTAATCCTGTGTTTCTGTGAATAAAGTTTCCTGATTTTTATAAACAATTTTATTTGCCCAGCAGAGCTGGACTTTGGGCAAATTGAAAGTCAGGTGTCTGCATAACAACACTGAAAGCACAACATAACCTGCACCTGTGAAACCTGCTTTGCCTGCTGAGGGACCTTTTCTCCTCTCTGCCAGAGAGGAATTTTAAGTCACCCTGGGTTTCTGTTCTCAATGTGCAATTCTGTTGCTAAGTGGCAACCAAAGCAGATTATCGGATCACAGATTAACAGAAACCTCTATTCAGTGCTCTTGTGTAATTATACATTTCATTCACTCACTTGAGAAATGATTTTTAGGTTTTGCACTCCTACCCCGCTCTCACCCCTGCACAAATCTATTGTTCTTGGGGACTGGCCCAAATCCTAAGCAGCCTCAGAGCCCAAGCATGGCTCAGCCTGCCGGGCTGTATGGAGGATCTCTGATCCTATCGTGTCTTGGAAACTAAGGTCCTACCCTAGTCCTTCTGAATGGTTTATTTCAGGAGAAAATGGAATGAGTGAGTAAAATGGTTTAGAGAGCTCAGATCTTTCAGAGGTCTCCCATTTGCTTTCATCATCTAGAAATTCCCCATTTCTATTCCACTTTTCCCAGCCAACACAGTTCCACTCTCTCAAGCAAATGTAATCAAGCAACTTCAGAGTGTGGAGGAAGAATAAAAGCCAAGTGACCGAGGTACTTACTTAATGTTATGGGTGAACCTCTGGCAGAAATTCCTTAGAGGGGTCTTTGAGAGAGAAACAATGAAAGGTACATGGAAAATTCAGGAAACAGTGCAGCTGGCCAGTATTAGCAATGCAGACAGAAAGGGAGGCTGGGGAGGAGATTTAATTTGTCAGGTGGGAGGGTGGGGGTCATGCACAGCACTTGCATTCACAGAAGCTTGAGGAGCGAAGGCCTCTTCATGTAGGAGAGAGTCAAAAATTGGTTTAGATTATTTTAAGTAGAAAAGGTGTGAAGAGGAGAACTGTGTGAGGAAGAGGAGAGAAAGATGGGCAGAGAAGTGCATGGATCCATCCCTGTGACTAAAGAGGAGGAAGAAACAAGCCAAACATTTAATGAAAGCAGGGGAGAAGGAAAATGGCTTGGCTAAATTGGAAGTAAAAAGTAGGATTGGCATGGACGAATGGTGAGAAACAGGAGCTGCAAAAACAATGAAAGGGAAGGATGAAAAATGAGTGCTAAAAATGCAGGAGAGAGGTAAAGAAGATACCCTTTCAGGAGGTGGTGTAGGCAGTGTCATGCAAACAAACAGAGAAACAGGATGCAGTAATGTATAAAAAAGCAGTTCCATGGGCAACACAGTATACCTGTTTTCCAGGGAGACAGGCATTTTCTGTGTCTTTATGCTCAAGCCTCCCGGGGAAATGGGAACTCAAGAAATACCAAGTCTGATGAAATCTTTTCCAAGGCAGTCTCTGTGTTTTAAGCTGTAGCTGATATGCAGCGTGTGTGCTGCTCATGTGTCTACTCAAGGCCTTGTCCTTTATGGACACCCTGCTCTATGGAGCACCTTGAAAAGGAGGCATTGTGTGTGTGAAATTTTAGAGTGAGTGAAAACACCTTTCCCTTCCTTCCTGCCTGCCTGCCTGCCTGCCTTCCTAGCTTCTGTAATTCTCTTGCCACCCCACTCTACCTTAGCTTTGCATGTAATTTCTCTTTAGAGGTAATTGCTCGGCTTTTGCTGAATCAGTTTTCATTTCTTACTGGAGGAGTTCTCCTCTAGTATGGAAAAGGGGAACTCCTCTTGCTGAGATATGTTAATTCAGCTGATCAAGCACAACACAAACATTCACTTTGCAGTTCCTACCCCAGAACAGATTTTTCTCATGTATGTTATAAGCCTCCCTCAGACTTGAAGAATCAAGTCTCATTTCTCTTATCAGCAAGCTACAGAAGATGTTGCAGACTCCTAGTTGTTCTCTGCACATCACCCGGAATGAGGACAGGAGGTACCTCCCTGTCTTCCCTTCTGGTTAGTGTGCCTTATTGATGTCCACACCTGAGACAGTTTTTTGGGGGGCATTCAGTCTTAATGGATGTGATTGACCTCAGCACAGCAGTGGTAAGGGAGTGTTCCAGAAGCAGCTCTGGGAGAGCTTGCAACATGGAGATGCTGGAAAGCAAGGAGGAGAGCAGGTGGAGGACCAGCGAGTACTTCTGAGTGGTGTACAGCCTCTGCTTTCAGCTGCTGCCCATGTGAACAGTCTGGTTTAGGGAGGAAAAAAAAAAAAAAGCTTTTAAAGCTTTTGTCTATTATCGGGTATTATCAGGTAGGGCCCTTTATCTCAAGTCATTCTGGAATGAGGAAAAGTACCCTCCAAAAATAGTGCCTTCTCTTTTCACTACAGACTTCCTGCAGTCCTTGTGATTAGTCATCTGCAGTCTGAACTCCATCTTTGACCACAGCAGTCAAAACCTAAACTTTTTTTGGACCCAAGAAATCTAAACGACTAGGACCATTGCAGCCTCGTTGTTTGTCAGCATATCCAGTTCTGACAGGGTGAGCAATCTGTCCCTGACCTTGTAGTGACATTTCTTTATACTAGATGCTGAGGGAAATACCAAGTGAACTAAGTGAACCCTGATGAAGCAAACCCCTTGTGGCGTATACTCTGGTCTCCTCATAAAACACTTCCAGTACCAGCGGGGTGGAAGTGATTGGTCACAAAAAAAATAAGTGCTGAGAGGAGAAAAGCAGCTTTGTGTGGAAAACGTACAGAGCATGGAAAGAGAAAAGGGGTGATAAAAGTACTGTGTTTCATAGCATATAACAGACCATGCAGGTTCTGAGGAGACTTCCTGTGCTGCTCTGTGCAACTTTTTGCTCTTCTTAGATTTTACCGTAAAAACAAAAGCCTGACCACAATAGATCTCTTGTAAAGGTGTCACTGATAGATTTTTGCTTTTGAGTCAGGGTGACAGTTGCACAGAAACTGCCATGCAGTGACCCAAAATGTTGGGATGTCTTTTTTTTTTTTTTTTTTTTTTTTTCCCCACTGTACCTTTGCTCATCACCTGTATAAAACCATCATGCTTGTAGTGTCACCCCAGTATAAAACCGTGCAAAGTCAGGAGGAAAAAGAGTGAAGAAAAGGGGGATGGAGAGCTGTTGTGAGAGACTTTGCTCCAGCATTACTTGATGACAAGACTGATAAGAAAACTTACTGCTCCCCCAGGGCAGCATTTGTTAGCTGAACTTCTATTAACCAGGTTAAGGTGTTTTTTTTGTTTTGTTTTGTTTTGTTTTGTTTTTTCCTCACTACAGAACATCTCAGAATTTGTGAAAGAAGAGTGCCGTGAATCTACCCTAAGAGATTTGTCCTTTGAGAATAAAAAAGGATTGGTGTGTTGGGGGAGAATGCTGTGTTTAAGAGATCAATGACAAAGTTTGGGAAGTCATTCATCTCTGTTACCAACATGAAACGCTAAAACAGAGAGGCTGTATCACAGTCCAGGACCTTGCTTTTTATTGCCCTTGGCATTATTGACCCCAACAGGTTGCATTTTAATGCCAGTAGAAGATTTCTTTCCGACTGAAGCAAAAATCTTTCTGATGCAACACCAATGGAAAAGCTTCACTGGTTGTCACGCTGCTGAGTTTGGGTGAATTTGTGATAGCCGCTGTGCTGTCTGGCCCTTGCAGAGATGTTTGCAATACCACCATCACCGTGTGACCTGAGCCATACCTTTGGTTTGGCTGCTCCTCTCAACCCCTGTAATGCCTCCAAGTGTTGCCTGCCTGCAGGGAGACAAGAGCAGCAGCAGGCTGCCACCTGGTGGTCTGAGCCACCCTGGTGCCTCCTGCCTCTACTTTTGCTCAGGGAAATGCTTTTTCTCCAAAATTTCTGCCGGGGCAGGCCAGAGCTGGGAAACGTGTTGGGCTCTGAGCCTGCCTGCAGGCTCCCGAGGGAGATCAGGGATGCCGGGGAGCTCCCGGCTGCAAGGGGCTGATGCTGGGGGTAGCAAGCAGGAGCCCTGAAGAAATGCTCTGCACCCTGGTTTCACAGGGGCAGAATAAGGAACCCAGACACCACAAGCAGTGGTGTCTGGGGAGCTGCTGAGAGCAGCTGCTCGTGTCTTGTGGTTACAGTGGATATGTGTGTTGAGTCGTACGTCAGAAAATGAATTTTAGGGAATATTGGCTTAGGGCTTCATGCTTTGGGATTCATACTTCTATTGGCTTCAGGCTTCTTGTTTTTCTATACAGAAGGAAAGATGTCAATGGTTCTGTTTCAAGAAATGTATTAAACTGTTGATGTCTCTAAGGAAGCAGCTGGTCCTCCGTTGGTAATAAATATAATAAACCAATTCTCTTTTCCATTACACCAGGGAACAGGCCTGGCATTTCTTTATTACCGTGATTCAGAAGCTTATCTATTGTGTCACCGAGCCAGCCATAAAAATTAGCAATCGCTCTGTCGCCAAGGTGAAAAAAAGAAAAATAAAGGCTGAAGGCATTTTCCTCTTCCCTCTGAAGGACTGGATTTCTTTCCTAACGCTCCACAAACAAGGTTAATGCACTCAGATAGGTCAGGCTGTCAAACTCCTCTAAACAAAACTGCACAGAGCCTGCTGGACAAGTGGGTGGCACAGGGGAGTATTTCAATTCCTGCTGATCCCTTAATCTGGCTGGAGCACAGCGGGAAAAGGTACATGTGGGAGAGAAACAAAGAGCCTATCTGAGCCGCGAGGCTTTCCAGAGGAGGCTCTCTCTGAAATGAGCCCCAGTGGCGCTAAGTGCTATTATTTGTGGTAGACATTCCTCCCAGGGCAGCACACATTCCTCACAGGTTCTATCTAACACATAGCAGATGACAATTTCATAAACTCAGGTTTAGAGGTGCATTCAGCGCTTTCTCTTCCAGAAATGATTTTTAAAAGAACAGCTTCTGTCCTTCCGTGCCATCACAAGTTATGTCATATTGTCCTTTTCCACAAATCCCAAACTTAGCTGATACAGTAAATCAACTTTCAAGAGCAAAAAATCATGTTTACAGCAGAACATCACTACTCTGGAGCTTTTTATTCCAAATTATTATCTTGGCTAAGGTTGCAATTTACTCCTACCACCAGATTCACCTCAATAATATTTCTATTCCAGTCACATCCTTCAAAGGTATTCTGTTTTGTCATATAGAAAAATACTCCTTCTCAGTGAAAAACACTATACCTGGAAAATGTTCAAAGACATGGTAGGAGAGCACCATGTTCTACCTTTCCTTTAGTATTTGGCACTCTGGCGTTGCCAGCCTGCACTAGGAAGTCTCCGGTGAGATTTGTAGGGAGGGGATCACAATAAAATGGTGAGATCTTTGGTGGGTTATACACAGAAACATCCCTTATAGGTCTGTTAGTGGGGGTATTTAATGCTTTATCTATTTAGTTGAGTTTTTATTTGTTTTAGCAGAATGTTTACTTAAAAAATTCCTTTAAAAGACTTCCTTACTCACTGGAGAGCTAACTGTACTTCTCCGGTGTCCTGGAAAAAAATTGAGGCCAGTTTTTTTGTGACTGCCTTCTAAGCATCTAATATCATGGATTTTAAGCTCAACGGGCGCGAGGTACTTGCATCTTGTTTTAATTGTAAACCATTTTGCAAGAATTTTATTGGATTTAAAAGGAGGAGGACACAACTATAGAGAGTGAGGATTTAAAGGCAGCTGAGTGTTTTTTCTTTGTTGCTCTTTTTCTTTTTTTCTTTTCTTTTTCGTTTTTAACTGTATGTCTTCCACCCACAAAAATAAATAAATAAATGAATAAATAGAATGATTCTGAATGTCTCGCCATCAGTAGTTTGAACTAATTATTTTATGGAGTAACATGAACAGAGTGACCCAGAAAATTTAGCAGCATATATAATGGTGGTTGCCTCTATTTCAATCATAAGAGAAATTTTCATGTGTGGGAAGACCTGTGTTCAGTTCAATTCCATCTTCCCTTTCTTTGACAAGAACCTCCTAAGAGCTTTAAGTAAGTTCACTCTTCACTAAGCAGAGTAAGGTCACTCTGCTTGGATGCTTGTGTGTGAAACACACTTGTTTCATGTAGCATCAAATATTTAAGTGCTCATTAATTCAAAGAACGGGAGTGTGAGAACAATCCTCTGCCCCTTGGTTAGGACACATCCTTGAGATCTGCCCCAGCTGTTTACCTGCTTTAGTCTCTGTTTTATGTGCCCCCACTGACAGTTGTTTGGGCACAGTGAGCTCAGTGAGAGATTCCACTAGCACTAGCTATCAGCATGGTCTCTCAGCTGGAAAAAGGTGGGTAAGGGGACAACCCCAATTTTAGCAGATTAATCTGACCCCAATCTGACACAGACTAATTTGCATGTTTGCTTTAAGAGATGCCTGGAAAAGCACAAACACAACTGTGAACAGATATAGTTTTGTTTGTGTCAGAGAAAAATGTTTTATACAGAATATGAGGAGGAGAAATAGCCCCTTTCCAGTTTACCAAGAATACAGAAAATCAAATATTTGTATGGATCCGTAATTCAGCTCGCCCACACTTGTTCACAGAACAAGACAAAGGCAGGATGGATAACAAGATCTTCTTTAATGGCACTATTGTTTTGGCAGTACTTGTCTGGGGTCCAGATTCGAGAGTGTAAGAAGCTTTCTGTACTTCCTGTAATTGCAAAAGTCAAGCTTGTCGTCTATAGGACAAAATGTCAGGTGTATCACAGGATGATAAATGGCAAAGGGTGAGCGCCCTTGCACACAGAGCAGACCTCCCCCTGCCAGCATGAGCTGTGCTGTCTATGTGAGTTACATCAGGTGCAATGCATCATCTGGGAGACGTGGTCAGGCACAACCTAAAAACAGAAGCCCTAAGTACCACATTCCTTCTACTTGGAAACTCTGCCTTTAGTTATTATTTCAAGAAAAGAAGAAAGGAGTAGTTGGCAATGCTCGCAGATTACAAAAAATAACCTGGCTCGCATTAGAGAGGCAACACTAGGAGTTTTTTTCAGGGAGGGCAGAAGTCAAGGGAAGCGAGGAGGGCCCCGACCCGACCTGTGTGGGCGACAGGAGAAGGCAGTAAAGGCTGGAGGTCACCCAGGGAGGCCAACACCACCCTGCCCAGGCAGGCAGCCCCGCCACAGCACAGCTCGGTGCCCAGCACCACCTCGCTGGCACCCATGCTGGCCCGCGGCCCAGCCGGCCTGCCCTGGCTACAAAAGCCAGGTGCCTGGGGAGGCTGAACTCAAGGCCTGCAGTAGACCGAAGATAATCATTAGCCAGAAAATCAGTCGAGTTTGTTGCTTAATCACCGGGAGGAGATAGCTCGTCTCCGAGTTTTATTTGCTAGAGATAACAGATCTAAGAGAAATAATCTGATGAAACATTCGAAACGTAGGTCAGGAACCAGCGTGGCGCTGAGGTAGGAGGGGTTATAAACCAGCCCCCAGCACCCCACACAAGCTGTTTGCCAGGCACTTTTTTTTTCCCTCAGAGCTGTCCCAGCACCTTCTGGAGACATTCCCACTGTTCAGCTGGATGCTTTCTGTTATATATTCCAAGGAAATGAGTTCCAAGGGAATTTTAGTACCAGTACTATGGTTTTGTACACATAGTACAGTAACTGTAAGTTTCCTTCAGTCTATGGCAAGTCAAAATTTGCTTAGTATTAAATACTCATTATACTATTAAATGCTATTAAATAAAAATACACTTTTCTGCCTTGGCTCCAATCCTCATGACCCTTTCATCGCAGTCTCAGTGACTGAGTGAATGGGGAGTTGTAAAAAGGAGGATAACCTCCCCACAGACTACGCCCATGCAACAGGTGAGCAGACGCCCAGCCCTGCTCTGCTTCCAAACCACATTTGCAGCTTTGCCTACTTAGGTCTTTTTTTCAGGCTGCAGAAATAAAAACAAAGCGCAGTGTGGGGGATGGCATGGGCCACTCCTACCAAACACTGGCACAATTTATTTTTGTTCAAATCCTCTTGGAGTGCAAAACCCACTTCACCATTTATAGTAGCTTTTTTAACATTGCATGTGCTTTTGCTGGAGGTGAGGACCTCGGCAAAAGCGGTGTATGTTCTCAAATGGAGCACCCCAATCTGGGGAAGCAGGGAATTCAAATCCCTCAAGGAAAGGCCAAAGATCCCCCTCCAGCTATCACACCGTGCCGTCCCAGTCCCACCACCACACTCTGGCTCAGGTTAAGGCAGGCAGTGCTACGCAAAGCCGCTAACAACTGGGCCCAAGTAGAAAGGGTTTTCACCCAAGTTGGTTCAGCTGGAGGAGCAGGCACAGGACCTCTTTTTATTATCCACCAGGCAAGAAGAGCAGATGTTTGTGACTGTGTTTTGAGCTCAGGGTGACCACAAAGGCCACCAGGAGGCCAAAGGGGCCAACGAAGGAGATAGCCAGTATCTGCAGCTCAACTACCAGGGCACAAGCAGAGGGAGTGACGGATTGTTGGGATTTTTCAAGGCCATAAGCACTTCCCTGCATGGCCAGCCTCTTGGAGGGAGCAGCTGTTTTGTTTTTTAAACTGATTTACTGCTGATAACCCCACTAAGCTTTAAGCTTTTGATGGTGGATGATGGTCAAATACCCAAGAAAGAACGGAAGCTGGAAGAAAACGCCCCATCTTGCAAAACTCCAGGATGGTTCCCCACACATGTTGAAGCACGGCCCAGGAAATGCTTTCTTCTGGGGACCTGCACTCCACATGCTTCCTTGGCAATCCTGCTGGGGACAGCCATGTTCTGGTTGCAGCCTGCTAGGTCATGCTTGTCAAGTCTTGTGTACATAGTGAGGATTTGAAGGAAACATAACTCACCACATAGCAGTGTGAATACAGTCCCTGTCACTCTGGTATTTCAGCCCTAGCATAACCATGCTGTGTTATTTTTAGATAAGAAAATTACAGACTTCGTTTTTCCTTTTGAAGCCAGAAGATAAGTGTCTAGGGCCAGTCCCAGGGTTACCTAGTGGCTGGATGCTAACCAGGCATTTCCATTAGTTTGGGTCTGTGCATTCCTCCCATGACCATTTACAAAACACAGCTTCACTAGAAGCAATGCATTTAATCTGATGGATGTTCTGCCAGCACTAGCACCTGATGATAACATCTAAGTGTTGATAAAAGGTGGGGATTTTGTGTGTTTTCCCTCAAACGGCATCATATGTGGCAGACATGATGCCACTGCTCGCTGCACTCACAGCAGTGACAGAAAACTCAGATTTAATCCTTGGTTGAAATGTTGAATAAGTGCTAAAGATTAATGTCTTCACAATGCAATACTAATTCACCTACAATTAGCACTCTTCTGTACCATTTGTCCCACATACTGATTTTTTTTTTTTTTTTTTAATGAAAGGTAGAAGTTTGAACAAAATAAAAAGTGGTAGGAGAATGCTGTAACCTAGCCCCAGGATTAACCTAGCCCTGAAAATTAACTATTAGTAACAGTAGTCTATTTTTTTTAATCAATCTCTTGTCAGTGGAGATTCACTGTTAATGACTCTACTCCAATGTATTTATTACAGCACTAACAAATCTGTGTTGATTACTGAGCAAGAGAAGTTATGAATAAACAATACTTAGCAAAGGCAAGACTTGTGACACAGTCCTTACTGTTAAAGCCTGTTCTCGGCCTGAGTTTTAACAACTATAAAACAGAAACACTGTCTTCTGCCATGTGGTTTGTAACATGCTTTGGAAGCATAGAAGAGTTTGATTCAAAAGCCCAGTAACATGAGCTGTTGTTATCTTACTTGAAGACTTAAAGAATTTAGTGCTCTTAATAAGCAGGCAGAATTCTTTTTTTTTTTTTCTTTTTTTTCTTTTTTTTTTTCCAGAAGTTAGCAAGAAAGAAACTTATTGTATCTGTATCTTTAAGGTAGTCCTTCAGGCTATTTGGGAAATCCCAAACTTAGTTATATCTTTAAACTTTTCATTTGCAGTGGAAAAGTCATTGTTTTCACCTGGTCTTAACGCTGAATAAAGAATAGAAAAAAATGCAGTACAGTTCTTTATTTCAGATTGCATAAAAATACAGAAATTCACTTCCTCTAATTGTTGGAAAAAATGGTCACCACTTAAAACTGTATGCTTGCTTAAAAGTAAAGACTTATAATTTAAAAACAGTTTGAGAGAGAAATAAGCAACAGGTCTAAGCAAGCTCATCATCTGATTTGCTTGTAAGTACTCCTCCATGTACTGTAACAGCCCATGCTTATGTGCACCCTGCTGAGCATAGCCATGTTTCTGACTTATGTTTATGTGTTTGAATCACCTTACCCTTCAAACAAAATACTCTCAAACAAAAAACACTGAAAGTGTTTCTAGTCAAAGGCAAAACATATCAATGGAAAACGTAGCCTGCATGAAAAATCCAGCAGAGATGGAGACAGCTGGAAAGCTCCACAGGTCCATGGGCTTTGCATTACCGTATGACTAGCTTGCTGATTTTACAGGTATGAGATACACACAGTACTAGTATCTGATCTAACACACTTTCCACTCTGACAAAACATGAACTTGTGTATGCTTGTTTTTTCCTATAAAAGTCACTTTAAAATGTTTCAACCTGCATAAAAATAAATATTTACATGTGCATATATACATAGTGCCAAACAGTACAGTACTCTCTTTCCATTTCACCACACAGACTTCATGGAAAGAGAAATAACATTAAGTGTTGCAGAATTGTATAGAGATTTCTATATTCTTGTTGGAGCTAATGAAAGCTACCATTGCATGGCACTGCTAAGGCCACAGGAGTTCTGATGCTGGAGTCAGCACAACATACATTAGGCTGCATTCCTCTGCTTCTATCTGAGATTTCACAGATAGAATTGAAATCTATTAATTGCACTTGTAAATCAGATCCAACAAATTCCTAAGGGCCATAAACTCTGCTAGCAAAAGCCACTGAATGAATCTGGCTGTAAAGCCAAAGTAAGTTTTGGCTGTTTCTCATTAATTATTAAATAACTAATTTGGAGTCAGTGAAAAATCTGAATGATACAAATGCTTACTTTTCCATGTCAGTCTACATCTGCAACACATAATGGAATTTTTACACTCAGGTGCCAAAACAACAACAACAAAAAAAAAGCAGTTCTCAGCTCTTTTTGTTACTTGCATATTAGTACAGAGGTTAAAGACAGCAAGTACTGATTGCTTAAGGTACAGATGCTGATAACCCGAAGTTTGAACAACCCTCCAGGAGATCAACACACCACTGCTGTAAGGACTTTGGTGATTCAGGCTTGTCAGGAAGGAGGGATTTCTTAAGTTTCCTATGAATTCACGAGGGTGCAGAGACCCACAGCTGCAGCTAAGGGGAGCTGCCCTACTCCACAAGGTAACAGATGGAAAACATGGTGAAAAACATGGTGAGAAATCGGTGCCCCCCTGGGAGGAGGACTTTAGCATAGACTAAACAACAGCTTAGAAACCTAACTTGTGCTTTGCTAGAGTTTAGACTTTTTCTGCTTTCCCATAATATGCAGCTTTGTTCTGTGGTATTATTACACTAACCACATAATAAAAATAACATATATATAGCAAAATAGTTACAAAAATAGCAAACAACAAAAATAAACATTTCCTGCACCTTTGCACTTCCAAAGCTTTGTCACCAATGTTCTGTGCTAACAGCAGACTTCTTTGCTATCTTCTTGGATGCAATCATTGATAGAAGCCACCACACCCAAGTCCACACCATTCTTAAAGCACCAACAAATCCAGGTCTCAAGATAAAGCCCAAAGTGAGATGCATGCTGAAATATAGGCACCACGCTTAGGAGCGGGTGTACTGCACTGTGCTGTACTTGGTGACCCTGGAGGACTTGCTCAGCGTGGAGCTGGCAGGAGGTGCCCCCTCCACAGCTGAGCCTACCTGGTTCAGCAGGGAGTCCGTGATCAGCACGTGCTCTTGCCTTCCTGCGCTGGCACCGTCTGCCCGCTCAGCTCTGCCTGCCCCCCCTGAAGTTGTGAGGACCTTCTCGTTTACCACCACGCTCTGCCCCTCAGACAAGGCAGGGAAGCTCAGCGAGCCCTGCTCGCCAGCAGGCACGAGCACCCTCTCTCGCTCCCTCACCACCACGTACTTTGAGTCGGTGAGGTCTTGAACCGTCATGGTTCCTGCCCTAGGGCCCTCTGACTTCACCATCCTTTCCGTAACCACCACGTTGCTTCCAGAGGGCAGGTCAGGGATTTCCACCATTCCCTGCAAGCTTGATGCAGGGGCCAGCACCCTCTCTGTCACCACCACGTTCTCTGAAAACTGGGGATCTATAAAAACAGTAGCTGGGTGGGCAGGGCCCCCTGCAGAATAGGATGTTTCCGTCATGGTGACATTGGTCTCCGCGTAGGATGTGGGATGGGGACAGACGTCATGCTGCCCAGACCGTGACGAGAAGGTTGTCTCCGTGACCACCTCCTGGGACACAGCCTCTTGTCCCATGCCACCACCTGCCTGTGCTGGCGGGACGGACGAGAAGTGGCTGCCCGAGGAGAATGCTTGTTTGGAGCTGAAAGCTTTTTGCTGATTTAAGAGCCGTGAGCTTGCATCATGAACGCCGAAAGCAGATTCATTCCTGGAGCTACCATCTTTCATGTCGATGTGTCTACCTATGCATATTTCTGCTAGAGTCTTAAATTTATCTCCTAAATCATCAAGAAAGTGGTCATCAAAGTCGCCCTCAATAAAGCTGCAGCAGCCGATGGAGCCATGGGGGGAGCCAGACTCCCCCTGGGAATAGACCAGGAGACAGTCCCTTGCAGCTTGGGCTTCATCTTCTTCCGCAAAAGAGACAGCTTTCTGAAGACAGGAAGCAAAAGCAAGCAAAAGATCATTAATGGCACTTTCAGACAGTAAATTTGAAAAAAATCAGGCATGGTTGGTCAAAAGGATCATAATAAAATTTAACTGAACCCACAGCAACTGTAAACGATCTAAGGACAGTACTAGAACTGCTTTTTGCTTTTTTTGAAGTTAGCCTGAACTTAACAGTATGAGAAAAACAAAAAAACAAAAAAACAAACAAACAAAAAAAAACACAACACAGAGCACTTTGGAATTAAATTGAAAGCCTCAGGTATATCACCATCTCCTACTATTTCCTCCCAGACTACTGTTTACGGTACTATTCTGTCCTCACAAACAGACAAAGATATTACGTGTATTTTGGTTGAGTGAATGAACTTCATCTATAACTAGGTCTTTGTGTGAGAGTACCAAAACCATGCCTGAGAGTATCCTCACATTTAAACACATTAGTACATGCTGACATGTCATCACCTGCCATGGCTCTTCTCACTTGTGTAGCCTGCAGGATCACACCCAAAGAATCAAACAGCAAACAAATCACCAAGTTAAATGGTTTGGCATGCATGGACACATGGTCCAGCATATAAACTGGATCTACGCAGACCATTTTGGAACAAGGTGGGCTTTTGGGTTCAGACTTTATTGCTTCCAGGGCCAGCCCAGTCTGAGAGCAGTGTCTGCAATAGGGCTGCTGCTGATGCTAGCACAATTATCTTCGTATGCTCTTGCACCAGCTGCAGTTCCAGGATTGAAGATAGCCAAATCCTCTGGGCCTGCTGAACCAGCTTTACATAATATGGTTACTGGCTTGTGCTCAGAACCACTCTTCTGCCGCATTTGAAATTCTGGAGTGCCTATCAGCTCAGGCATCTGTGTAATGGGGTACATATCCAGATCCAAATTGATTCTGTATGTTTATCTGCATTTGATCCTGGAAGCAGGCACATAACCAGAGATGCTTTGACAGAAATCAGCACACACCTGAACTACACAGTTTGGATATCTGTCTATTTTTTTTTCTTCTTTTTTTCCTTTTTCTTTTCCTTCTGTTTCTGAGGTACTTTAGCCTCCCAGAGGAGTAGAATCTTAACTAACCTTTTAGCCTCTCATAGTATATATAACCTTTACTAAGCCCTCCTACAGGAATTCAGCAGGCAGCTATGCTCTAAGTATGCCTTAACATTCAGAAGCAAAAAGAGCAGCAGGAAAGCAGAATTGCTACTGTTGTGTCTGTTCACCCAGAAAACCAGTAGCTGGAGCACGCAGGAGATGCACAAGTCCTTCCGTTGATTAACCACCTAGATGTGATTCAAACCTGTACAGCTACTCCCCTGCACGGCCCCATTGTCAGCCAGCTGTAGAGAATGAAAATGTTCTATTTGTAGAGGTGATGGATGATCTTTACACTCTTTGGCTTATGGAAGTGGAGTTTTCCCTATAGGTAGCTCACCAACCTAAGGACTTATGATGGGTGTTACAAAAGAAGCATAGCTGCATTGAATAGGAT
This sequence comes from Anas platyrhynchos, assembly GCF_047663525.1. Classification (NCBI taxonomy): domain Eukaryota; kingdom Metazoa; phylum Chordata; class Aves; order Anseriformes; family Anatidae; genus Anas; species Anas platyrhynchos. Next base: position 44,369,421 of record NC_092588.1, on the reverse strand, counting down.
TATCCTATTGTTCAATGATTAGATAACAAAAAAATAATTCAGAAAAGGGGTTGCAACATGTGCTCCTATGCTTCTGATAAAGCTTCTTTCACCCAAGCTATTGTGCAGACAAATCCAGCACTGCTTCATCAGCTATTTTGAATACGGAGACCCACCCTCTACCATTTGACTTTTGTGGCTTATCTTTCAAAAACTTGCTCCATGATAAGGTCTACAGCTGTGACTCATGAAGAGTCATCGGTGCCTCCCTACAGGACAATTTCATGTGCTCAAATCTCTGAGGTTTCTATCACATCATCTGCTTCATGGCTTCTTCCTGGACAAGGAGCTCCTTGGTCACTGGTGAATATTCTGGATCTCAAGCTTTGAGAGAAGGGTCTTGCCATTGGAGATTTGGTGAACAACCTAAGATGCTACAAAACTGAGCATTGTCAAGGTCTACATCCTACACGTGAGCCTAACACCCAAATCCTTAATGCCTCCACCCACATGCACACAACATTGACCATTATTGGGATTGTTTACACATACACAAACCTATTTGTCTGTGTTTGTAACAACATAAATGGCATTTCACAGTCCTAAGTGTAAATCTCAGTATACTGTTATTCTCAGGTCATATGCTTACGTCATTGAAGTAGTCTCTTAAAAATTCTTCATTCATGGCTCCTGCAGTTCCCATTGCCATGCCTCTTCCAGCTGCTACCACGTTGCCTTCTCCAGCTGCCATGCCTTCAACAGCTCCAGCTGCTGCAGCTCTGGCATGGTAATCAGCACCAGAAAGGAGATGTCTTTGCTCTTCCCATCCTTCCCTGGTAACGATGCTGCAATGCCCTCTTACATTAGAGGCAGAGCTGCCTCCGCATGCTGCAGCTTCCTCTGCACTCATTCCTCCTCCTGCTGCTGCTGCTCCTGTTGCTGCTCCTGCTGCCGCTCCTGCTGCTGCTGCTCCAGCAGTCACTCCTTTAGAGTTCCCCAGTGCAGTGGGTGGGATGATGCTTTGCAATGGCTGCATGAACAACACAAATTAGGATGTGACATTAAAGCTGGGCTGTCTAGCACACGGAACTCACCAAACCAGCAGCAGGGCTGGGTGGGACCTGGGAGGGTGCTGTCTTACATGTTTGAATTTGCACTTATACATGTTGCTGCAAAGGGCCTCCTGAAAGAGGGTGCAGCTTCCATGACTGTGTTCCCAAGGAGGATCACAGAAGTGTTTCTATAGGTTTTTGTTTTCTTAAAACTGAAAGGGTTGGGAGTGAAAGGGGCTGGGGAGGAAGGCTGCAAATCTCCAGGGCATTCAGCTGTTCCAAAAAAAGACTATGCCCAGCTTTGGGGAAGTGTGCATTGCCTGCTTTGTCCATGGAGTTACCTGGCCTTTTCGTCTTTTCTAGCAGTTTGGCTTCCCTCTAAAGTTTGTCATTTTTCATCATGAATTTTCTGTGCCCAAATCAAAGTCTTTTACTTGTTTCTTCATTATTGTGCAAAAGCAGGACAGTGTCATGCGTTTTGTTTTTTTGGGTTGTGTAGGATAACAAGAAAGAGCAAACATGTTTTGCATTCACTGTTCTTTCTGTATATTGGATGTTTTTTTCTCTCCCTTCCCCCCTTTTCTTCAGTAAGAGTTTTGCTTTGTTTAAGAAGAGAAACACACAAGGAAGTAATTTAAAATGCAACCTGCAAATTTAAACCAGTGATGGGAAGCTAAGCTTTACAACCTGTTCTTTCACTGCTTTACTCCCAAATAGGCAGAAAACATTCCATGCTTGCAGATGCAAATACTTCACTCTTTATAGCATGGATGCTTTTCCCACACTTCTATCTTATGCTCAGATACTATCAGCGTTTGCTTGATTGCTTTGCCTTTACTCTGGAATTTAAGCACTACAGTTGGTATTTTCTAGAGCTGCTGCTGGAATTCACCTTCCAAGCATCCTTCATTGAGCCTGATAGGGTTAACTTTAATTAATGCTCATGTGTAGTTAAAATCTGCTGTGCAGGTTTGAAACATCAGCCCATAATGTGGAGGAGATGCCAAGTGCAAAACTGAACAGTTGGATGGAAATCAAAGAGAAATGCTATTAGGGAAACATGCCTTCTCTTCAGGAGCTGCTCCTTCGCTGTTCCATTTACGCAACATCTCTTCACTGCAGTCTGGTATTGCAGCAAATCCCTTTGCTCCCGAGCCACATGGACACAACAGCAATAGCAGTGGAAGAACTGCAGGGAAACATCAGTCTGACATTACTTATGGGAAGATTAGGGTCAAAGCAGAGTAACAGCAAATGCTAAAGTCTGATCAGCTCCTATATAGAAATCTATCTTTAATGAGTTCATGATCATGAGGGCTAATAAAGACTGCAGACAAATTCCTAAACATTCAAGGTTATTTCCTAGAAACACGTGCCAGAATGGTTTCCTGAATAGTAAACTGTTAATTAACCTGTCACTTCTGCAGATAACCACATGCAGGTATTTATCTAAACTTCTATTGAAGATCTCATATAGCAAAACCAGCCCCCAAATACCATTGTACAACCTCAGCATTTCCAACTCCTCCTGTTCTGTTACTGCTAGATCGAGACAAAACTTATATGGATTTCACCTCACCAATCCTATGACACGCCTTCAGCATTACCTGAGGGGCTCAAAATAATCCAGTTTCAAGAGGAAAACATCTTCCTGTGGAATTAATTTTGTCTTGCTAGATTGCTGCCAATACAAGCAACGAACTATTGCCATTTCAAGTGCAGCACTGGTATATATATGGCCGTAATATGATTACAGGTATTTCTTATTTTTGAGCTGCTGTGTTGTCTTACCAAAGAACAACTTCATTTGCTACTCAGAGTAAGGAACCAGATCTGGGTCTGTAATGAGGGCGATAAGCATTGAGAGAGTGCTGCAGTTTAAGTGGGAAGTTAGGGTTCACAGAGGTAAGTGTGGGAAACACTAAAAGGATCCCTTAGTGCTTCTCCCTTGTTATTATGGCATCATAAACAAATATTAAAATTGTACATATTCATTTCAAAACGCACAGCTTGAAATGCTTTGAGTGTGAAATGTCGATGTCACCAAAATTAACTGGAGATTTGCCATGACTTCACACAGACTAGGAGTTTACTCAAGATGATAAAACCTGGGAGTGGGACAGTTTCTTCCTTGGTGCCTTGCGCAACATATTCATAGTTCTTCTGAGATAACGTGAAACAATTACTTACGCAGCAGAAGTAAAAACGCCAAGATGATTAGTGCAACTGCTCCTGGTCCCAGGCCCACTGACGCATTGGAAATAAGTTTGTCTTTGCATCCACCATCAGCTGCACACGTACAAACAGTCAGTTGCAGGGACTGCCGCTGAGCGCAGCTCAACCCTTGGAAATCCCGTATTAAGAGAGGAACTTCAGATCTGCCCACCTTCAGGTTCTGGGGGACCAGCTGCACACTGGTGTCTGAGTCAGAATGGTGTGGTTAAAGAAAGAAGAAAAAAAGCACACAAGAAAAAAGTGAACAAAAAGTTAAGTCCTGTAAACGTTCTCAAAATCCCAACAAGTCCCCTCCAGTTAGGACCTCCCAATGCAATCACCTTAAATTCAGAGCTGCTGGTACAGCATGTGTGCTCTTATCAAGTAATTCATGTGGTAACAAAGCAGCCCTGCTCACTTGCAGTCTCAGTTAACTATGGAAGAGCTTCACACCAGCAGACCCATCATGTAAGACTACCCAGCTGCTTACATAGCACTAATCTTCACTTCATCCAGACAGCTAAAGTCTGAATTCCCCTAAGACACTGTCAGTCTTTAGGAGATTAATCTGTTGTAGGCCACTGGCAGAGACCAGGTAGCCAGAATACTAACCAATACTAATCCTGCAGCTGCCCCATGTTGAGGACAGGACTAGGCAAGAGATGCCCAGATAATCCCAGCTGTGGAACACCAACCTGTTTTGAAAAGTTGTGATCTCTACAATTACAGCTAGTCTGGCTACAAGCAGTGTAAGGAAACGTAAGAAGATTTCTTTTTTATCCTTAGTTGTGACTGGGACAACTCTGCTGACTGCTTTGTAGTGTTATGCTGTAGGACTATGGATGATAAGAATGAATCTAAGAAAAAGAACTTCTTGTGCCTTCAATCTTCCTTCCAAGTATTTCGTAGGTTTATATGAATAGGAATGTAAGAAGAAAATGCTCATCTCATTTTGAAATACTCATTAAAATTAAGTATGATTTAACAATTCATGCTGCTTTGTGGACAGCATGAACTACTTGATAAGAATAAAGACTTTTATGATTATGTTCTACTGCACTGGATAATCTTGGACAGGTTACACTGTATTTCCTCTTTTCAAGACCCACACTTTGCAGATGGATTTTTTCCTTTTTTCTTTTTTTATTTTTATTTTAAAAAGATGTTGGAGTAACTACAGCCAGTTAACAACCATATCTCCTAGCTCAGTTTTAAAGAAAAGCGTCCTCCAACACTGCATGCTTTTTGTGGGAAGATGGGAATGTACCTCAATCTCAATGCCACCAGTGAAATCCTGGTTACTACATACAGAGGTCATCAAGCAAGAGCAGAACATAGGCAAAGAATCTTCTCATCTGACTTTGTATGTAGTTGTTGTTGTGTGTGTGTGTGAATCAGCCAAAGTGTCAGTTTGATTGTAATTAGCAAAGTGCAACATTCCTATGCAACTCCAGAGAACTGCTAGTAATTCAAAATATATTTTCTTACCATTTCTGTATGCAATTATCCAATTTTTTGCTGTCCCTTCTGGCTCATCAATGATAGTGAAAGTGAAGGGAGCACTGTTGGGGTAATTATCCAAATCACTAGCTGTTACATCAATTAGTTTTGCATCTGAACACACAGTCTGCACTGGGTTCTCAATAATTGGGCAGTTATCATTCTCATCTTTAACTTGAATAACAACTGTGCCAGTGACTGTTTTCGCAGGAAGATCTAAGGTTAGAAAATATGAAAAATGAAATCAATATTTGACAAGTACTGAAATTTCATCTTAAAATAAAAATAGTATTTTCCAAAACACAAACACTTCTGAAATAAGTTCAAGAAATGAGAAACATGTTGGAAGTGCTCTCACTAGATTTTATGGGAGCAATATTTCATTCTTAATGTCAAGAAACATGTTGACAAAATTCTTTTGAAGGGAAGTTTTACTATCTTAGAAAACATTTTTTTGTATAGTTACACAATAACATGCAGATTATAAAGAGAATTCTTATTAGATGTACAAGAAGATTGAAGAGTCTTTCTCACTTAGCTTTCCAGAAAATTTAAGACTCTGAAATCTGCCCATTATCATAGTGAGAAGCAGGTATTTTCCACCTTAACAGGGGATTTTCCTGTCAATATAAATCTTTACAGAACTTCTTGTAACAGTTCACCTCCAGACAGCCAAAGAGAAATAGGCATCCCAAGAACCCAGTCCAAGGTTCATTCCATTTCACAGAGTTGCCCATGTCTCTCCTCCAAATACAGAGCCTATGGGAAATGGCACTAGGTGCCTAACTTTTAGGCAGTTAAAGATAGGGAGGTTAAGCCAACTGTAGTTATAGAAAGACAAACTAAGTCCTAAATGAACAGAAAATTAACAAAATATATCTGACCAAGCAGCACAAAAACAAAACCCTCTAAACTTACCAGTAGTTACACCCAACATGGTGAAAGTGTAGGTGCCGTTTACTACATGTTGTGATTCGTAATCAAGGCTTTTGGCAAGTTGAATTTCACCTGTAACTGTATTTATGTTGATCCAGTTTGCTACGTCTCTTCCTTTGATGTATCTGATTAAGATCACATATAAAGATGTACACATTTATAAAGATCAAAACAACCATCACCAGAAAAAGCAGCTTCACATTATGCTCGCTCTTCATTTAGAGCAGAGACCAACCCCCTAGGCCAAGGCCTAATGCTCCTGCCACTGTAATTGGTTTGAACTATTAACCTAAGATTATAAACCTCCCCTGAATGTTGAAACCTGCTTTTCCCTAAGGAATGTAGGTGTGGCAGTGTTATAAAAGGTAGGTTCAGGGAGTGAGAACCAAGCAGGAGGGGAACCTGCTGCTGGCCATGGTGGTCTCCTTCCCCCGACCTTGCTCCCAGCACTGGAAGAACAGCAGCCACCCCAAAGAGGCAGCATTAGAGGCATGGGGGAAAGGGACCCAGGTCTAGTTATGCACCTCTGCCAGTCCACACCATTTCTAAATGGCAGTTCAAGATTTTAGCTGAAGAGCTGTGATTCAAAAATCTAAACACAGCTGCATGCACGTGCATGCGGACTTATCTACCCTAACACCCTTTTTGTCCAATTTCTGTGTGTTTCTGCCTACTCCTTCCTAATGTTTCTGCAGTCAGTGAAGTCAAATGAGCAAACATGCTCTCAAAAACAGAAAGGCATGACAAATGGCAAGCAAGCACAGATAATTTCAGCACGAACTCTTGGCTCGCCATATATGACAAAACAGATAGGATTTTCAAGCCAACAACTTTCTGCATAATAGAATACTCATGGTGAAGATGTTCTTTTAGGTGTAAATTGTGCATAGTAGAAAACAGATTGCCTTGGAAATTATCTCAGTTCAGTTACCAGATTTTTCAGTAAGATGTGACATGCTCAGTTATGATGGTTATAAAAAGACTCTTACTTTATGTTCGTTGCTACTTTTCCTGTGTCTTCATCAAGTGCTTGATACTGTCCAATAATCTGGGTTACTCGCAGGCTCTCACTTGCAGTAATAATTTTTGTGCCACCGGGGAATACAGGGCCTTCCCGCACATTAATCACTTTAATTTTGATGGGAATTGTTTGTGCTTTATAACTGTTTTTAATTGACTTATGGAATTCTGCTTTGTTTGTAACAACAACACCCAAGTTCAGGCTTTGCATTTCTTCATAGTTTAGTTCCTAGAGCAATCAAAAACAAACAAAGAAAAACTCAGAATTTGATAGGATTTGATACCCAGAAAACATTCAGACATTTAATATTTAAATAATACTGGTGAAGGATGCTACAGTGAAAAGAACTGTTGTTTAACATGTTACTCTCAATATAAAAAGCTTTAACTCTTGAAGAGTGCATATCTCATTTTTTATGGATGGCACCATAGTTATAACTTGATGTTATTCAATTTTAACTAATTTAGAGAAGGTGCAATGAGTCCCACACGTATATTCTGTCTTTGCCTTCAGTGAATCAGTACTCAGAATTACTCTGCTCTTCCAATTTTTTTTCAACCAATGCAGTTACTTCAGTAATGTTTATATATATATGTATATATACTATATGTATATGTATATATATGTATATATATAAAAATATTCATATACACATTTAAAATAATTATAAATTTTCAGATAAAACCAGCACAGCAAAAAAGAAAACGTAGGGCACTATGCATCTTCAGTTCCTGTGGATCAGAGAGCAGTGAAAATTTCACGGAAATTTGTAAAATAAGGAGTCTATCTGTGGCCATGGGAAATAAAGAAAATTAAACTGAGACCAGCAAGGATAGCAAGAATGTGAGAAAGCTTACAGAGTATGTGCTAGCACTGCTACCCAACAACAAGGAAAGTCTGGGGACTTCTGTCCCACTGGATATATCTGCCATCTCACGGAAAGTTAAGGGCAAAGCTGGACAAAATCATTATCTTGTACAGAATTATTGAATAGAGCACCAAAAGGTATGACAAAGGAGGAATATCCACCATGTAAATTTACAGTTTACTTACTGCATATAAATTGTGTGTCAATTTATACTAAAAAGAATCATTTATTCTAGTATGTAGAAGACTTTCTGAAGAATATACTAACCTTCACAAGAGTCAAAATTCCTTCATTTGTTTTGGTATCTGTTACTATACGAAAAAAGCCACCTTCATTACCAGAAACAAATGAAAAATTCGCCAGCCAATTATCAGAAAACTCTTCATCTTTATCAAACACTTTTATTCGCATAATTTCCACATTTGCTCTGTTTTCTTCAATGCTTCCTTCAAACTGCAATCAAAAAAAATCTCCTCTTTATAAAGATGTCACAATTTACTTCATTAATGCAAGAAGGTTTGCATAACATCTTATTAAGCAATGAGATACCAGCAGGTATAGGAACAATCCAAGTATCGTGATAAATGTACTTACTGCATGACCTTGAACCACAGGCAGGTTGTCGTTGACATCCAGAATCTTGATTTCTAAAGAACATGTTGCTTTATTTCCACCTGATGCACCACCAAGATCTTTTGCTTCTACCACCAAAGAATAGCTACTTTGTGTCTGTTGTTAAAAAAAAAAATAAATAAATAAAATAAGAAGTGCTTAAACAGGCTTTTTTTCTTCTTTGAGGTATTATTGCCATCATATTTTGGTCATCCCTCTCATGCAATAGCCAGTTATAATATCTCTCTAGCCAGTATTAAATCTCACGTACAACTGTCTCTATTACAGTAGAGCTGAGGCTTAGAAAAGAATTTCTGAGTTCTGTATTTTCCTCAAAGAATTAGACTGTGCTCAAATGGAGAATGACAAAATTTGATCGGCCATGAACAGGGACAGGAACATATCTGCATGTTAGGGCAGGGCTAGATTCAGAGATGTTGTCCTCAGATACAGAATGCTAGCATAAACATCACCATCTGCTGGCCAGTGAAAATACATGCGAGCATAAGGAAAACTGCAGGTAATAAGTGGTTTTCAACACTGTTTCACAGCAGCACCCATCCTTAATCTTTGTAACAAAATTTGCATAGCAGGCTACTCTATACGCAATCAGCAGCTCTGCAGGTGGTGATCTGGATTGTCCTTGCCACACATTCACCAGCAACAAAATGATCCCTTGGATATACAGGAAGGTCAGAAAGCAACAGCCATTGGGCTGGAACTGCTAGGGAGGTGACAAGGTGAATGAAAGCTTTCTCTCAGCCCCTCCCACAGTCCCCACAAAATTCACATCAGCCAGGCAAGAAATTGTCCTTTTATCCCAAGTGGGGTGAAATAAAAAAAAGTGATATAACAAATAGTAGAAGAATGTTGTTAACTGATAAATTATTATTATTTTTTTTTTTACCTCTCTGTCAAGGTTTATTGTTGCTACTCGAACCTCTCCAGTATCTTTTTCCATGCTGAATGCAGAACTAGGGTTTTGGGATATGATCCTGAAAGCAATTTTGGAATTCGGGTTATTTGGTTCATCTGCATCTGTTGCATTTATCTTCATTACAATTGTACCTGAAAAAAAGCAAACAAAGTTGAGTATTTGGTTATGCTGCGCTGCACTGGCAAGTATTTAACTATAATGTCACAGATAAGAGAGTGCTGTCAGACGTCCTGCACAATTCTTTAATGCCCTTGCCTTTACTTATTTATTTAATAGAGCTGAAGAAGCATTCTTGAAATCCATCATGTTAAAAGTATGTCACTTAGCAAACAAAATCACACTATCAACACACACCTGCAACCCACAGAATTCAATGCACCAGAACTGTTCAATGGGTCGAATTCTGATAGAGTTCTGATTAAGAAATATGACAGAAAACTGTCAATACTGTACAGAGAAGAGAGAAATGTTTTAGAAAGTAAGTTGCATTTCCCCTCACATCATTCTAAAGGGAGCAGTACTGACTTTTGCACCCCAACACCAATAAAAACAATTGCTCTGTTTTGACTGATGTTCTCCAATAGCTTCACTCAAAATACATGGTGGCCACCATGCTGCAATCCCCTTGTAAGTCATGGCATAGGATACTGTCCTCTTGGAAGGGGTCTACTTCAGTGTTCAGTGCCAGTACTTGGGTTTGAATGTTAACTACAATTCAGGCAGAGAGATGCTTACCATATGGCTACTACTGACTTGAAAGAGAGCCAAGGGTACTCAATACCTCACATAAATGGATGGTCAGTAATTTCTGTCTTCGGATTACCATGGCATTGAAATGGACACAATGTCAGGTATTTATTAGGATGTTTTACTCTGGGAAACAGTCTGTTGCTTCAAGATCTCCTCTTACGTTTACTGTCATTAACAGGAAAATTGCCATTAACTTGTTCTCTGAGGTTTGGGTCACTATCATATGCTATGAACAGCAAAGTACTTCTCCAGCCCATAGACAAAGGGCTATTTTAAGCACAGCAGTGCTGAGTCATAGAATCATAGATTCATTGGATTGGGAGACACCTTAAAGATATCTAATTCTGACACCCTTGTGATGGACAGGGACACCTCCCACCAGACCAGGTTGCTCAAAGCCCCATCCAGCCTGGCCTTGAACACCTCCAGGGACAGGGCATCCACAGCTTGTCTGGGCAGCCTGTTCCAGTGCCTTACCACCCCTACAGTGAAGAATTTCTTCCATATATCTCATCTAAATCTACCCTTCTTTAGTTTAAAGCCATTACTCCTTGTCTTATCACTGCATACCCTGTCAGAATCTTTCCCCAGTGTTTCTGTAGGCTCCCTTTAGGTACTAGAAGGCTGCTATGCGGTCTCCCTGGAGCCTTTTCTTCAGGCTGAATAACCCCAATTCCCTCAGCCTGTCTTCACAGGAGAGGTGCTCCAGCCCTCTGATCATCTTTGTGGCCTAATAACTCTAATAATTCTAATATATCTACGTCCTTGTACTGGGATCTCCTAAAGCCCAAATAGCTGGCCTGGAATTGCCAGGCCAGATGACATTTTCCATGCAGTTTGTACTTAAGGACTCAGGTTCCGTGGTTAGTGGTAGCTTTGACACAAAAAGTTGCCATAAGAGGAAGTGTTGTTCTCTCTTGCCTTTATGCATCCACTTTCCCTTCATCATACCACACAGCTTAGCCCTGAATAAAAGCTTGCAATCACACTTGGATAACCTGTCCAACACAAGCCACAGAATGCATTGTTGTTACTTCAGATACGCTGCTGCAAAAATTACATTCACTTATGTCCTTGCATAAGTTGGGAAAAAAACAATTAAAAAAATAATTAAAGAACATATTACCTGTTTCACTTAATTCCTCAATTGAACCAACAAAAACTTCATGTGAAAACACTGGAGGATTGTCATTTATGTCCAGAATTTTAATTGGGAGGTCTATTGGATCTTCCAGTTTTTCTCCATTCTTATCTAATGCATGACCTCTGAGCTGAAATAATAGATAAACAATAAAGAAATACAAGTGACTGTGTGTATATATATGTATATATATATATTTCAGAATGTCTTGGGTTGAAAGGGACCTTAAAGATCATCTAGTTCCAACCCCCCTGCCATAGGCAGGGATGTGACCCACTAGATCAGGTTGCTCAGAGCCTCATCTATCCTGGGTCTTGAACACCTCCAGGGACGGGGCATCCACAACCTCTCTGGACAACCTGTGCCAGTGCCTCACCACCCTCTAAGTGAAGAAATTCCTCCTAACCTCTAATCTAAATCTCCCCTCTTTTAGTTTAGAAAAAATCCCCCTTGTCCTGTCATTATCTGATTGAGCAAGAAGTCACTCTCCATCTTTTCTATAAGCCCCCTCCTTTAAGTACTGAAAAGCCACAATGAGGTCACCCCGAAGCCTTCTCTTCTCCAGGCTGAGCAGCCCCACCTCTCTCAGCCTTTCTTCATAGGAGAGGTGCTCCACCCTCTGATCACCTTTGTGGCCCTCCTCTGGACCTGCTCTAACAGCCCCACATCCTTCTTGTGCTGGGGGCCCCAGACCTGGATGTAGCACTCCAGGACACAAGGGCAGAGCAGAGGCACACAATCACCTTCCTTAATCTGTTGTTCCTCTCTTGATGCAGCCCAGGACACAGTTGACATTCTGGGCTACAAGCACGCACTGCTGGCTCATGTTGAGCTTTTTATCCACCAGAACCCCCAAGTCCTTTTCCACAGAGCTGCTCTCAACAACTTCTTATCCCTGTCTGTGCTTGTGTTTGGGATTGCTCCAGCCCAGGTACAGCACCTTGCACTTGGACTTGTTGAACCTTGTTAGGTTCACATGGGACCACTTCTCAAACTTCTCATCCCTTTGGATGGCATCCCTTCCTTCTGTTGTATCAACTGCACCACTCAGGTTGGTGTCTTCAGCAAACTTGCTGTTTGGTGTGGTCAATCCTACTATGTCATTGATGAAGATATTAAACAGCACGGGTCCAAAGACAGATCCCTGAGGGACACCACTCATCACCAGCCTCCACCTGGACATAGAGCCATTGACCACCACTCTCTGGGTGCAATCTTCAAGCCAACTGCTTATTCACTGAATGGTCCACCCATCAAACCCATCTCTCCAATATGGAGACCAGGATGTCATGTAGGACCATGTCAAAGGCCTTACAGAAGTCCAGGTAGATGACATCGGTTGGTCTTCTCTTGTCAACTGGTAACAGTCATTCCATCACAGAAGGCCACCAGATTGGTCAGGCTTGATTTACTCTTGGTGAACCTGTGCTGGCTGTCTCAGATCACCTCTTTGTCTTGCATTTGTCTTGACATTGCTTCCAGGAGGATCGGTTCCATGATCTCATGATCTTCCCAAGCACAGGGGCGAGGATCACCAGTCTGTAGTTCCCCAGGTCTTCCTTTCTACCCTTTTTAAAAAATGGGAGTGATGTTTCCCTTTTTCTAGTCACCAGGGACTTTGTCTCACTGCCACGACTTTTCAAATATGATGGAGAGAGGCTTGGAAACTGGGTCAGCCAATTGCTTCAGGACCCTTGGATGCATGTCATCAGGCCCCATAGATGTGTACTTTTTTAGTTTCATCAGATGGTCTCGAACCTGCTCTTCACTTACAGTGGGTGGGACTTTGCTCCCCCAGCCCTCATCTACAGGTTCAGGACAATGAGAGACGTGGGAAGCCTGACAGTCAGTGAAGACCGAGGCAAAGAAGTTGTTGAGTACCTCGGCCTTCTCCGTGTCTGTTGTTACCAGTTCACCCTTTACATGCATCAGAGGGGTCACACTCTCCTTGGCCCTTCTTTTCTGAGCAATGTTCCTATAGAATCCCTCCCTGCTATTGGCATTCCTTACCAAGCTCAGTTCCATTTGTGCCTTGTCTTTCCTGATCCCATCCCTGCACATCCACACAGCATCCCTGTGCTCTTCCCAGGCCATGTGTCCCTGCTTCCACTGCCTGTGCATTTCCTTCTTGCACCTCCATCTGACTAGCAGGTCCTTGCTCAGCCACACCAGTTGTCTGCCCTCCCTGCCCACTTTCTTACAAAGGGGGCTGTAAAGTTCTTGTGCTCTAAGGAAAACATCCCTAAAGAATTGCTAGCTCTGTTCAGCCCCTTTGTCCCTAAGGACAGTGTTACAGGGGAACTCATCCACCAGGTCTTTAAACAGCTTGAAGTTCATTCTTCAAAAGGTCAGGGTCCTGACTTTGCTCTTTGCCAGGCCCATATTTACCAAGATCACAAACTCAACCAGGGCATAGTCACTGCAGCGTGGACTGCCTCCAGTCTTGACCTCTTTAATGAGCTCTTCAGCATTGAATGCATATACAGAAGATAAATATAAAGAAATATATACTATATATAACAAAAATATTAGCACTAACATAACATACTTATATGCACATATATAAATGTTCAGAAATGTTAAAACTACTTGAAGTTAACAAATTTAAACAAAATAAATTAAAAAATGCCTAAGAGCACATATAACGAAAAGGTTATTATTCAACTTACAAACAGCATTGGCGTCTTTTCTCTGTCAACCTTTCCTGTTATGTTCAGGTTCCCAGTCTTTCCATCGATAACAAATAATCCATAAGGAGGTTCTGTTACTCCTTGACCAGATATAGTATAAGTTACCACTATCCCTGCATCTTCACGATCAGAATGTATCTAGGAGGAATGTAAATAGCCTTTGATAAATAAAACCGCATTGAAAAACACAGAGAAAATATTTTAGCTATTTTCATAACAAACAAAAATTAACATTAAATGCAGTTTTCCTACATTCCTTTGAGGGTAAACATGTTGAGATGAATGCAGGAAGAGTTAACTAGTTTGTCTGAGGGACTAGTCTGGGGAGATGAGCATAATGGGTATGGCAACAGCTGGGATCCATGGACTGGAGAGGTCTGTAGGAGACAATTGGGACTGCTTGGACAAAAGAGAGCTGGACAGCATACAAGCATAAGGAAGACTGACTGGAAAGGCTAGAAAAGCACTGAGTTAAGATAAAAAGCTGGAGTGAGGGAAAAAGGAGGAAACTGGCTGCTTAAATGGATGGGGACAAATAAAACATGGAAAAAGACCATGGAGGAAAAAAAAAAAAACAAACATATTAAGAGTCTGGAACAATGAGTTCAGCAGAGGAGGTTAAAGTTATTTGAGTAAAGCCTGAAAATGAAACAGGGAGTGGGACCAGGACTGAAGGGGCTGCATAGACTAGAGATTATACCTTTCCTCTGCTCTCACCAAATACCTGACCTACATGAAACATCTGGAGAAGCACATTTCATTGCACCTGCATCACCATCAAGGGTCAGTCCCCACAGAGGATAACAGCCTACTACCATCTGCAGTCAATATATATGCTGAAGTGACCGCTGTGGTGAATTCAGGTTTCAAAACTAGTGCTAAACCAAATGTGTATCAGCGTGCCACTACAGGACTGACACCTCGGTTATTTTTAGTCTACTTTCTTAAAAAAAATTAGGCATATATAATCATGCTGCATGTACAGCTTTCTATCCAAATACGTACATGATTTCTATACAACCATGTACACCAGCAGTTTTAGGAACCACTTGCCAACTTCAACCATAGCTGAGTAGGGGTGATGGAGTGAAAAAAAACAAACTCAAAGATTCTTGTATTATGAAAAGTATTATGAAAATTGTTGGCTGGGAACAGATGAGAGACTGAGCCAAATCAGGCTTCAGAGTAACTCATCTGAAAGAAGGAAAGCGAAAGAAATGTGCCAACATTCTACTGAGATTCAATAGTTCATTAAAATTCAATAAATATTTGTGTCTGTGTTTAGGACAGTCACATCCTTATTCTACATTTTCATCTCTATTTTTTGTGTATTCTGTGTTTATCTCTTTTCCAAGCTTACTCTAGCAATTGGATTCCTGTATGAATTGTCTTCCTCTTCCCGTATGAAAGCTGGAGGGACTGTCCATTCTCGCTTCTGTCTAACAAGGCTGTTGGGATGAGACAACATGCCACTCCGGCCACTTCGATCATAAACCTGCAAAAAAACAAGGTCGAACATCAGCATAACATCTAGCCATTTATGATGAATGCTTTGTTGCTGCTGTAGCCCAGACCTTTGAATAGCTTTTGCGTAACCTGGGCATTCTGCCTGCCCAAAACACATGCTGACCTTACCATTCATTTTCTTCCAAGGAGACTACAGATTCATTCAATAGCTAGTGCCTTTGAAATCATGGAGCAGTGTTAGCCTCTAGAGCCACAATTTAAAAGCTGTATGTTCCTCAAGTTGTTGGAATAGAAAAAGTATAGTAATCTTTTCATCAACACAGATGTATAAAAAACAGGCTTTAAATATATGAGCATATTCCCATGGCCAGAGTTTGGTGAAAATATATTGTTCTGGCTGATTTAAGTGCTTGTCACCAGATATAGGAAGAGGTTTGCCATTACGGCTGCTAAAACCCACCACTTCTGCCTCATTATACCATTTGGCATCCTATCAATACAAATACCAATATTTGCCCCCTCTCTAATACATGATCCTACAACATGCTCATGTATTAGCTGTCCACTGTCTCAGCTATCCTTTCTCAGCCTCATTGTCACTGAAACCCCTCTTCCTTATGCCCAGCTTAGTCCTGGCTGTGTCTGTTGGTTTCCAGATCCATACTGAATACCTTCCGTACCATTGCAGTTGATTTCATTTATGGATAGTTAAAAAAAAATAAAATAATCTACAGACGTAACATTTTAAGTAAAGTTTCCTGAAGTTGAATGTCACTCAGTTTGATGGATGTAGAATTGGCCCTATTCTTACATTTCTGCTTTCATTTCGCTACCCCTTATACAGTTTTCATTTTTCAGAAAAAATGGGTAAAACCCGAGGTACCTATCAACTGAAGTAAAGCATATCTTTGACCCTTGCTCTTTGATCAGAGAATACTTCTTCAGGCACTGATAAAGAAAAACAGGTTTTCATTATTTCCTACCTTCCAATGGAGTCCACTTCCATAATTCAAACAGATCTGAAAAGAAAGTTACAATAACCATTATTAATTCCATGTCACTTTAGCAGAAGTAAACCTAACTTACAACCTAAGCAAAGCCATAAAGAATAAGAAACCCGATCTCTATCAATCACTATTTACTAATAATGGCTTCTGAAAAATTTACCCATAAGCACTCCCATTAAAAGCATACACTACAATTATAAAATTTAGCACAAATAAATGTTTTGCACTTTTCTCCCTGCAGTAAGCAGATAAGCAGTCAGGCTTTTTAAATAGACTTTTTTAAACAACAACTTTTTTTATTTTCTTTTAAAGCATTGAGTAATCCTTCAGCATTACAAAATGATGGGAATTTTCCATAGATTGCAGTGAGTGTTGGTTGCCAGGAGTACCCTGAAGAAAATCTCTCTTCTGGGCAAATCATGGATTATCCAGGCTGTGGTGGGTTACCACCCACATACAAGAACAAAATGGGTTAAATATTTAAAATCAAGGACATAACAAAATATCTGCTGAAGTATCAATGACAGACACAGCTCCTTTACTTCAAACTTCTCTTGCTATAACATTGTGCATCACAAAACACATTATACAGTTTCCCAAACATCTACGTCTGTATAAGGGATCAAGAAACAAATAGACTCATTGAGTTAATATAGTTTTTATTCAAGTTTTAAAATACCTTGCTTGCCTAAGATCACTGTAAGTTCTGTGTAAATCATGACAGCAGGACATATTTTGCAGCTATAGTTAAACTTCTAGCACAGACTTTGTTTTTCTCCAGTTGCATTATCTGCATGCCAGCACTGATGTCTTTTGGCTTACTGAGTCTGAGAGACAGAGAACAAAAGAATTTCTGACAGCCTGTGATCAGATGTCAGATGATAATTTTTCCAGTGATGATTTTCCTAACAGAGTATGGTCTAGATTCACCCCAAGTAGGCTTTACGCATGTAATTTGGGAGAATGATTGGCATACATCCATCTCCTACATAACCAACACTGAGATGTGAATGCTAGCAAGCAAATACAAACCATTATGTGACAACATTCAGTACTGGCAGTATCCACCTCTTCTTCCACTAATAGTCCAGTATAGCTACACACACCCTCAAACACCAAGTTTGTTGCCTCATGCTAGATGTAAGCAACTAGAGCCTCCACTGAATTCTCAGAGCCCCTATGTTTACATCCATCCCAGAGACTCTCTGCAAGTTACAAAATTTTTTTAATGTGGCAAAAATGTAGCATTTTGAAACACCAAGGATAAAAAGTAGGTTATTATGGCAGATGAAATCAACAAACAGCTTTTGAGCTTTGTGTAAGTAGATCACAGCATTACAGGACGGCTGGGGGTGGAAGGGACCTCTGGAGGTCACCTGGACCAACCCCCTTGCCCAAGCAGGGCCACTCAGGACCAGGACCAGGTTGTCCAGGACCATATCCAGGTGGCTTTCAAAGATCTCCAAGGATCTCCACAGCTTCTCTGGGCAACCTGTGCTCCATCCACATAGCCCAGAAGTGCTTCCTGATGTTTAGATGGAACCTCTTCTGTTCCAGCTGGTGCCCACCGTCTCTTGTCCTGGCAGGGAGCACCAGTGAAAAGAGCCTGGATCTATTACCATTGCACCCTCCCTTCAGGTATTTACAGCCATTGATGAGATCCCCCCTGAGCTTCCTCTTCTCCTGGCTGAAGCTCAACTCTCTCAGCTTCTCCTTGTAGGAGAGATACTCAGGTGCCTTCACCATTTTTGTGTCCCTGCACTGGATTCTACCCAGTATGTGTGTCCAGGTCTCTTTTGAACTAAGAAACCCAGAAGTGGACACAGCACTCCAGGTGCAGCCTCAGCAATGCCGAGTAGAAGGGAAAGATCACCTTCTTCAACCCACTGGCAATGCTTTGCCTGCTGCAGCCAAGAACACTGTTAGCCTTGTTAGCAGCAAGGGCACACTGATGGCTCATGTTCAACTTGGTGTCAGCCAGGACTCTCAGGTCCTTCTCTGCAGAGCTGCTTTCTAGCCGGGTGCCCTCGGCATGTCCTGGTGCCTGGGACTGTTCCTCCCAAGCTGCAGGACTCAACACTTCTTGCTGAACTGTAGAAGGTTCCTGTTGGCCCAGTGCTCCAGCCTGTCGAGGTCCCCCTGGATGGCAGCATGGCTCTCTGCTGAGTCAGCTGCTCCCCCCAGTTTTGTGCCATCTGCGAATTTACTGAGGTGCACTCTAGCCCACCACCCAGACTATTACTGAAGATGTTGAACAGGACTGGACCCAGTACTGACCCCTGGGGTACTCAGCTCGTTACGGGCCTCCAACTAGACAAGCAAATACTTTTATTGTCCTCAGCACTATTATATCTACCTACTTTTAGCAATTTTTTTCAACTGATTATTATTGATCTTAAGGCCTAAGGAAAAGGAGGCTCATAAAAGGTGATTTCCCATTGAAGTCAGTCAGTGAATATTTCTTTTTCTCTTCCAGAAGAGAAGTTTTCCAGACTGCTGACTGTTCATCCCTTCTGACTCACCCTGATTGCTACCTTGATGATAGCCTTGATGTTATCCTGTTCCCACACAATGCAGCACAGCAGTGGACAAAGTGGGAAAAGCAGCAGACTGCTGTTTCAACTTGCACAATAAATCTATTTTTAAAATGGCAATTTTCCCAGTGTATATGCCCATATATCCTGAAGACAAAAATCAGCAAGCAGTAAACTCCATAATGAATTGTAAGGAACTCACACCTTCCATCGCATCATTTCCATTAATATTCTTAATCTTATTAGTCATATGAGTTTTTAAAATTTATGATTAATGAGAGTGTTACCAGCAAGACAATGGGTGACAAGAGAACTTTGGTTTCTAGTCAAGGTTTTCCAACAGGAGCTATAACTCTTTTTGAAAGGTTGTCAAGATGTCAATTTGAACATCCTTGTTTGCTCTTATAGATAAATTGAAAGGAAAGAGGCTGAACAGAGACAAGAGGCGCCAGGCAAGAAGTTTCCTTGTACCAGAAGCCTGAGAATCACAGTGTAAACTGAAGTGTCTGAAGTTTACAAATAAGCAGGTCTTTCACTGAGATAACTTTAAAGGAGAGCATACCAACAAAGTGGAAAAAATCACGTTAGTCATTAGAAACAGAAAGCCTTTCATTAAGATAACTCAAGGTAAAAATCAATACGTTTGCTTAGGAATAAAACAGTCTCAAAGTATTCTGCGTTATTGTTAAGGGACTAAAAGATACTTTTGCATTTGTAATTTTCAATCTATGTTCCACAGTCCATGGAGAATCTCCTCAGGAACTTCAAAGAGAGCTACAAAAGGTGTTTAAGAATAGCAGTTTTATTTGTGAGATACATGAATACATGTGGAAGAAATATATAAAGGTATCCTGCACTTTCATTGAAAATTTGTAAAAGATCCATGAATTTTAAAATGTGGAAAAGTATTTTAAAATGATTTTCTTTTCAAGAAAAATTGAAAAGACACATAACCAACAGGTCCTGAATTTTGAATTTCCCTTTTTTAGTATCCTAGAGCTGCCTTCTATTAAATGGCTTATTAAGAAAACCCTGTCTGTCACTTGGTGTCAATCATAGCCTCAGCACATAAAAAAGCAGACATCTACTGATGAAATCTGATGACGCAGACCTGAGAAGGTATTGGCAAAAGACAACTGGATTATTAAAGAAAATGAGTCAGAAAACCCGATGCCTGAAGTAATAAAAATGGAATGAAACCCAACAGGAAAGCAGCTGGAATGGGAGAGGGGATAGGGGAAAAGAGGGGAGCGACGGACATGTGTAGGGAGCACAAGGCTGCTCTTGCACAAATGCATGTTCATGTATAGTCAAGGAAGTGACTAACGGGACAGATTTTGAATATGCAGCTTCATTTACACAGTAAAGGTACAGACTGAGTAAGCAAGAAGGTATGTGCCTGTATTTGCTTTGCTGTGAAGCATGGAGTCCTATAAATGTGGTCCTGTCACGTATATTGGGTGTTACGAGATTTGGATCTTGCACATTCTCTCAGTCAGTTTGGTGCTGAAGACCATGGGCAAGTGGAGAGCATGAATACTTATAGAAGCAGGCTGAAGGGACATCAGAGGTTATCTCCTGGTCCATCTCCCTGCTCTGGGGCACGAATGAGCTACACCCACCTGCTTCCTTGCTTCCTGACAACTGTTTAACCTACTCCTAAGAACTAGTGATGGAGATGGCAGCAGTTGCTGCTGAGAATTCAACAGTACACAACACGCACTTCGTGGGTTTTACTTCAGACTAGAATTAGCCTGATACCACAGACCAAACACCCATGGAGTAGATGGAGGCATCTCCCAGCACAATTTCAGCCCAAACAAATCAGATTGACACACTCTGGAGACTTGCTTCAAAAGCAGAATTTGATCCAACCATGTAGGTGCACTCTGCATCCACTGCACGTCCATTTACTGTAACAAACTCAAACATCTATACTGGGATTTCGTAATCTCAAACTGAATCTCGCTCTCTGCAGTGTTCTCCCCACTCTGGGAACAATGCAATTCCCCTTTCATCACGATTACCTTTTATATATCGGAAAACTTAACATGCATCTTACTTTCTTTTTCCTAGACTAAAGAATCCCAGTTCTTTGGTCTCACTTCAAGAATCATAAATCATAAATTTAGATTACATTTTTTTTGTTTTCCCTTAGTCTCTCCTGGACTAATTCAATTTCTTCTGATGGTCTCTGAAATAATATACCTCTTTAGTTGAACAGGATGGAAGAAATATCAGGTCTTTTATATTTCACACCTGCTATCATAACTCACCATAGCATTTTTTTTAACAATGTTTTGCTGTTTAATCAGTCCACAGATGCTTGAAAAATTTTTTGCATTTTGGGGGAATAGAAACTAGGCTGCTTGAAATTGCCTCACCTTTGCTCTTTCTAAAACAAAGAATCCTGTATTTGTTTTTTTCTTTATCTAACTTGACTTTTGAGAAGTAATTGCAACTGGCAGTGATATTACAACAGTAATTTCACATATTCTGGACTGAACTTCATCATATCCAGCATAACATGAACATCTCAAACATCATGAGGTACAATCTGAGAAGACATTCAGAGGAAAAAAACACTTGCCCAATAAAACTCACACATCTTTCTCAACTATTATCTCAAATACAGAAAGCTTTCTAAGATGTCATCTCTTGCAGACACAATGCTTACCCGCCACCTACCAGTCTAATGACCCTTGATAGCTGTGTCTACATGGCAGGGCCACAGCTCTGGGTGTGTGCCCTGGACATGATCCAAGCCAGTTCCAACCCTATGGGACATCGCCCGGCACACCTGGACTTTTCTGGTAAGGGGTTGGAAGCAAGGACAGAGAGAAAGCTGTCGGGACTTCTGCAAGGCCCCCGGGACCAACATCATGGGGACATAGCCCACAGGCAGGGAGGAAGCGTGGCCAACCAACAGATGCTTCTAGGAAAAACCGGGAGAGCAAGAACTTGCAGTTCTCAACGCTTCTGATGTAGAAGATGCTATTGGATGACATTGTCTTTCAACTAGTTTTGCTTTTCAATGATTTCCTAAGGTTTTGAAATTATCAGTGCCTCCTTTGCATACTTTAAGACAAAAGTGACTCTAGACTGACGCTCACAGAAGCAGCTACTTTCACCCACATTAATGGCTTTGTCCATGGCCTGCCCTCCAGCCTCACCTTTGCCTGGGCAGTGGCTGCCCGGCTTCCGCAGGCATTTTGCCAGGCTGGGGTGAGTGGCAGAACAGCAGTGCCTCGGATGTCAAGGAAGGGAAACAGTTAGAAACCATCAGTCCAAATTAAAAGAATCAAGCTTTCTTTGGGCTCAGTTCATTACTAAATGCTCTTTGATTTTAGCCCAGGACGGCAGGTCTAAAGGCTAACAGCCAACAAGGAGTGAGGGCAGGGAAAAATCTACGTGTCCTGGACTTTTAAGAATCTGGTGTCCGTTCCTCTAAGGAAATGCAGATTTCCAGTAAGTGATACTTATGGTTGCCTCCGGGCACGATCCCTTCACACGAGTAAGGCAACTTACACACACAGACTGATCGAAAAGACGACAGCAACACGAACTCCTCGCTGCCCTCCTCTCCCTCCGGGAGCCCCGACAAAACCCACCCGCTTCCTTTCCGCGGGGTTCCTCTCCTTTTCCCTCCTCCCGGGGATCGCCCTCACCCAGCAGCACAAATCGGGTTTCGGGAACCCGCGACAGACGGCGGGCGGGCTGCGCAGCCCCGACGGGGAGAGCTCGCCCCGAGCCCCCGCGGCACCGGGGCCGGTCGCCGCCGCTGTTCCCTCCGTAACCTCGGTCTCAGCCCCCAGCCCTAGCCCCACTCGGCTGGAAGGGGACCCCCCCGTCGTGGCCCGGACTCACCAGCAGCGCCATCAGCCGCGCCACCGCGCCGCTGCCCCGCGACATGGCCGCTGCCTCCGCCACCACCGCCCTCCGCCGCGGGGTCACCTCCTCCGGCCGCCCGGCGGGGGAAAATGGAGGCAGCCCGTCGAGGGGCGCCCCAAGTAGCCGCGGGTGGGTGGAGAGAGGCGGCGGGGAGGGGGCAGGTGGCGCCCGGGCCGCCCCGCCCCGGCACCTCCCGGCCCGGCCCGGCTCAGCCCGGCGGTGGTCCCCCGAGAGATGCCCGGCGAGAGGGGCGAGTCGGGGCGTGTAGGAGGCGTGCAAAGTACCTGTGGCAACAAAACGGTAAATTAATGAGTAATTGGGGGGGAGAGATTCGTGGGAAAATAAAATCGGGAGCTGTTTTAGCATAGCCTTCCAACCTTTTCCTGTAATCGCTTTTTTTTTTTTTTTTTTTTTTTTTTTTTAATTTGCTTCCAGCCATGTCCTTCCTGCTACTATCTGGCAGAGATCTTTCCTGGATACACCTGATTAAATGGTGCTGACAAAGACATAACTGATTCTTCACGATGGCGAAACAGTTAAATACACTTTCCATGCATCCTGCTATACGAGCTACTTACCTAATTAATCTGCAATTGCACTCAATTGTAAATGATTTCTGAAGAGGCTGGTTGTGATACCAGGAACATGCCTTGTTGCAGCCTTCCCAATTACACTGTGTTCCCCAATTACATGCTGTAACAATGTGTGATAAATAACTGCATGTTATCCTGGATGCCAGTTGCAACAGTTATAATATACATGGGGACCAGTGTCACCACTATCAACAGTATCACCTCACAGTTCATTCTGGAGTTGTGTATACCTGTTTGTAGTTATTTAGGAAATTGCAATCTATGCAGTTTGCTGATACTGTTACATCAAAATCATTTTCTTACTTAACAAAAACAAAAGGCAGAAACAATATGCTCAAAATGCATAATATCAAGGATTTCTATATTCTTTGTTGTTTCTGTCACTGACTTACCGCGCTCAGTGGGTTGCTTTGTAACAACACAGAAATGTGTATGTTTGCACAAGAATGCACCCTGAGGTCCTCTGAGGATCTTCTTCAGGGTGTTAGGCGCCAGCATGTAGTTTTGTGCAGATTTGACAGCCAATGGGTGCAGCTAATGTTGCTCAAAACATTGAAATTCTCTTTCAGTAATTCTTGTTTAAGATTAATAAGGTAGAACATGACTTGGAGAGCCTTCATATTATAGTACTTTAAATTTTGTGATTTAGAAGTAAATTCTGATTCTAACTGTACATTTCCTGGCCTGATGATGAAGCATAACTGGAAAGTGTTTCATTACATCAAATGGATGTAAGAGAAGAACCTTGATTTGCAACATTTGTCTTAAGCTGCAAATCGGTTCCATGGTACTCTGAAACAGCTTTTACTTGCCTATCCAATGCACTGCCAGTAAGGTATTAGCAAATATGCATATTTACAATTATTTGCCCTTTTGTAATGCTGGTATGACAGAGTAAGAAACTAAACTTATTTCCTTTGAAAAACTCTTGGCACTGTTTTCATTATTTTCAAGAAGCTTACGCTTTCACAGGAAGAAGGAGTAGAATCATCTCTTCTTCAAGGAGCTCAATAACCACACAGCAAGACCAGAAGCTATTCTACAGGTTATTTTGTTGGAATTTTGGCATCTGTTCTTGTGTTGCTTATACCAGTCATATGGGTGAGCTACACGTCCTGAACATTCTCAAGGCTCTCAGTCTTAAAAAAGAAAGTTTGGCTTTTTTTTTTTTTTTTGGACTCGTTTAACAAGTCAAAGCAGGAATAATTATTATGGAAGTTCCTCAGTTCTCTTGCATGGGAAACTATTATTATTCATATTTTACAAAAATAATTTGCCTGATGTTATGAAATAAGTATCAAACTATCAGTTTGTTTCTAACACAGCTCCTAGCTATGTCACCATCCCCTGAAGTTGAATTTCTTTCTGCCTTTTCTCTGTTTTAAACTGGCGGCTACAGAACCCTCCTCCTCCCTCAACTGTTCTGACCCTAAAACCAGCTTGCATGGGAGGATCCGTGGAACGTTAGATCTTTATTTTCCCTCTGGAGATAGCAGCGGTTCAAAGTTCACAGGCTCCAGAGAACAAAGAAAAAATTCATCTTCGCTTTTAAAACCTTAAAAGCAGTCATGCCCTTCTTCAGCTCAGGAACGGGGCTCTCCACGGTGTGCAGCATGCACCAGGTTGCTGTTTTCTCAAAGTACAAACATCTGTCTACATTCTCTTGATAAGCTTTGAACAGCAAATAAATTATCTTCTAAAGCAACATAACTTTCCTGGGGAGAGAGGGTTTCTGGGGAGGGAGAGTGTTTGCTTTCAGCGATGATAATTGT
Source organism: Anas platyrhynchos (assembly GCF_047663525.1). Lineage (NCBI taxonomy): Eukaryota > Metazoa > Chordata > Aves > Anseriformes > Anatidae > Anas > Anas platyrhynchos. Next base: position 44,344,457 of record NC_092588.1, on the reverse strand, counting down.
CAGCAAAAGTATTCTAGCAACTTACAGGCTCAACTAGTGGCCTCTGTGAAAGGGGCTTGGTGACTCACACACGAACCCTGCCTTGTCCCCAGATCTGCTGCCACTCCCTCTTCAAGCTGAGTAATGCTGAACAGCCGTGCAAGGCAGTCCCTGGGTTTGCTGGGGCGGAGGACAAGGGCATTTCTTACAAAAGCTAAGGTAACCTTACTGTTGCAGTTGAAATGTAGGCTTTGTTTTTTTTTTTTTGTTTTTTTTTTTTTATTTTTATTTTTATTTATTTATTTTTTTATTTATTTTTTTTTTTATTTTCCTAGGAAAGTAGTGTTTTGTCTTGTAGTCATGCAATTAAATTAAATGAGTGCTGTGCTTAGCAAGTGGGATTAAGATGGAAATACAGCATATATCCTCAGGAAATAAATGCTGGAATCTGATCATAGTTCATATTTAGCTATTATGCAAGTATTTCTTATTGCTTGAAATTATTTCCTTAGAATTTTGTTCATTGTTTAAAGATGATCCCAGCTGCCACTCTGCTTTTGGAAAAGAGATATATAGAAAGTAGTGCATCAAGCCTGTGCATGAATTTATCACAATTACATTTAGTTACTCAAATTTTGTAATGAATATTGTAGATTCTGTGAAGAAATGTACATATTGCAGAGAAGGGTCCTAAAGCCCTGTCTGACTCCTGGCATCAGAGTGTTCCATCAACTATAGCTACAGCTACCATCTCCTACATGCTTGCAGCCCTGGGCCTTTGGGTGCAGGAAAAAATAAAAAAAGGGACAGAAATGTATTAGCGCCAGGATTTGGTGATTAAGTAAACATTCACACTCTCAGAATGGAGCCATTGTTTCCTCTGTGTGCGTTTACCCTGTTTCTTATTCCCCATGCACTGTGCCATGCTCTTCAAACACGTTTATGCTGTTTATTTGCCTGTAGCCACCAGAAATAATCCTTCCCTTTCTCCGGTTTTACCTTCCCTCTCTCCCTCAGCTGCTTTCTCTTTATCTTTCTGTCTTCAGCCCTTTCCCCTGTACTCCCTCTCCTATTTTCTGCCTCCTCTTTTCCATGCAGCCAGGCTGGCCAACCTTCCAGGTGCAGCTGCAGCCGTGGCAATGAGTAAACCCGCTGAGTTGTGGGATTGGCGGAGCTGTAAAAGCTCAGACCAGACTCTTGCCTTTATCGCGGCATTTTGTTACTGTCTGACAGCAATAAAATACAAGGTCTTTTATGTGTGTGAAACAAGGAGTGGCAGAACAACTCTCGTGTTGTTTCTTGCTGCGTAGCAACCCAAGCCGCTCTGAAGTTGCCTATAGACCTTGCTTTCAGGGCAGTGTGACTTACCTTTCTGAGGAAACTTGCGTAACAAAAAGCATTTAGGTAGGTACAAGCTAGCTCACGATCCTCCCATACAGCTCGGAGAAATAATAGCTAAGTTTCACTTGAATTGTGGAAGTAATCCCTACCAGTGTTACTGCAATTTTTTAAGTTCAGTATCTGCTGCTGTTGTGCAATACCATGTAAGATTTCAGGAACTGTAGATATAGGGATGTGGCATTCCCTGATCAAGAAAGAAGAGTATTAGTCTCTTTTGTTTTCCTCATGTCACAATTCAGGTACATGAGCTAATACACTTAAAATTACTGTGTATGCCATTACACTAAGTCAACAGGTAATCTTGGAAGGGGTTGGCTTAGAAAAAAAAAAGTGTCTCAGTTTTAAAAGAGAACAACACAGGCACAAAAACAGACATCAACTTATCTGAAGGTTATTCTGGAAATCAGAAGAAAAGCAAACCCTCAGATCGGCAGGGTGACTTTCATTTGGAAGCGTAAGGACAAGAACTCAACTGCTTTTTTTTTTTTTTTGTGCAGATTGTGGTCATGTAACAAAACAGATTCTGTAACATGGGTGCTGATTGTCAATGGACTGGGTGTGATACTGGAGAAGGTTCCTTCATATCTTATTTCTTAAAGACTATTTGAAAGTGAGGTTGGTGTTCAATGGATCTGTCTAAATGCTAACTAGAACTTCACCCTCGGTTGTTTCCCCAGAGTACCTTGTTGGAAATTACACTCTTCGCAAGCACTGTCTAGCTTGTTGGAGAGTGCAAGTCTGTCAAATCAATAAGCATAGGAGTTGACTATGTGTTAGGATATGTTTTCACTACATTTAACAGTTTCTGAGTTTAGAGTCACTACAGCATCCATCCATGTGTGAAAATCTCTCATTAAGTTATGGTAGTGATGCTGTAGCAGAGAGGATAGCTCTGACCTCTGGCTCAACTTTTATTTGTGCTGGTAATTTTTCTGCACTGCAGACTGACCTGTTCAGATGCTTTTCCAGTGCTTGCCCTGAATTAGTGACCTGAGTCCACAAGTCACCTCACAGCTCTACAGGAAAAAAAAAAAATAAAATCCTACAGTAACTCAGCTCATGCCAGAGCCTATGCATGTGTACTGTCTGTACTTCATGATGAAACAGAACTGGCCTTTCATTTTTATGTTCCTATTTTAAGACATTCCTTAAACAACACAATCCTCTACAGTTTGGATAAATATTATTCTGAGATGGAAGGAGAATGGGTTTGGTCTTTATATTTCTTTTTGTTCCCTTGGCAGTACAGAAATAGCTGATAATTCTTTGGTGAGAAATAAATTGCAAAACTGGTTGATGCCAATATGCTGGCATAGGTATTTACATTTAAGACCTAAAATCTGCCTGAGTATTTCCTAGTATTTCTACATCAGGAGAAAAACAAGAAAGTGAGGATAACATTACTTAAGTTCATTTGAACATGAGGAAAAGAGTAATAATGTTCAGTGTTGTGCACTAAATTAAAAAACTCTTCCTTTCTCCTCTTTGTACGTTCCTTTGGATGGTCAGAAATTTCAGATAGGCAAAAGAGTCATTAGGCAGGAGAAATTCAGCCAGGGAAAATGTACCCATAATTAGAATTTTGCCACAGAAAACTATGATTTAAGAAATCACCCCAAATAATTCCTTTCCATATTCTGTAGTGCAGGTTGTGTCTGGTCACCATCTGGGACTCACAGATAGAATAAGTAAACTCTTCAATAGTCTCCACTTGCTTTTTCATCTGGGCTAATGTCCACATTGGCCTGAAATAAATCTCTTCCCAGCCGGAGCATATTAATTTGGCTTCAGGGCATTTATTTAATCCATCTTCTGAATTAACTGGAAAACACATATTTTCTGGTGGAGAATGTGTAGGCCAGAGGAGCACACACATCTCTCCTTCAGCCATATGTACATTTCCTGAGAAAGCCCATCTTCCATTTATTTATTTATTTATTTATTTATTTTCAGTTGATGGGCCTTGGGGAATGATCTTTGGTTTCATGGAGTGAGTGTTTTCTGAAAAATTCTGGTGGTGTTATGTGGCATCACTGGGAGCCACAGAGACAGCACAGAGGAATGAGGTCTGGTTGGTTGTGTTTAGTCCTCCCTAGTCTCCTCTAGTCCTCCAGGGTGCTTGCAGCTCCTTGGAAACAACTTTCTCAGGAAAGGAGGAGGAACACCCCACCCTGCCAGGAAGGTGTGGTATCTCTGTAGTTTCTTTTAGGAAGGGGAGAATGAGAGGATTCAGCCCTTCACCGAATAACTAAGGTAAGACAACTAAATTACATTGAAACACGGATAACAAAAACAGCTTGACCAGTAATTTTGCCTACTGTCCTACTAAAAGCTACGTGCAACAAATTGCTTATCTATCTAATGGCATGGACACAGTTTTAGCTTTATTTATTTATTTATTTATTTAGTGTCTTTTAGAGAATGAAGATAATAATGTCATGATCTTGAGTGGACATAGAGTATGTTAAATGTCCTTTATCTCTGTACAAATGATTTTCTATCACACAGACTTAACTTAAGGGAGAATTTAAGTATTGTCTGACCTTAACTAGCTGTTAGGTTTCATCATTGTTTTCACATTTTATATTGGTACAGATTTTGAAAAAATTAACTTACGTTGTTTTTCACCTCTGTGCATAGTCATGAAGTCCACATCACTCTTTGCAACACTGCCCTTTCAAAGTCATCTGCCCAACTTGTTTTTTCCTCTGTCATCATAGCTCTGTTAGAATATTTGGACAAAGAGTATAACCACTCTAGAAAGATATAGTACATAAAAAAGTAAAATGTTTATGAGAGAGAAATCTATTAAATTAATATAAATTTAAGCCTGAAAACGTATGTATGGGATAGAAATTAATTCTATCATTACTTGTAAGATTTTATGAAGGATTGTTGTTGTAGAGCTTTATGCTTTGGGTTTTATATTAATCACTCTTATGGAGTTAGCTGTGTGGTTCTTTTCACTGAGGCACTTTGCATAACTAAATATTCAAAAGAAATGCTTTGGAATACAATGTCTGTAGTGGTGTTTACACTAAAAAATAATATTGTTTCCTAAAAAAATAATGCAGCTTAAATGAGAATGTGTATAGGTCTAGCAAATTTTATAAGCAGTTCATATTAATAGTGATAACATAATAACATACTAATAAAAACAGTTCGAAGTTAGCTGGAAAAACAAAATACCTCAGAACACAGTCTATGTGAATTCTTAAATTTTCTAAATCCTAGATTTAAAAAATGAGAAGCGCAGTCAGAGGAAGTCACATGATCCAACCTAATAAAGATAAACCTGTCAATCTGAAGATAAAGGCAAACTTGGTTTCTGTATCCTCACAGAGTTGGTAATTGTTTCAGATTTTTTAAAGGTACATTAAGAGATAGGAAGACAATGATAAATTTAAATTGCAAAAAGGAAAATTAAAGTAAGCTATCAGATAAACTTTCCAGTAGTGATTAAAGGAGTTGTATCAGCCAGAAGGCTGATGAATCTCATCAGTGAAAGATCTTCATATCAGGATTGCCATCCATTGGGAAAGATAGCAGTAGAGCTGATCCTTTGTTGAGTCCCTTCCATTCATATTTTCATTAGCATCAATTGGATTCTGAGCCCTTGACACCTCCAGGCCTTCCTATTCAGCATCTCCTGGTGATCTGATGCAGTCAGGTGCTGTCCATTCATGATACAGAGACTGATCCTGTAACTTTGTGTGCACTCAGTACACAGTTTGCAATGACTCGAATGTATCATGCTGATAGCTAAAATATTTCCCAGAAGTAGTTTTTTTTTTTTTTTTTCTCTCCCTGCCCAAACACCACCAATAAAAAAGGTCCAAATACTCTTTCACCCTCTTTTATTATCTTTTCTCCAACAAATCTGAGTAAGAATATATGTTGCCATGAATTTCCCATATTGCCTAGTGTTATATGAACGTTGCACCTCAGCCCCTGTTCTCTTAAACATTGCATGTGCGTTTGACTGTGAACCTAGATTCACTCTTCACTTTATTATGTTCATACCGGAATGATTTCAAATGGCTGGCCTTCTTTAAAAGTACTTACTGATGACAAAAGAGTAAAGTAATACCATGAAGAAGTCTCTGGCCTGTCATTAAATAGCAGTGCCAAACACGTGCCATAGTTGATAGTGGCTGTGTCAAAAGGTTTTCCTGTTTTGCATATTTTAATATTAGCTAAATTTAATCAAGGAAATTATTTTAAGGGTAAATGAGAAATAAACCTAATCCATAGTTTGAGGAGCTTGATATCCTTATGAGGATATTAATGAGTCATTCTAAAGTTAAAGTTAAACATTCAGCCACAGTTCACTTCTGGGGAAGAAAGATATGTTCTCTACATAGTTAAAAATTTTTGTTACCTCAGTATGAGGGAAATCAGGATATATTGTACTCAGATATTCACTATATGCTAAGTTTGTCCTGCAAGCTCTTCATTCATGGTGTATATAAGGAAAGTAGTTTTGATATTAAGTTGATATTAAACTTTTGCTGTTGATTTTGTCTGACATTTATGCTGTGTGATATGGCACAGCTGGTGATAATGTTAAACTGAAAAGCACACACATGAAGTACTGCAAGTCTGTCACACATTGGACCTATCATTTTCATTCCTCAGTGGGCTCATAAAACTATTAAATTCCAGCCACACATAGAGCCATTCATTTTCCTAGAGAAACAAAATGTTAAGGATTTTGTTTCCAAAGTAGTTATCATATACTTACCTTATTAATAAATTCATTTTTAAGTGTAACATTATGTTGTTAAAAGTGATTACATAATTACTCTGTGAATCACAAATGGAGATAGAACAAAATAAGAGCTGTCTCCAGTGATTTTTCTGTCTGTTGGGAAAACGGTTATTTTTGCATGGGATGGTTATTGTAAATTCATCTCACCACCTTGGGACCTCTGTTGAATGCAAATACATGCTGATTTTGCTGCCAAAATGCAAAGGACAAAACAAAAAAAAAACAAAAAACATCACCAAACTACAACCACAGACATACCAAAAAGAAAAAAAAAATAAAAAAAGCTTAAGGGCTGAAGGGCTGTATTCATTTCTTTTTTTTTTTTTTTTTTTCTTAATGGTTACACAGCTATGAATGTGAGAAAGTGCAAAGCTTGTTGGTTAACATCAGTGCTAAGACTGACAGCTTTCCATTAATACTTGCCTATTTCAGATTCTTTGATTCCTCTATAAAAAAGTGCAAATCTCAGACAATCTCCTAGCACAAAGACTAGCCAGAATTTCAAAAGTTAAAAAAAAAAAAAAAAAAAAAAAAAAGAAAAAAGTAAAAGCTTCTGTGGAATGCTTGTGTTAGACACTGAACTTGAGCTTAACAAAATTGAAGACATCCCCTCCGTTACTTCGAAGCATGACTGATAAAACTTACAAGCAAAATGGTTATATTTCTTTGCACTCTGTCTCTGGAAATGGTAATGGGAGACACCATCTAGAAAGCACACGTGAGCCTAGTCACTCCTGGCCCTCCATTCCCAGGTACTCACACAGACAAGGCTATTTAGCTTACAAAAAATAAAAGGCCCAAGCAGTTAGCAAACTAAATTTGCAGGTCGGCCTGATGTGCAATGAATATCAGATGTTAGTGTATAAAATGGATGTCTGTTAAGCAATTTTTGTTTATTTTCCTAAATTGGCTTTTCATGACTGTTCTATTTCATATCTTATTATGCTGTATCTTGAATTCCAAGATGCCGTTTAGCTACCAGAGACAACAAGAATTTGCATTATACAAAAGTGCATTCAAAACTATCACCAACTGTAATTTTGTCTTTGTTCTCCTTTTTGTTAATTTTTGATGTGCTTGGAATATGAAGGAACTTTATATCTGGTGACCCATTTTTGACTTGTACATGCACTCACATAGATTTCAGTAAAAGTTGCTTGTGAATAACAAATGGTTTTCTTTAACAAATTTTGCTTTTTTCCACTAAAGCAGTTCTAAATACATGAAGATAAGTGATAATTTATCTCTATTGGAATTAGTAGTGCCATTTGTTTCAGTTGATTGATTCAATTTCATTTTTGTATGTTTGAAGATGGACAATGTTTTTAAACTGAGTTAACTTACTGGAAAAATATTTAAATCAGTACCTGAGGTATGTGAGTACCAAAAGGCATGCTGTTTGAAAGATTGACAAAAAGTATGTTAAAATGTTAACACAATATAAAATGATAAATTACACTTAATGGTAAATATATTATTCTTTTTTTAAAAGCAATATTTTACCATCTTCAAATAAATCATTTTTTTTTTTTTAAAGTCTCTGTACAAAATTAGTTGTTATCATGAATACTTGCCTGGGATCTTAGACATTTGATTCAGAAATGTCAAAATATACTGGTTTTACTTTTAGAATCAAATTCTTGTTGCTTGGAGAGGCTCAGCTTGAGCTGTATGCAGTGAGTATACCTGAGATGCCTGTGCTGCCCAAATATTGTAATTCAAGTGTCTTTTGTTGTTTTTCTTCTCTGAGGCTTGTACTCCAGCGTTAATCTACAGATCCTCTGAAGCACCGATTCAGAGCTGGACAGAAGGGTATCACAGAAAAGGGCATCTAATGGGAGAGAACAATGCAGAGAGTGATGATGTGAGGAAATCCTACTGTAATTCCCATGGACCTGATGCAAAGTTCTGTTGTGCCAACCTAAAACAAAGTATCTTAGTCATTTTGATACATGAAATAATTTCGCACTGGGATGCAATGACTTAAGTCAACAATTTTCTTTTTCTTTTCAGTGAAAGAAAACAAAAACTGGATTTTTCCACTACAAACCTTCAGTTTTAAAGAAAACCACATTTTCCACTGCTAGATTAAAAAAAAAAAAAAAGTCCTGAGTCAGTCTACTTAAACATGATGTTCCAAATGATCATTTATTGTATTTTATTTCGGAGCCATTCAGAAATTATTACAAACAAAACTCTTAGATTTTTATTTATGAAAACACGATAACACTGTACTATTACTTGTATTTTAAATAGAATGAAAATGATGCATTTGGTTACTTGGTAGGGAGGAACATTTGAATTATACTGTTATCTTAATTCAAGCAAAATGCTAGGCTCTTTTGGATTTTTGCTTAAATTTAGTGCTATTTTCTTATTGCAAGTAGTACAATATGCTACTCACAGCAGTTTAAATTTGTAATTTATTACCACAGAATCAGGACTGAGCAAAAATAATTGAAACCTGCAGTACAAATTCAGACAGTGTTCCCAAGACAGTAATCTAACAAGATCCCCTGCTAGTGCTCTATTCACTTCCATATGACAGCTTGATTTTCATGCTGCCAAGACCTCAATGAGCCTATGGAAGACTAGGATCCTGCTCTCCAAAATCCAAGTAAGTAAAGAAAGTTATAGACTTGATGTTGCACACTGCTGAAACTTGAGGAGCGTTTGGCTTGAATGGCTTATAGCAGGCTTAAGATCACTATTTAGAGTTATTTTTCCTTCCTGAAAACCATACTTCCTTACTAATCAGCAGGATTAAAGCCAGGCAGCAAGTGGGTTTCTAAGATACAGTTGAAGGAAAAAAAAAAAAAAAAAAAAAAGGCAAAAAAAAGCAGAACTAATATCTGTTAGTCAGGATTAACCTATATGCTATTTTTTAATAATAAAGCTAGAAAAAGGATTTGCACTGAATTTTAATGTACCAAGTATTTGTTCATTCACACCTTCAGATACATTTTTGTTCCACAATTTGTAATAACCTAAAAATTTCAACATCTCACTAAGAAAGCAATTGTAAGAAAGTTTGTACAAATCACACAGCAATAAAGATGAATAATCAGAAATGCACTGGAAATGCACTGTGGAATAATGCTGTGATTGCTGTTTAATTGCTGATCATGAGAAACCAATATTAAGAAAGGCTAGAAAGCTTTTGAGAAATGCAAAATAAAAAGCTATAGCTCTTAACCTATGTTAAAATTTACCAAAAGACAGTGCTAGCAAAATAGAGAACCACTGCATAACCTAAAGTTGTGCTTTAAAAAAGTTTTTTTTTTTTTTTTGTTTTTTTTTGTTTTTTTTTTAGTTCTTCCCCCTTCTACTTCTAGACATGTGAGAGCCCAGACTCAGCTTGAGCACCCATACTTCACACAGCATTCCTGTTTGAGGGGGGCAGAAAGGATTCAGCATGTGCTCCTGCAGTCTTGTTTTATAACCTTGGAGCATAACTAGGGAAAATACTTGTGATTTGCATAAGACGATTATTTAAATATTTACAAAAAACTTTTTTTTTTACATTAAAAATATATCTAATGGAATTGCATAGCTCTCTAAATGCACAGAGAGCCTTTTGCAAAAGGCTCTCTGTATATTGCAAAATACTTGCTTTTTTATATATAAATAGGTGGTTAGTGAAATGAAAAGGAGCTTGTCAGTGTTTTAGTGACTTTCAGTAAGTAATATCTGGATCTAAAATCAGACATATAAAAGCTTTATATGTCTTTATATACAACTTTATATATTAGTATCTATTTACCTTCTTTAAAGAATGATTCTGGAAACCATACTTACAGTAGTTATCTAACATAAATAGAGAATTAATTCCACTGAAGTCAACACAATTTTAGTGATATTTAATATAATCAAGGCTATAGGATGAAGTAAAAATAGTAATATTTCAGATCACTTTAGAGTGCTACCAGGGGAGTGCATCTAGCATGCTTCAGAAAAAGCTTGAAGCTGTGGAAGGACCTTTTTTAAGGTAGCCTTGAACTTGGCAATGAATCCTGGGGAGCACTGCTGTAAATGGCTGTAGCATAGACTCTGCAGCTCGTCTTTAGCAGCAGACATAGTTGCATTTCAAGAAGTATCATTCAAAAAGCTTTTTTCTGACATGAGACTCAGAAACTTGTCATGTAGTTGTTCTGAAATGAATTAATCTGGATTTAAAGGTTTCTTCCCCTTTTTATTGAGTGTGAATTTCACAGACAACTCTTAAACTTTTCACTAACCTGTCCATCAAAGCTGAAGAAGCAAAATTTGAGGGAAAACTACTGATCTGGTGATCCAGCAAAAACAATGACAACAACAACCAACAATCCCTCCATATAACTCTATTGTATTTACATTGACGTGATGTTGTTGTATACACTATGCTTACTATACATATGATACAGAAATAAAATGAGATAGATACTACTTTTCAGCATTTTGCTCCTTCAGATCATAATCTAAAGCATGTTAAAGTTTTATTAGAATAACAGAATCCAGTAGAGCTGTTTTTGTGGGAAAATAAAAGCCAGATTTAATTAAGATTATAGAATCATAAAGACTTTTTCAATTAACACATTCAAATAAACTTTCAAAATATCAATGCAAAATACATTGACATATGAAATAACAATTCTCCATGCTGCATATTAGCAAATTTATATTGTTCCCAAGGGATTTTTCATTTCACAAAGGCCTTCAGCTACCACTGTCAGTATTATAATACTTGCTATTGCCTCCCCCCATCACACAGCTTCTAAGACTTTGTTTTCTTGGCAGTATTTGGGAAGAGAACTGGCATGTTATATTACAGCTCTCGTAAAGTAACCTGATGTTGGATACTTAAATGGTAGGCATAGTTTGGCACAAAAATCTGACTAACTGCTCCTGGTTTTCACCAACGTCCTTCTAGATTTAAGTAAAGCTGTAGTGGTATTGGAAAAAAGATGAAGCCAACAGCTTCTTGGTTTGCAGCATCAATGCTGCAGCTCCACCTATGGCAAATTCCTAGCCACACTCTTGGCCATGAGCATAGCAACATGACAGGTCATGCGAGCGCACATGTTTTACTAAGAACTTCAGAAAGCTATGAAAATACATTGTGTTTATATGATTGTAATTTAGAACTTGCTGGTGATAAGAGAAATAATTCAAAGTGCTGTTTTGCAGCGCACCTGAAATTACATGCAAAGTAAAGTGATATGTTTGAAAGTGCCTATTTAGTCTTGTGTTGACTAATTGCTAATTGCATTTTTTTCCTGTCCTGCCAGTGAGGAGCCATTAACCCAAATCTGCTTGTCTTGGGAAATCACTCACCAATATAGTATTTTAACACTCTTTTGTCTGATATTAATTCATGCTGATACTGTATGTGGATCCCTTCTCACTGCTCTCCTTACTTATCAGATCTCTCTCTAAAATCGTTAGTGTCTGTTTGCACAAGTTTATCGCTCTGTGGAAAGAAAGAGAAATTTAGAGCTCACCTCAGCTTTCCCTTCACTGACAAAGTTTTTGACCTTGAAATGGGGCACCCTTCTGAGATCCTCACTCAAGGAGGAATTCCTGAAATTTCAGTGCTGTTTTCTAGTTGTAAAAAATGATGATATTCTTGGTGGGTGGCAGCTAACAAATGCCGATGCAAGTGCCAATTTCAGTGGGGAGGTGCGCTGGCAGAAGCCTTACTGGCTGGAGTACTGCACGGTGCTGTACTTTGTCACTCTTCTCCGGGAGGTGCCAGGGGATGCTGTGCCCATTGCCTGGCCAAGGTGGCAGTCGGTATTGAGCATCTGACCTGTGCTGCTCAGGCCCCCCAGGTTTGCCCCCCCTAGACCTCCCCCCGCTAGGCCGGTCATCCCAGACCCTGACACTACCCTCTCAGTGACCACCACATTGTGGGTGTTGGATAACTCTGAGGGAATATTTATTAAGCTGCCCGGCATGCCAGAGGCAGGCCTGAACACCCTTTCTGTCACCACCACATTCGACCCATCTACCAAATCGGGAATGCTCAGAGACGTTGGAAGCCGGGAATTAGGTGCAATGACTCTTTCCGTGACGATAACGTTGGACCCGTCTGTGAGATCGGGAATATCTAGCATGCCACGCAAATCGGAGGCAGACGCAGGACCAACAACCCTTTCTGTTACAACAACATTGGATGCGCGCAGTGGGTCAACACAAGGAGAGCCGGAGGTGTAGGTCTCTGTCACCGTCACATTGCCATGGAGCAAAGGATCAGGCATGGGCCGTGGGGGCTGTATGGTAGATGCAGATGTGTAGGTGTTTTCAGTAACAACCGTGGTAGTGCCAACTGGGGGAGCCATGGGTGCAGAGCCGTTGACAAGGATGGTGGTTCCAGGTGGCGGGAGGTTCAGGTCACATTCAGGGTTGGGAAAGGTGACATTAATGCCTGGCCAAGGTGGGTTGACATCAGGGAAAGGTTCGATCTCCTTGCCCAGACAGATCTCTGCCAGGGTCTTAAACTTTGGTCCTAATGTATCCAAATACGTTTCATCTGTGTCTTCTCCAATAAAGCTGCAGCAACCAACAGAGCCGACAGGAGTACCTATTCCTTCGTGATCATATATTAATAGGCAGTCATTTGCTGGTCGACCTTCATCTTCATCTGCATACACAAATGCTTTCTGTAGGTTGCAAAAACAGAAAGGTGAACAGAGTGACTTTTTGTCAGGTTGCTACCTGTGATGACTCAAGACATAGTAAAGTTTCCCCAACCACAATAAGGCCCAGATGACTTGAAAAATGGAACAATTCAAGACAAAAAAAAAAAAAAAAAATAATTGTGTGACCTTTTGAAGACATATGCAATTATAGTGTTATGCATTACAGTTCATGATAATTATAGAAATATATCCATTAAATCCAATTTATATCCAATAAATCCATTAATCATGTAAACTCCATAGGATTTTATCCCATATGTAAAATCAACTTAATATTTTCCCAGTTACAAAACTGTGTGTTTGTGTCATTTGCATCTCACAAGTCTTTTACAGAACAAAAAAGGTAATAAAAATATGGAAGAAAGTGAACTGGTATTCACAGTTCCTTAAGACTTAAAGTTACTATGTTTAACAATCTCTGAAAAAGTATTTGTGAACAACTTCACAACTTTATTATATATCTGTACACTGAAAATGGTGGAAAATGGGTACATGTGATGGTCACTTATTAAGCTGAAATAATTTAATTACTGCCCATACCTGCAGTGTGTCCATCAGTTTTACAGAAATGAATCCTATTGAACAATCAAAACTTCTGTGCCAACAGCTCAAAAGCAGCATTATTAATGTCCTGGTTTTTACTACTAGTACAGTGAGCTTTGCTCTTACACCAGTCTTGTATCATGGGAGTTTCAGTTGAGTGGAGTTGTTTGTATTTAGACATTGGAACAGACTGCCCAGAAAAGTGGGGAGTCACCACCCCTAGACGTATTTAAGAGGTGGTGCTTAGGATGTGGTGCTTAGGAACATTGTGGACATCGTTTCATGGTGGACTTGGTACTCTTAGGTGATGGCTGGACTTGATGATCTTAAGGGTTTTTTCCAAACTATGGATCCTAAGATTCCACGATTCTGTGATGTTGTATTTTCACAGTGTCACTTGGGGAGGATAGTGTAACAGCAGACTCACTGATACAACACAAAGAAGACCACATAATTACCTCAGAGAAGTAGTTGTCTAGGAAGGCCATGTTCACCCCTCCTTCTCGATATTCTTTTATCGTTCCTCCCGTTGACCCTTTTACTTCCCCTGTTCCAGAAACTCCTCCAGCTGTTCCATAACCAGTACCAGTGGCATAGCCAACCCCTGTAGTTTCTTCAACACCATGACATACTCCTCCTCCTCCTCCATATGTGTTTGTATATATATCTGAGAACAATAAAAGAAAATTCTCTCTCCTCTGTTCTGTGAAAAATTTCACAGAATTTTCCAGTTGTTTTTGCAAATAGTATAATGACACTGCTGAGATTCTAAAGATATTTTAGAATAATTACAGGCACAGATCTACACACATGTGCCAAACACTAAAACTGCAATAAAAATTAAGTGCATACTAGCAGACATCTAAAAATTCGATTTTATTTGTGATGCTAAAGCTAGACATACGTGCTTTAAAAAATCAATGTTTGGCTTATGCAATTGGAGAGCTTTCTGTCTGGTGTATGCATATGCTGCCATGGGATTTGCATTGGCAAATATGGTAATGCTTATAGATATTTATGCAAATGCATGGAAGCATATTTATAACCCCACAAGGGTTAAAATTGTTTTGTCTGAAACTGTTTACTAAAAGAAATAGCTTTTTAACTCCTCTCCAATTTTCTAGTTCTTAGATTGTTAAAGGGGATTCGGGAGAACAATAGCTGATCATAATAACTGCTGGTGTTAATAATACAGAATGAAAGTAACCTTTATACTAAATTATAAAATCATCCACACAGAGTTTTATCTTTTCCACATTTTTTCATATATTATACCAATGAATGTGTGGTCTTAAATATTAAAATGTAATATAATAAAACAATTACATGCAGTAGTCTTTTTGACAACCTATGATTGCATTAAGAAATATAGGCCAAATTCTATTGCTTTTCTATTTAATCTTATTGGTCTCAGGTGATAGAATTTGAACCTGGGGCTCTCACTGTAGCAGTACTGAACAGTGGAAATAACTAAATCACAGGTGAAAGTCTTAAACATTTCTATTGCCATGGCAGCAGAACTTCTCTGAGAACAAAGACATATTCAAATTTATGACCCAAAAGATTCTCTTTTCTTTTTGTCTAAGGATAAGAACCTTTTTTGGCTAATCAGTGCTCATCTGAGAAGTTGTTGCTTGCACAATGTCATTTCTTCCTGTCAGAAGCTAGAGGAAATGGATCTGTGCCAGCATCGTTACTTCCTGTTGTGGAGTAAAGAATGGGGAAAAAGAGAAAGTGGAACTGCAGAGCTAAAACTGCAGAGCTAAAGTCTATGCCCATCAAATTCCTGGGGGAACCTTATCACAGAAACATGTATTTATTATATGGTGTGCCAGCTTTGTATTTAGGTTGGTGCACAAATGGGCTACTTGATAAGTCCTATTCTCCCTTGTGCTAAGGAAAGCCTTGAAATTGGCAAGGGACAAATCTTCCTCCACTGAGTTATGAAAGAAAATTTCCTTATTTTCATCTTCAGATTCATTTCTGCTAGAACTGGTATCTTCAAAAAGGCCTCCATACACTAGCTGGAATGATCAAGAAAAAATGCCTGAGATTTGAAAGCCTCAGCAAATATTTCATTCAAAACAAATGTATCTGCCCATTTTCAAGGCTCAAGTCTCAGACCCTTCACTCATGCTGGAAGTTCTACTGGCATCAGTTTGACTATCTGCAGAGGTAAGATTGGAAGGGTTGTGTTGTAGCTGAGAAACCAATGTGCTCCCTGAACCAGAAGACATGAAGTTCTGAGAGACAGCTTTATGATAGCACAGATAGAAAATCTTTGGATATTCTTACCAGAAGGTTCACCAAAATCACCTCCAGCAGCTGTTGTTGGGGCAAGAATGTGTGAGACATCCTGGAAAACAATATTTTGATTCCTTGAATGATAACTTTGAAATTTCCTTATGAAGGTCAAGGCTTTGTGAATCATGCTAAGGAATTACCACTCTAAACTGTTAATTATAGCTAAGAGTCACCACTTCCATTAAAAAATAAAATAAAATAAAATTTTCATTTTCAAGGTAAGAGGTGATCAGTGAAGATGGTTTGCGTTATCTTGCCCTAGCTTGCACAGGAAAAGCTTGCTAATTACACTTCAGCTGAGGGAATCGTAAGATCAGACTGTTGGGCCAAGATAACCAAAAACAACTTAAAGCACGCAAGCTCCATCTGCAAATCTTAATTAAAAATCAGCTTTCATACCTGCCTGGCAATGGCTGACAATGCCAGGCTTCTTTTACAAGATGACATAGTAATACAAACACTTTCTGGCTTCTAGACAAATGTAGTCTTTTCTGTAAACAGAAATTACTGCAGGGTTTTGAAACATGGGATGTACTGACCCTATCTTCAGGCTGTGCACCTTCTATTCCCCATGGATGAATTGCCCCTTCTGTGCATTCAGGTACAGGTTCAAATCCAGTTCCAACTCCAGCTGCAGCTCCAGGTCCACAGCCACAACAGTCACTCATTGACATCAGAATTGGAATCACTTAACAGGAAAGAAAGAATACATAGGGATTTAGGACATCCTTTCTTCATAGGAATTATTGTTTTACCCAGAGGACAGGTGCTCAAGAACTTCAGAAAAAAAAGTCTTTTGAAATGTATCAAACCAATCAGCCTGCACGTCTGCCTGTCAGAATCATTATCTGTTTTTGAAAATGTATGCATTTGGATACTTGGAATAATTTGTACCTTTAGTTATAGCAGAGTAAAGCTGGGGTGGAGTAGGGCTGTTACTCCAAATTTATAGCTATACATCCAGGAACAGACTTTGATGTACCTCAACTGAATGAATATAAGATGTTGATTTAAGAAAATTAAACAAACAGAACCAGTCTTGCTATGTCTTGCAGTCTTGCATTCAGTGATATTCATTCTTGACACATAAGCTTATTTTTCTCTTCAGACATTGTAATTTCTTTTCAGAAATACACGTTAGTAACAATAAATGTATAAGAATCAATAGGATACTGTTCATGTGGCTACAGTGATCTTTAGCTAACACTCAAGTTGCAATATTCCTTCCCATCATCTATATATGATGCTTATTTGAAAAGCAAGAGTCAAACCCTCAAAGCCTGGCTTTAAGAAATGATTAAACACAGTGAGTCAGATTTTGCAGTGTGGTGCATTATGCTTATTTCTTTCAAGAATTCAGTGTTGGAAATTGCTGGAAAAAAAAAAAAAAAAAAAAAAAAAAAAGAATTGCTCATTTTTGGAAGGGGCTGCAATATTCATTCCAGCTGTATTTAGACTATTTACCTAGATAGTTAAGCTAAAAACCTAATATTGCTGCAGAGTTACTGGGGAGACTCACTTGCTTACAGCAGACTATCCAAAGTATCTAAAACTCCCAATTTAACATCAAAGTGAAACAAAGACTAGGAAAGATTTCTGAAGGCAGAAAGGTGGCCATTCCTGTAAATTAACCAACTGGGAACTACAAACAAAACAGTCGTCTTTGCAGCTTCAAAATTTTATCTTTGTTGATTCCCATTTAATCAGAGACCAAAAAACAATACGATCACTGTCTTCAAGAGTCAAGTTCTCATAGTTATTTTAGTCAGTACTTCTACACTGGACAGTTTCAGATGTTGACTGCTTGATGCCAATGCCATGAAAGAAGAGCAACCACATCTGACTGCAGCAGTCAGAGAAGTAATTGCTGAAGCTCACATATTGAAAATCACATATTGATCCTTTATTGTATACAGTACTGTTTTTTAACAGATGTCATATTTAGCAGCAATGGTAAAAAGTTAAGATTATGATCTTCCTCATTTTGCCACTGTAATCTGTCCTACAGTTCAAAGGAAACTCATTCCTTCCTTACATCTTTTCATACCCAGTTTGATAGTTGCCCATTTGTTTTAGTAATTTAACTGAAGTTCAAATTGCGAAGTGTAAATTGTAAAGTAATAGGGACAGCTTTTGCCAGAATTTTCTGAATCTTCTACTAAACATTTCTACTCTTCATGGTAGTCTGAAAACGGAATACCTAAGGAATAAAACCCTGGCTCTTAGGATGGAGAGAGTTGTTTCTGAATGAAACATATGTATGCATCCTATATTCTACAGATGTATACATGTGTTCGTACATGTACATACATCCTATATGTGTCCATACAACTCCTATAGTTTTTGATTTGGTTTGTGTTTTTGTTTTGCAGAGTTGTACATGGGAGCCCATGAGTTAACAAATGACCAAAAAGTCACCTTACTTTAGAAGAATAAAAAATACACTTTGTAAAGGTTAAAAAAAAATATTTTATAAATTTAATACTTACGAACAAATATTAAGCCACCAAGAAACATCAGGCCAATGGCAGCACCGCTAAGTGTAGTAGAAGATGGGCCATATGTGAGAGGATAACCATTTCCATCCTCAGCAGTATATGACTCATACATTTCAGTGTTAGTATTCCAGTATGTCACGTCTGTGTAGTCTTCAGTAACAGGCCTATCAGTCAAACCAATTCTGCCACCATCAGGACCACCACCACCGTCACCACCACCGATGATAATTATTTTTGTGGCCCCACTGCTGCAATAATTGCGACTGTCACAGCGACAAGCTTGTAGAGGAATTATGTATGGTTGTAAGCAGCTTCGGCCTTGGCTATCTCTTACTCTAATATAGATCTTATAAAGGTAGAAGTCCATGTTCTGGCTCACTAATTCTGCAGAGGTAGCTTTAGGGGGAAAAAAAAAATAAAATATATATATTTAGATTAAGATGTTGACTTTAAAAACTGCTCAAATCTATAATTTTGGTGAATTATGTTAATAGTACAGACTAAGTGTTTACATTAGATCTTCTTATGTATCTACAGTACTTATTCAAAGCTGAAACATGATCTATTCTGGTAGTTTTTATTTGTTTGTTTGGTTATTATTTTTATTAATTTATTTATTTCTATTTATTTATTTATTTATTTATTTCATTTGGAGAACCTGAGCAAGATCAATCTAGTCATCACTTTTTAACTTGAAAAATATAAAAGGGACAAATGCACTTTTTTTAGTATCTACTGCTGATTTTCCTCATTTTTATTTCAAAAATTGTTAACATATAATTTGCAAGATTTACACATTTTCTTTTCTCTCACTAGGAATTTACATGCTAGTTATGCTTTCTATTTTTTTTTTTTTTTCAAATGGTATTTCAGTTATTTTAAAATATTTAAAGTTATGAATTTGCATCTGTTTAGGACAAATAGGAGTTACAAGGATAGTTGCAAATCTGATATTTACCGTTTAATAAGGCTTTCTATACATACAGTAAATTATGCAAATTCTGTCATTTAGAAATGTATGAGATATGATTAATCAAAAAGCAAGCAGAATTTGTACCATACATTGCAAAAGCTGTAATCTTTATTTACCATTTTCTTGAGACTCTCATAAAAATAAAAATTACAAAGAACTTTTGCTCTCATATAAATAAAAAAGCTTTGTCATATGCTTAGAATAAAAATAATTAATATAATTAAATAATATAGAAATAAAAAATATCAGCCTGTCTTTTGAATTACCTCATTAGGTTTAGACCAATAAAGCTGCTTATTGTAGTTATCACACATACCATTTTCCTGCTCTATTTTTATCAATATATTTTTAGTTTCATTTAAAAGATAACTAGATAAAATGCATGTAATATTTTTCATTCAGTACTAACATATATATAGAGCAACTCTGGATTCAAATGAATATAAAATCATATTTAAGTGAGAAGAACGGATTTTAATGACTGTTTTGTATTGTTTCTTATGAAAACGTATCCTACTCTGTAATCTTAGATAGGAGGTAATTACTATGATTTATTCTGTTATAAAATGTAATTTAACTTACCATTTATTGATCTGATAATCCACGTAGTTTGAGGTTCACCATGTATGCTGAACGTAAAGGGGAGCCCGTATAGATCACCATTTACGCTCTTTGCTGTGATGACCACTGACGGGGAATGCATACATACTTTCCTTAATGCTGTATTAATAGTTGGACAATTGTCATTAACGCCTTGCATTGTAAGCACAATGGTGCCAGTGGCAGTATATTGAGGAACCCCTGTAAAAAGAAGATATTTGTAATCAGGAGGCAATGTTGATACTATAAATAATGCAGTTCAGGTGGGAAAAGATGGAACGGAAAAAAAAATTGTACAAAGAGTATTTTATTTCAGAAAACTGAATCTGTTTTCTTACCTCTAGTAATAGCCAGAACCTCTGCTCTGTACTGCCCATGGGATACATAGGAGGATTCCCAGTCAATAACTTTGTTCAGTGTGATTTCACCAGTGTTTTGATTGATTCTGAACCAGGCACCTGGATCACGTCCTATACTATATCTGTATTTGTTCAAATAAAAATATTCAGAATTACGTTTAATATGAAACAGTATAAATGCAGACCTAGTTATGTGGGTGGAATAAATTATTCCAATTAATGTGGACTCCGTATGGTATATTGGTTTGCTATATATTCATTTTGCAAATAATGTTTGTCACTTCGGAATATTTTTTCTTTAGATTATGCTAGACACCATTGCATTTTAGCCTTTTCAAACAAAATTTTTGTAGATATCAAAAGATATACACCATAAAAAGTAATTGTCAACAAAGGAAAAGCATAAAGTTCATTATATTTTGAAAGTGCTATCATAGTCTGAAAGTAAATAAAATCTGTCTGGTCCCTGTAAACCTTTAACAGAACCTTTGATAACATCAGTAGTTAAAGCCACAACTCTTCCTACAACATACTGTGGTCATATGTGGTTATATTTGCTAATATTTTTGTCAGTTTTATGAAAGCTTTTTAAACCTTGTTAAATTTGGTACATTTATTTCTACATATGTTAATAAAACAAATTATTTGTATTAATTAGCTTTCATGAATTTCATCAGAAATAAATGTCAAACCATTTTTTTTTTAAACTATAGGATGACCTGTTAGTGACCTCTTGTGTTCTGATTGTATAATATTGCCCATTATTGTGTTTTTTTGCTTGCTTTTTTTTAGAGATGCAGGCAGATTCTCTTTCTGTGTTCTTAAGTTGGTTCATAAAAAATCAGTTTTGATGTATTTAAATTACGGATTGAGAGAAGAATGATATCTTGTTTGCATTGTGCACAAGGCTAAGGAAAGTAGGTCAGGAAACAAAAACAACCATATCATAAGAACACAGTATTATATTTCTATTATTCTATTGCTATTATTATTGTCATTAATTTTTTTCCTGTTATTTTACAATACCCTTTGCAAGCTCCTTTTCTACTTCTTTGGCTGGAGTAGAGAATACCTATTCCTAATCTCATTGAAATCTCAATTAAAAGAATTATTACATCCAGGAGGTTAAGCAGATCAGAGCTTACACAACATTGGTTGCAGTAGTCCCTGTGTCCTCATCGAAAGCTGTATATGTTCCCAAAACATAGTTCGCCCTCATTTTTTGTGATACAAAAAAGATAATTGAAGATGGATTAAACCTTGGAGGTTCAATCACATTTTTTACTTCTACTATCAGGGGTGTTCCGATGACTTGGTACTGAGACATAACAGAGTGGTGGAATTCAGCTTTGTTCCTGACACCGATACTCAGTGAGTGAGTTCGGATTTGTTCATAATTCAGTTCCTAAAAGATAAAACATGGAAAATCAGAAAATAAATAAAACTTCCTGGATTGTAATCTTATTTAAATATCTTATTTTAAATGGATGAGTGTCATTGTTGTTAGTGATATATACATATTTAACAATTAAAATTATTTTAAGATGATTATTTCAACAGCTGAATCATATTATTTATCCATACCTTAATTACTCTAAGGATTCCTTGATTTGTAGCTGGATCTGTAACAATTTCAAAGCAATTATCTTCATTACCAGATATAAAGAAAAACTCCGCTAACCAATTGTCAGTAAACTCTTCATCAGCATCAAGAGCTTGTATTCGTAGCAGTTCTGAACTGAGTGAATTTTCTGAAATAGCTGCTGAAAACTGTAATGACAGATAAATATCTATTAGCAAACACTAACGTATGTAACGAGGGAGATACATCTGACCACAGAGAAATCTTTGAAAAAGATTTCAAAAATGTTCTTAGTTAATACGAACTTTAACGGTAAAAAAAAAAAAAAAAAGAGAAAAAAAAAAGAAAAAAAATAGGTGTTCTGTGTAAATTGTGATTCTGGTTGCAGATCTGAAGAGCTGCGTCACCTCACATTTTTGCAGGTGCAGTTTAGCAGAAATGGATTTGTGCTTTCTAACGATAATGTTGCATTTGATATTAAACACTTACAGAGCTTTGAGCAAGAGTTGGGAAGTTGTCATTGACATCAATAACTTTCACATGACAGCTACAAAGGGATGAAATTCCATCTCCAGCTCCATCCCGATCTGATGCTTTCACAACCAGAGTGTAGCTACTGTGTTGCTGTCACAAAAAGAGAAATGACTATGTTACAAGCATCTGCACATCTTATAAACTACAAATACTTATGTCATGCTACTGTTTCCTAATACGGGAATTTGCCGTAGATATTTTAACATATATAAAGAAATGCATTTAAAAAACAAAGAAAACACACCTTCTCACTCTCTCTTTCTCTCTATTTTTTGTCACTCTCATAACATGCACACACCATGACATCATGTTGTTTGACTTTGGAAATGTTACCTCTCTGTCAAGATAATTTGCCAGATGGAGTTCTCCAGTAGCCTTTTTCATAACAAACATTGGTGGGCCTGAAGGTTCCTGACTCTCTATCTTGAAGGCAATTTTAGAATTCAAGTTATTAGGTTCATCTGCATCTGATGCAATTATTTTCATCACCAGTGTGTCTAAGAATAACAATCAAAAAAAAAATCAGAAAAAAAAACTGTTCTGAAATCAGAAATACTTTGTGTATAAAAATGACAGAAAGCTGTTTGTTGACATTTATGAAGCAAATGGAAGTTCAATTTCCTAGTACTGATTTTGACTGAATGTGAATGACTGTAAAATGCATTACAAATTAAAGTCAGATGGAGTTAGGTACATTTTCTCTGAACTTCTTTAAGTCACCATAGGGAATATGTAAAAATTGTAAGTTTTGAGCCTGAATATATTCACAGAAGATATCCCCACAGTTTTAAATGAGAATTTCTAGAATGTAGGACATGAGTGTAACACACTCGGTGTTGTTCTCATGTTTAATGATGCTTGCAATGCTTTTGGTAAAAAGAACCATTTTAGGTATTTAAGAAAGAGCTTGTTTAGTAATATTCTAGTGTAACTTCAATACTCAGGCTGAAAAAAAGTAATTTATGTACCTTCACAGGAAATAAATGTAGTTGTAATGGTATTATTATTATTTAATGACAAGAAATGGACCAATTTATTTTAAGTTGTCACATCTAAAGGAATTTCATGATGGTACAGTTAGGAACTAGAATATTCAGCATTGTTGTGTGGGAGGAAGGGGAAAGCATTGCCATTTAATTTTAAGCAATGATCTTGGGCCCTACTCCAATAACACTCTGAGAAGCATCTTCTGCTCCTTCCTCTGCAGTAGCCTTGGGAAAAGTACGTCATTGCCTAAAAAAAAATGTTGAATGAACACCCCAGGTTTATATCAACTGTACTATTGGATCTTCACTAACTTTACTATGATAGGCAATAACATAGTTACTTACTGTCCATACTGCATTCTTCAACAGCTCCTGTAAATACAGATTGTGCAAATATAGGAGGATTATCATTTATATCCAGAACTCTGACTCGAAGTTCAAGAGGTGGTTCCAAATCTATACCCGTCACTGAGTGTTTAGCAAAGCAGCGTATCTAGATAAAGAGATTACTCATTTTAGAACCAGAATTGAAGGAAGCAAAGCTACAATCTGAAACAAATGAATTAGAGCATTATTCTCCTTGTGCTCCCCCTGCACCACCCTGTATTCATCATTTTAAAGGAAAAATAAAATGGGAGTACTTACAACAAATACTGGGGTCACTTCCCTATCCACTATTGCTGTTATATTAATGTCTCCTGTTCTCGGGTTAATAACAAATATTCCATATGGGGCACGATCAATTCCAACTCCAGAGATGCTGTATGTGATTGGATTGTTTTCTTCACAATCTGATCGAATCTATAATAATACATAATATTATTACAAAATATGACTTATACCAGTTTACTGAGAACATCTGCAGTGTTTTCATTTTTCTGTAATTAGTCTCCTTAAAAAAATGTGTATAAGTTTAGTTTTCCTCCTAACCACATTTCACAAGATTCAATTGATAGAACAAAACAGGCAGCCTATAGCTATGTCTGCCCTTAAATACTGGACAGGTTTTCTCTTTCCTTTAAATCTTCTGGTGGTGAAGTGAAAATGCTTGGGGAGAGAAATTTCCACGAGTATTGTGCTGTGGCTGGACCTTGGAAGCGGTATGGACAGGGGGAGAAGAAGAATCACAGAATCACAGAATATCCTGAGGTAGAAGGAACCCACAAAGATCATTGAGTCCAACTCCTGGCTCCACACAGAACTACCCAAAATCAGACCATGTATCTGAGAGCATTTCCCAAATGCTTCTTGAACCCCAGCAGGCTTGGTGCCATGACCACTGCCCTGGGGAGCCTGTTCCAGTGCCTGATCACCATCTCAGTGCAGAACCTTTTCCTAACACCCAGCCTGATCCTCCCCTGTCCCAGCTCCATGCCATTCCCTTGGATCCTATCCCTGGTCACCACAGAGCAGAGCTCAGCACCTGCCCCTCTGCTCCCCTCATTAGGAAGCTGCAGGTCACCATGAGGCCTCCCCTCAGCCTCCTCTGCTCTGGGCTAAACAAACCAAGGAACCTCAGCTGCTCCTCATACTTCTTCCCCTCCAAACCCTTTACTATCTTCATAGCCCTCCTTTGGACACTCTCTGATAGTTTTATGTCTTTCTTTTATTGTGGCACTCAAACTCTTTGCTCTGTTTTCCACCGGAGTCAGACATCATCCTTGACTTGTGCTTGTTCAGGGGTTTCTCGAAGTGAGAGAGAAAAGAAAAATATCTCAATCTAGTACAGACCCTAAAGAGACTATGGTTGGAGATCTCCAGGAAGGAATCTGATTGCAATGTTCTAAGAAGCCTTTGATCACTCCTCAGCAGCTGTGTGGTTTCACATATGAGACTGTCAGCAGAGCTGGAAATACTGTATCATTTTTCTTTTATTCTACATTCCTTGCCTTGACTAGTTTAAGCAAATGTGCTCTTAAATTTCTCTGCTTTTATCTGTCTTTAGAAAAAGCTTCCTTGTCAGTGAACAATTCTGCTATACTTTCTACTTACTCTGGCAATTGGATTCCTCTTAGAATTATCTTCTCCTTCTCTACAAGCTGCAGCAAATTTTATCCATTCACGTTTTTGTCTTCTGAAGGTTTTCCATCTTGCTGTTCCATTTTCACTCCATTCTTTTACCTTCGACATAGAGTACCATTAACATATGACCACCAACCTCAATACATTTTAAATTAATTCAGACATAAAGAATTTCCCACAATAGGAGGAGAAGAATACATCTGCAGGTCCCAAACTCTAACACTGTACATGTGTACTTTAAACTTATTTCTAGATATTCATATAGGTTCAGGAGAACTTCTGAGAGGATGAGCAGGTTATTACTACCTGTAACCATTTAATACATACATATGTTTTCAATCTTCAAGTTCAGAAATATCTTACTCTAGTATTTTCCATGTCATTTTTACATTGGTTACATTACATTTTATCAGAAAATTAGTTTCTAAAAAAATATATATTACCTCTACATGAAATCCTGTGCTGAAATCCAAGAACACCTGCAAGAATGATAAGACGATCAGCATATAAAGACACAGGACAAAATTCAATAACCAAAACTTGGCTGCTATACATTGCTAAATTGCGAAGTAGGAGCAGTATGTTTTCTGTAATCTATTGTAATAACTTAAATAGGTTGTAGCTGAAGAATTTCTATAAATTACATTACATGGGTCTTTTTTTTTTTTTTTAAATTTTTCCTTTATATATCGCTATAATTTTTGAAAGTTAATGCTTTTAAAATTATTTCTGTCTTTCAAGGCACTTTCAGTTTGAAGGGATGTGCCATACAAGTTATATCTATATAAAAATGCAACTTTCACACAGACTTTACATTATACCATCTCAGCTGAAGAAAGAAGGGTTTGCAAGATCTGTTCTAAACAATGTGTATTTTATTCTTTGTTATTGTTGTATCTTATTTAGAGAGTTTGCAGTAGACCTGTAATACTTCGATATACAGTTTAACCAAAAAGAACGAAAAGTTTTCTTCAAACATACCACTGAGGTTAAAGAGATTCCAGGTATAATGGAAAAAAGAGCAACTGGAATCAGGCAGATTTTCCTGGAGTTCAGTGGGCTTTAATTTGAAGTATAACCATGCAACTAAAGACTCATGTAAATAGAGTCAGATGCAATGAGTAATTACTTTAAAATCATATAGATTCATCAATTTATTAATTAGCACAATTTAAAAGAAAGCACAGTTTAATTAATCTTCTTCCTAAATAAATTGTGACAATAAAGCTCACTTGGTCAACGTACTTTTTCAGAGCACTGTTTTTGATTCAGGATCTACCTTTACTCTCTTCAGATGTAAAGGTTGAAGAGCATGGGATCTGAATGACTGGATTCTGGTTTCATAATTGGGAGAAAACATAATATCTATGTGACTCAAAAAGCAATGCAGAGTTTGTCTTTTCTCACCAAACTTGATGAATGGTTGTAGTTTTCAATTTTTCATGTTTTTGTAATTTCCCAGTACAGTTCAAGTTTTGTTTGTTTTCTTTCTTGGTCTGATGCCTTTTGTCTGGTAGATTTTGTGACAGATATTGTATGGATATAATGTGAGATGACTTTTCCGTTTGCAGTATATTTACCTCATGGGACTTTCCACACTTTAAATGTACCGTGTTGCTGTTCTGCAAAGGACTTTTTTCCACTTATTTCGTGTTAAAACAATCTCTTACATGCAAAAGATAAATGAACAGCAGCTTTACCTTCATTTAAACGATGTCTCTAATGAACTGATCTTCCCAAGAACACTCGTTGAAACCTCTTGTAAAAGCTGCTCTAATGTCTATGAAGGAGGGTGTTTAGGCTGTGTATCTACCTCATATATATATATATATATATATATATATATATATATATTTAACGTTTAAATTTAAGGGACCATTCATAAGTAATATGAAGTACTTAATCATATATAAGTAATAAAGTAATAGGAAATAAATACTGAAGTAAGAGTAAGGTTTTTGTTTTTGTTTTTGTTTTTTACTGTTTGTTTCTTTCTTTGAGCAAGTTATTGACACAAATTGTTAAGAAAAGTTCTCTACCAGACAATCATTATAAAGTTGCATTAGGTCTTTGGAAGGGAAACAGATATGTTCATATTGTATTCAAAACATCAATACAGCTTTTAATCTGAGTTTAAGTCTTGGGGACTGTTTAAATCTTTGGCTGCAGAATGGGATTCATATGAGTCATTACCTCAGAGAAGGCAATCTGCAATATTGGACTCATTTAAAGTGTGGAGTGGTTTCACCTCAGTAGAACTTAAACCCCGTGCTTTTATAAAACCCCTTGTGGCTTGGGAAAACATGGGAGAGTAGAAGGTGCAGATTACACCCTCACCAGAGAGACTGACTGACAAAGTCCACCAGAAATGGCACTGATTCAATGTTTCTTATCAGTTGATCCCACCTGCACAACAGAGAGTCCTTTAGCAAGTACAGTGAAATCCTCTCCACCCTTAGGCTGAAATCTCTTCTGGTATGCAAGCAAGGAATTGTCTTGACCCAGAAAAGTATGGCTATACTAATGCAATACCAGTGAGTCTCATCTTCTGACTGCATCCTATGGCGTATTCTGTCTTTTAAGAGTGAAACTGTATCACATCTGGTCATGTCACTCTTGTGTTTAACAGGGCTACCTGAAAAACTGTGTTGGACATCTTTGTAAACAAAAACTTGTGGAGAATTCTGTTCTTTAAAGACATAAATATTCATTAAAAAACTTGATTTCAGTCTATAGAGACTTTTCAAGCAATGAAAATATCCTTTTTACACTGCAGTTTCATCCACTGGAGCACTAGTAAGTGCTCCAGTGAATGCCAAGAATTTGGGAATTGTAAATTAAGGCCCAGTATTTCCAAATTTGTCCGCCACTGACAAAGGACCCTGCTGCTACATGCTGCTAATTTCTCTTTAAAGAAATCTTGATGGTTTTGAGTACAGAGTCCTTAGTACAGTTTGTTATGCTTCTTTACAATGCTGATCTAACAAACTTGAGGTATGCATTCAGCAAGACTTTCTCAGTTACTGCTGTATTATAGGAAGGAGGGCAGGCATACACCATATGAAATTGTCTCGTTTATCAGATAAACCTAGACAATTTTGAAGTGACATCTATCCAACATGACCCAGAGATGCCTCCCTAAGCAATGTTTTCTAGATCTCCACTATTATTAGCAGTTAAAAGGCTCTCCCCAGAACCCAGCTGTCTATTTTTAACATCCGTGTGATGCAAATTCTTTATCTAATGGTATTTCAAGAGGAGAAGTACATTTAGTCATCTGTCTGCTAGCAGCTAACTTTGGTATTCTTGTACATAATGAATGAATTTCCTTTCCAAACTAGTATCTGAGTGTCTGCATGCAGTACTTTCCATAGATTCAGTGCTTAATGATAATTAAAGCAATAGAAAGCACTGAAACCTGTGAGATGTATCATAAGGACCTTGGGGCAAGCAAGCTGATCAGAATGAAACCACGATTTCCTGTCCTGTTTGTCTCTGAGACACCCTGAAAAAATGGAAACTGTGCTGAGAAGCTAAAAACTAGTTGCACAATCTGCTTCTGGTGTGGACTAAGAGAGGTGCAAGCAGAAGACATATTTATTGTGGCTGTCATTCTCACAGTAGCCTATCTGAAAGCTTGTATTTTATTGCAAAGAACCTTGTATTTAAAATGATGCTTTAGAATCACACTGGATTTATGCTGGATTTATTCTGATGTAACTGGGAAGAGAATTAGGCCTATAGGATGTGCATGGTTCTTTGCACCTTCAAAGCAATTTGCAAACAAAAATTAACTAATCATTAATTGACTGCCAAGCAATATTATACGCAATTATGGAATCCTCCCTCCTCCACCTACTTATATCTAAATGACTGAACACGCCTGTAACATCTTCCCAGCATTATTCATATTGGATCTGATTCTCATTCTTTGAAGTCAACAGCGGTATTGTTATTGGCCATGATGGGAGGAGTGCTGAGAACTCACATATATTATATGAGTCATCAGGGTGCCATGGTAGCTCTGGTTGTGTCAGCATTTTGGGACTTTTGCGTCTTACTCAGCCAAGCTTTGTCTAGTAAAAGGTTGAAATAATTAACCCTTCTCTTTATGCTTTCTGAACCTCTTTGAGAAAAGATAAATATGTGCATTAAGTAATAAGAAGCACACCTGAAATATAAGACACAAACTCATTTTAAAAAGAAGCAGTATATTCACTTTTAAATCAAAACAAAGATAAGTTTTTGTCTGTACTTTCCATTTTTGCAGGTCACTAATGATGTGCTTTCACTTTTAAGGGGATGTTTTTCAGGGTAATTTTTCATTTTTCTGTCAATTGCTGTTGTAATTCTGCAAAAGTTAGGTGTTTCTGTTGCTTCCTGTCTTAGGAAGTGAAGTCAATATTTTGTATTGCACCTGGGATGGAGGACCCACTACTATTTCAACAGAAATATAATAATGTTCATGTCAGTCAGAAGAATAAATTCTAAAGTTGTATTTATTTTAAAATATATTTACTCAAAGAACTAACCATTTTGGGAATGTTCCCACTGAGAATGTTTCTTTTCTACTGAGAAATACAGCAGAGGACAAGTCATACAGAAATAATGAATTTCCATATATTACCTGAGCTTAACCGTTAGAAAAATGAATAGAAAGGTAATTTCAATACAGGGTGTAAGCCATTATCATTCAAATTTTAGTTTTTCAAATTACACATGATCTAATTGTGCTCTCCTCAATAAATATCCTCAATAAAACCTGAGTTCTAATACAGTTTAGAGTGCTCCAGCTGCAAATACACATTTACTTAGGGGTCATTTTTACTCAGGAATGTAACTGCAAACTTATGAAACACATCTTGCATGATAATTCCTGGTGCAGAATTGCTTTAGTTTCTATTTCTATAATATTTTTTCTTTTGCAGAAGGGCCTGCAGTTTTATGGCTACATCCTTGCAGATATTTAGTATGCAAGTGCAAGTAGATTATTTGGTTCTTTAATATTTTTATATGCAACCAAGTTATGAGTAGGAGGTGTAACCAGAGCCTAACAACTGGAAAAAAAAAAAAGATAACACATGGGAAAATGTAGCCAGACAAAAGTGCATATGAAAGATGCGGTGAATTTAAAATTATTAACAGTCACCTGATGGCTGGCAGGAGGAGAGTCATACCTGATCAAACAGGTTATTTCCATAAAACGTGTCTGTGCAAGTACCACAAGCAGAACTCCCTTACTCATGAGAATAACACCTTTGAAGTCACATGAGCAAGGGTTGCAGAATCAGTCCCACCAATGGTGAAATGCATATGGAAAATTATTACTTTCAGAGCTCGTAAGTTTTCTTTTTTTTGAAAGTGTGCTAGCGTGCTAAAATATGTATAATTCCACAGCCATTTTATTTGCTACAACTTATTAGCAATATACTAAGCAGATACACTATTGAGACAGGTAATTTTCATGAAAGATTAATCAAGCTGAAAGCCAAGACACTTTCTCAGAATGCAGTAAAATTATATACATAATTTATAATACAGTTATCCTCTACAGTTTCTCTATCAGCTTTCTGTACAGTGCTGAAAAATGCAGTTAGGCTGTACAGGCCACCATAAATGCTGTCATGCAGGAAAGCACACAACAAGAACAACAGTTGTTTCCTCTGGGTAGTAAAAGTTCATATATTTGGTACTTGTCTAAATGTAGTGGCAGTTTTCATAGTCACTCCTTTTTCTTGACATGCCCTGGTTCAGTCACAATCATAATGATAATATACCAAAAGAATGAAAATTGCTCCAGAGTTGACAAGAAAAGTTAAAGCAGTAAAAGCACTTTTGGACAGACAGATTTTAAATACAGTACAGCAAACTTTATTTTTATTATTATTTTTTTAAACTTCAACACATCGGAACTATGCATCACCAAGTAACAGAATAAAATGAATAGTCAGTATTGTAATATAAAAATCCAGCACTGTTAGTATCATGCGCAACAGGCCAATCTCACAGATCTGCATGCTGCATTGAACAAGCAGAAACTCATCCGAACCATAACTTGCTTCTGCCAAGTTTTGACATTGTTTGCTTGGCAACTGCCCTGCGCTGCTTAGTTCTACTTTACTGATTGCCAAAATGTGACTGTTTAAGCCTTGGGATTTCATATGCTATAATAACAAACCCTTCTTCCCTGACTACCGCATTTCCAGAGGTGTCAATAGTACGGAATTAACAAACATTTGCGCTTACTAATATATTGTGTAAAGTGAAATACACAAAAGGATACGACTATATTCTAAATTCTACCTTTATCAATCTTCAGGACCTTAAACCTCTACATAGTTTTAAAAGAGCAGCACAGATGAGTGAGAAGAATCCATGTAAAATCATAATGTGGGAGTAGAAGGGCATCCATAATTCTTTTAAGTCATTTCTCAGTAATTTCTGTGCCTTGATGAACATACTGCACAACTGTTCCACTTGACCATACCAACTACTTTCCTTTTACCATAAGAAGAACAAACCCAAAGAGCAACACTTTCATCACGCATTCACTCACTGAGCACATGGCTGCTCTGACACAAACGCACACTACAAGGTAGGAATTATTTGTAACGTGAAATCATGGGCCAAGTCTTAATTTTTGCTTGGCTATAGTCTTCACTAATTTTTTTTTCTTTTTTTATCTTGAATGTAGCCATAAAACTCACATTCAGCTCTGAAACTAATCAGTTTAGGAAACAATATTTGCTCTCCATCTTCTCTCAATTGATCAGAAAAATAAAGACATAGAAGGAAATAATATCCAATCAGACTTCGGGGACTTAAAAAAAATATATAAGATTTTTATTAAGAAAAGCAACTCCTTAAACTGTACCCCTAAACAACATTTATCTGAAAATTCATGCATTAAACAGAAAGTTATATATTAAGCATTAAAAGACTGCAAAGTCATAATCAAAATAAATATTTGCCAGCATTTAATGAAAACCTAAGCTACTTGTATAGGATCTTCAGAAACTGAGTTTAAAACAACCAGAGCTTTATTTCTTTATGCTAAATTCACATTTATTTATTTATTTATTCTATGGGGAGTTGGGAAAGTCAGATTAGTTTACACTGTGAAAAGTAATGGTCTGCTGAGGAGATTCAACTGACACAATCATAAAGTTTACAAATATTGTTTTAAAATCTCACTTACCAATAAAAGGAACAGAAAAGCAGTTGTTCGGTGAGGGAGCCAATCCATTGCATCTGACTTCTCGGATACAAGTCCAACTGAGTTATGGTTACAGGTCTGTTCCTTTTCCCTCCCCCCCCCCCAGCTCTGATGTCTATGTAAAAAGACACTCGGTAGATGTCCTTATACTCAGCGTTTCAAGGTGCCTCTGCCTCCCTCTGAGGGAAGAACTGAAGATGCTGTATAACACAGTGTCTTTCCCCACCCCAAAATCCTGGGCTGGTCTCACCTGAAACGCTTGACAACATCATTATTGCTTGCAGGTAAAAGCTAGGAGACACACCTTAATGCTTATTGCACTGAAACCCTTTGTTGGATACAAAAGAGTACGTTTTAAAAACAGAAGGCAAGCTTTGCTCGGAAGATACTGAGTGATTTATAAATTACTCACAACATAAGGAATCATTAAAATGGTAACTTATCATTGCTTTGAACGCAGTTGCCAGTTTTCTCCTTACACCAAGTATAATAGAGGAACTTCGTGAATATTGGTGTGAAGAACATGGACTTGAAGAAATGATTAGTCTGAGAAAATGCACATCCGTTTGTTTACTGTCAGGTGAGAAGTTAGTTCTATTCACATTGCCAATGAAAGTGCAGTACTCAGAGCAGAACAGGTTGCCATTAAAAAAAGTAACATTCATTTGAGGAAAAGAAAAGAAATAATAATAAAAAAGAGTGTTTTCTTCATTGGCCCACAAGAGTATTCAGAAGCAGAGAAAGGAGACTTTCTGCTTTCACTACCTGCAAAGTCTCCTCATGCCATACCTCTCCCTTCCTATGGGTTGTGCTCTTGCTGACATAGCCAGCATGGAGATGTACACATGCCTCCAGAGAAACTGGAGAGCTGCTCAAACTGACAGGCAGTGGAGTGCAAAGGGTCCTCCCCTGTGAGGGGTCCTCTCCTGTGTGCTGCACAGCTCATTTCTGGCCTCCTTTTGGAGGGCATGAGAACAAATATGTGTGGGATGGATAAATCTCTGCTCATCAGTGTACCCCTTTGCTCTGTGCTGGAGGCTTTGTAAGTGCTTCCTTGCATATTTTGGACAACTAAATTGTCCCATGGTGGGAAAGGTGGGCATCTGCTCTGCTGGTGGACCTGTGAGGAGGGTGCAAGCTCTATCCCCTGAAAGTGCAATACAACTGGCATGCTCTTGCTACTTGAACCCACCAAGGTGCTCGGCATGTCCTAGGACTAACTTCAAGCTGGGAAAAGAGGTCTCAGCACTTCTGGGGCTATGCAGCTGCTACTGGGATGAAACTCCATGCTCCTTCTGGGAGTATGACACACCTACCTACACGACTCTTTGCACAAGTGCCTTTCAGCCTTGCAGCTCGCTTAGGCTGCTGAAGCCTATCACACATCTCCCTGCTGTCACTCAGCCTTTGCCACTGAGTGCAACGTGCCTGGCAGTGAGTTAGTGAGGAAACCAGGACAGGAAATGTTAAACAGATCCCACCTGAAGTTCTCTATTTTCTGGGAAATTCTTTTGGATAAAGACAAAATGAAAAGTTATTTTGCACGTGTAGAATGTGCATACTCCTTATGGACCAAAATAGCTTATTTCAGAACTTTTGCTGAGTTACATATTCCAAAATATGTCAGTTTTGAAACATTTTCCTTTCTGGGTTTTTCACCTGTTTGGTTCAGAGTTTTATTTCATTTAGCAGAATTCTTAACATTGTTTTCTGTATGTTTTTGAATATTTCTTACCTCAATGATATCATCATTAGTGCAATAACATAAAAAATATTTGTGTTACTATCTCAGTAGTAGGTGAAGTGAGCCAATGTTTTGGCAGTTCAGAGTTAGGTCTATACTTTCTATATAGGGGAAATACATAAAAGAAGGGCAAACACAGTTTCAAAATGAGTACTCTTCTCAAACTTCTCTACAGATCATTGGAGAGAAGAGTCAGTAGATTATTTTTTGAGTATCCTTTAAAGAAGTTAGATAAAAAATATTTTATTAAGATTATCAATATATCACAGCATGTGAAAACTATATAGGAGACATGGTAGGAACAATTCAGAAAACAAGAAAGGCTGAAAGTATTACTCAAAAATGCTATTGCTAGTTCTGTATTTTCATTTTGACCACTGAATAAAAGTTATTTCTTGCAAAATAAAATATACATATTCTTTTACAGACAAAAGCATCTCATGTTTGTTGTGTCTATTTTTATTACAAGAAAAGTTAACATGATATATGAAAGATGATAAAATTCCTCAAACAATAGTGATAGTCCCAGCAACAGTGAAAACAATACCCCTCCCATCCCCCCTCCCCAGCTATGACACTGTATCTCTCTGTGACATATCGTGTTATGAAGTACACTGTACGTGGACTTATCAGAGAGGATAAATAGGAACAATTGTTCCATGTGAAAACTTGTTGCATGAAATTTCAAATGTGGCTTCAAAAAAAATGGTCAAAATTTGCAAAATATTATTTGCATATTAACAATTACTAATAATAGTTTAGTCTAAGCAAAATGACAAAAGAAAGTATAATGATTTGATCTAGCTTGAAGAAAAACTCCTAAACCACTGATCATTATCCTTTGGGAACACGGGGGTTGATATGACAGAACTGGTGACATCCACCTAACAGACATTTTATGCTCTGAGAGTCTTTCTCTCTATTATATTTTATCTGAAGATTTTTTATTTTCTTCCTCTCACCCCTCTTAGCACCTTACAGAACAGCAGAAGGAAGGGCCTTGAATCAATGTGTAAACTGAACTGCATAATTCAAAATACAACCGGCATATAATGCACTAAGTTAAAATTTCACTTTTCACAGAAAGATTTTAAAACATGTTTTGGTGTCTAAAAACTCAGCCTGTTGATAATGCGAAGGGGTCGAGTTTCTACTGACCTCTATTTGCACAGGGTAGCTAGTTCAATTGCTTTAGAAAGCATCCTTTTCCTACTGGCCTCATTACTTTTAAGACTATTCTTGAGACACTTTTGAAAATAAGGTGTAAGCTCTTAAACATGAAGTCTACATCATCAGCCCAAGCCTACAGCCAATTTTAAACTTGGCTCATCTATATTTGATACAGCCTTCTATCACATATAGGTGTATACATATATTGGAGCTGACTTTCTGATTATCTCACAGGAAAAAAGTTTGTTCCTGAACACCTCCTGGCACACTCTTCAATATAATTTATGCATGTTCTTCTGCATGTTCTTGCCTCAGACCTAGTTGCCCACTCTGCACCTTTCTCCATGGTCAGAAAGACTTCTCCACCCTCTGCCCAGAAATAGAATTTATTTTCATACCCAAAGACATTGGATAAACATTTTTTTAAACATTTTCCAAGGAACAAGAGCAAAAAAATCACTCCACTTAAAAAACAAAACAAAACAAACAAAAAAAAAAACACACATGAAATAACAAAAGTTAGATGATGAAGTAATAAGAAATACCTTTGTCAAGAAACATAGAGATATTCTCTTATTCTGATAAAATGGTATTTTTGAACCTTGGATATTTGATAACAATTTAGTGCGGTAGGGTAGCTTTTCTGTAAAATGGCCAGATCTCATTAAAAAAGGCAGATTTTTTTTTCTCAGAATCTGTAAGATGTCCACTGAAAGGGAGATGCTTAAAAAAAAGTTGCAAGCTGTAAGTTAGTGTTGTAAGATATATATAAATGTAGAAACAACAGTAATGCTATTTTGCTCTGCACCAGTGCATTTCAACAGAAATTTTCAATGGTTAAAAGTACAACAGTTTGTGTCTCATCTGGACGGCAAAACAGGATAAATGTTTTCACTTGACAAAATCTCTGACAATACTCTGTGATTGCTAACTGCATCTCTATGTTAGTGCTCTCAACTGAAAAAAGGTTGATCAACATAACCTGTCATTTTCAAAATGTATGAAAATCAAATTAATACGATCTGAAGTTATCCATGAGCCTGTTCTTCCTCTAGTTGTGTTGAAGAATCAGTATTATCCTACAGTGTGATCCAACTACAAAAGAAAATGCTATATGAATCTTTTTTTGTTTGTTTGTGTCACAGATGAAGGAGGAGGGAGTCACCGATGATGAAGAGATAACTGAATTGCAGATAAGAAATTCCTGCTGGCGTAAATCCATTGACAGCACTTGCTTCAGTGTGGAGGCTGGCAAAAAGCCTTTCTCAAGGAGAGCTGCTCAACAACTCCTTACCTTCAGGCCAAGTGATGTGGTTACGTGTTGGGAGTGTTAGTGGATGCAGAAAAATGAGGTGGCAGCTAGTGATCTTCCTATATTTTCTTTTCATGCAGCATTTAAGTAAGGCAAACCACAACTCCAGGACAATAGCACTTTTCCTCTGGAGCACAAAATACTTCCTTCTGTTCATCACCTGATAAGGCCAGCAGACACTTGTGAGTCTTAGCCTATGTTGTAGGTGTTTTTGCACATGCCTGACGTTAATGTTTCTGTGTTTTTAGGCTCTAGCTCACAATCTTAGTTGAAGAGTCCTACTATAAAGAGAAAATACATGAAAAGTTTTTTTTGTTGTTGTTGTTTTGTTCTAGAAGTCTATATTAAAACAATGTTTTCACTTAAATGTTTTTACAGTTTTTCTGTCTGAACTAAGCATATGTATTTATACAATTTTACATTACCCACGTCTGTAAAGAATGTGTATACTCTTCTTGTTTGAGAGGCTTTGTACTATTTTCAGGTTTCCTACATGGCTTAAAGCCTGCACTTTCTAGTGATACTACACTTACAAAGCAGATAATGGTAAGGAGGAAGGGTTAATGGTGCCAAACCAGGGGCAGAGAATGGGTAGGTCAGCCCCTTTGGGCTGTAGAAAGAGCTTGGATCTACTTGAGATAAACACAAAAACACACCCTAAAATTGAAGTTTGAAACAGTTCTCAGACATAGCCTTGAGTGAAAGTCTCCTGTGTGGGAAGAAGAAAAAAAAATTAAACTTTTCTGCTGCAGTTTTACCTTCCTGATTAAAGGATGTGTGTTTCTCCAGCAGTTACCTAGAGGATCTGTCATTTCTAAGTCAATACAGACCTGCATTCAGAAAAAGCAAGCTAGCCTAGGACTTTTCGGGTAAGCAAGCAAGAACATTGATTTAAATTATTTTATCAATGGCATATTCAGATCTACATGGAAGGTCAAAGAAGAGAGTTTCTGTAATAGAATATGTATGCCCAAGAGAAGGCAAATGAGAAATATCATTAGCTCCATCAAAGCAGTGTATGAAGAAGACAGTTCCATTAGCTTTATTTTAATATGAGGAACCTGAGGAACGGAAAGATGAAGTGACTTGTCTGAAACTCAACAAAACAGGTACAGAAGTCTGTCTCACTTGTTGCATTTTAGGATATATGACAAGTGGCATATGGCAGTTTACTTACTTCTGATAGGCCTTATGTTAAATTTATGGAGCTGGAGATTTTGGGAATTGCTTGAAATATAAGACAGACAGACTTTGTAATCCTTATGATATACGGGGCTATATTCTGTTATATACTTTATATTATGATGTGATTTGGGAATCTGATTTGAATATCATCAGGATCACTTTTGTTGGTGATAAATTTTTTTTTAGAGTATGGACTTATGTTAAGATTACTTACAACTGCTAAGTATCCCTTTCAGTCCAAAAGAAACTCTCTCTGACAAAAATAGTTGCTAGGATGGGTAAATATCTCTTGTTATCAGCCTGATTAACAACATCTTGTATTATATTACCAGTCCTTCTGTGTGGATATGAAATTGGATGTTAAAATTGAATTAGACAGGATTGTGTAAGAGGCATTTTTTTTACTTCCTCAGAATAGATGGTTTTTGCAGCCTAGTCACTTCATCTTACTGCCGATGTTCATAACTGTTATCACAGTAATCATGGTGATAACACTGTCACTTCTGAGTTGCTGAAGGTGTGTGAGTCAAACCTATAAGCACAATCAGAAAGACAGCCTTACAACAAAAGTAGAAAAATTAAACGTGATCCAAGGTGAGGAAGAAAAAAGAAGTATGTGGAAATTAGACTGGTTAGAGCAATACTGTCATGAAACCTCACTCTGAGATGACATCTATCTTCTCTACGAAACCTTTAGAGTGAACACAAATCTTACAAAACATCTTACTTTATTAAAAGCTATTGGGAAGTTTGTCTCTGCATTACCTGCAACATAAGTGTAGACAGCTACATAAATAATGAAGGATTACCAGAATTGAAGAGACTAACGTTAGTTGAAATGTCCACCAGAAGCCACTAGGTGTGCCTTTTGTTAAAGGTCAATACTCTATTTGTCATTACACCAAGCATCCAAACCAAAGTGAAATCACTCTGCCATAACATGCATAATTGAAACTGTGTGTTGCAGCAGCACATGGAGACTGCCACAGGGTGCTTTTGGCATCAGGCTCCATTGTGTTCATTGCTAAAAAAAAATCATATTAATAGCATCTCTATTCCTAGGAGTTCACAGTCCAGAAAAAGAATTCACAAGTTTAGAAAGGACTTTACAACCCCAAGTCAATGTTTGAAAGCAGTTAAAATCCACTCTTGCACTTTTAATCCTGCTTCCCTTTCTTCTCCACATCAAATTATGTAGCTCAGTATAATACTACAATTTCTGAAGAAATTATGTATTCAACCATATGAATGATGTAAAGGTTTTTCAGGTCATATCATGTCCCATGTATCCATATCCATGTCCAGAGAATCTGGTGAATGGCCTGGAACACAAGTTCTATGAGGAGCAGCTGAGGGAACTGGGCTTGTTTAGTCTGGAGAAGAGGAGGCTCAGGGGAGACCTTATTGCTCTCTACAGCTACCTGCAAGGAAAGGTTAGCCTCTTCTCACAGGCAACTAGTGATAGGACTAGAGGGAATGGCCTCAAGTTGTGCTAGGGGAGGGTCAAGTTGGAAATGAGGAGACATTTCTTCTCAGAAAGAGCAGTCAGGCATTGGGACGGGTTGCCCAGGGAGGTGGTGGAGTCACCGTCCCTGGGGGTGTTTAGGAAAAGGTTGGACTTGGTGCTTAGAGACATGGTTTAGTAGGTGACATTGGTAGTAGGGTGATGGTTGGACCAGATGATCTTGAAGGTCTTTTCCTACCTTAATGATTCTATGATTCCATATATATGCATGGTTATGCACATGGTATGTACAAAGAAGCAGAGCAGAGCAGGAAATGTGTCTCAGAAACATTGCCCCTTTGCTTCCCTCAGAGAGGATGTAGTACTTTCCAAAGGCTTTTGACTTATCTTTAAAATATAATATACATACACATTTGGTTCCAGACATCTTGCAGCCATTATAACTCATTAAACAAAAAAGCTTACTATTTATATTAAATTATAACAGTTTTATCATTCCTATCTATTCAATTATTTATTTCAGTTTTCTGAACCATCAGTATCACATGAAAGATAATTAGTGGTATCTGATTCCATTTCTGGAATTTAAATAATGTCAAAGGTTTATATTATATACGCAGAAGCCAAATCAGGACGTATGTGTGGGCAAGGGAATTTAAAACTAGGATTTGGATATAGTAGGGCTGGGCTGGCTAAACCAATATGGATATGTAAGAGTCTGTTCTAAAGAAACATGTTCTATATTTTATTGTTTTGATTAGGCCTTTCAGTGGATGAAGAGTGAAACACCAATATTTATTGGAAAACATGCTCTTATTGTGTATTTTGTTTAACTGAAATTCCATTAGAAATCTCATGAGCTATCCTGTATACAGATAAAGCAGAG
Source organism: Anas platyrhynchos (assembly GCF_047663525.1). Classification (NCBI taxonomy): domain Eukaryota; kingdom Metazoa; phylum Chordata; class Aves; order Anseriformes; family Anatidae; genus Anas; species Anas platyrhynchos. The sequence goes on along the minus strand of NC_092588.1, from coordinate 44,304,247 downwards.
AGCTTCCATGCTCGAACAAAGAATGGCTATGACCCTTGATTTGATGGGGAAAAAAGCCAAAGAAGCAAGAAAAGAAAGAAGCTCCAGAAGCTATGGGAGCAATCTGGACCTACCCAGAACTGATTCTGTGTCAAATCAAGGCTCAGCTTCAATCAAAATTTCTAAAAGCTCTTGCCAGGTAACAGGCTTGTAAAATCACATTCAAACATCTACATGTAAGTGTCATGTCTATCAAATGTGCCAATCATCATCAGAGTATTGCTGCTAAAAAAAGATCAGACCTGCTAATTAAAAAACCATACTGGGTAACAACATCACTAAATCACTTCAAAAGAAATAAGATGATTTTAAGCATCTAACTTTATCAGCCACTAGAAAGAATAAAGAAAATATTGGCTTGGCAATCTAAAGTATGAACCTCTGCACTTACATGATTTGAAGGTGAATCTTCTATAGAGGGTGCAAATTAAGGTATCACTTTCAACACGTTTGACTGTTGGTGAGTGGAAGAGCAAGAGTATACCTGAGTATAAAGGAAAAAGTTATCTTCCTCACTCTGCCATCATGCCTCTCAGCTGACTTGCTAACCTTTTGTACATAGTAAGGAGTTTTTGGTTTTTTTTTTGTTTGTTTTCTAGGCTTTTGGAATAATTTCAGTGAACTTCAGTGTTGAGATGTGGGGTATTTGCTTCAATTTTGCAGTTTGTTCTCTCACATAAAAAAGAAAAATCTATGCTGACATTTCACACTTCTACAGTGATGACACTAGTAAGCCCCAAGAATGTGCATTTAGCCTTTTGATATCAGCTGCAGCTAAAAATTCTCATTTTACCTCAAAATAAGCTGCTTTCTGAATGTCAGTGTTACCTCACGTACCCTGATAAAGTTCTGTCTTTAAAAGTGGACAGAATGCAAAGACTCATGTCACTTAAGAACCAGAGAACTACACACCAAGGATAAAATCTGTTATAAGCTTGAAAAATTGAAAAAAAGTGTCCGGATACTTTGGATTTTTTAGATGTATATTCTAAAAAAACATGTGTTTATATATATATATATATATACACTCCAATCCCAGGAATATGAATCATATATATTTATTTATATATATTTTATAAGCCCACGATCAGCCCCAAATGTGCCAGGAAAGAATCTCTAAACTCACACAAGCAAACTTTCCATCTTAATTTAAATATATTGTACTAAAATGTCCATGGTGTCTAAAATACTGAACAATGTTATATTTTTATCCAGCTTTGCTGTTTAACATACCAAAAGGCAAACAACCTCCCTGAAGCATAGTGCATCCATTTTTTTTTTTTTTTTTAATCACAGAATCACAGAATCACAGAATTTCTAGGTTGGAAGAGACCTCAAGATCATCGAGTCCAACCTCTAACCTAACACTAACAGTCCCCACTAAACCATATCCCTAAGCTCTACATCTAAACGTCTTTTGAAGACTTCCAGGGATGGTGACTCCACCACCTCCCTGGGCAGCCCGTTCCAGTGCCTCACAACCCTTTCAGTAAAGAAATTCTTCCTAACATCTAACCTAAAACTCCCCTGGCGCAACTTTAGCCCATTCCCCCTCGTCCTGTCACCAGGCACATGGGAGAACAGGCCAACCCCCACCTCTCTACAGCCTCCTTTAATGTACTTATACATAGCAATAAGGTCACCCCTGAGCCTCCTCTTCTCTAGGCTGAACAAGCCCAGCTCCTTCAGCCGCTCCTCATAGGACTTGCTCTCCAGGCCCCTCACCAGCTTCGTCGCCCTTCTTTGGACCCGCTCAAGCACCTCGATGTCCTTCTTGTAATCCTTTTTTTTTCTTTTTTTTCCCACTTTTATCAAAGGAAAGCTGCTGAGCAGAATGGGCAGATGAAAAGGTGGTGAAGACAGGAACTGATAAAGATGATGGGTGTGAGGAGGGCTCTGTGTTAGGAGTGGCACTAAAGCCAGGCATCTTCAATGGCAATGGCACGCTTCTTCTTACAGGAGTGTTAGCTCTGGACAGCAGCTTGGAGGAGACATCTTCAGGATTTTTACCTGTAGGTTTTAAAAGGCATTTTAACAAAATTGTCCCATCCTAATCTGCATTAGCTAGCACCAGACATATCTCAGAACATGTTGCTTTTAAACTTATCACTTCATACATACTCACTTGTTTTTCTGTTTTTAATTAGCAATGAAATTCTTGCTCAGGCTACCTGGTATGGTGTCGCGTCCTGCCTCTGTTTCTAGCACCATTTGATAATATCTCTTCCTCTGAGCCTACATTCGGCTCTGGCCATCTGTTTCCACCTGCAAGCTCTGTGTGCGTGAGACACAGACAGGCATGCTCTTCCTCCTGATCACACTGCTACAGAGCTAGAGAGGGTACAGGAACTTTCATTGGGTGGATGATCCTTGCAATACCTTCACATGTGGTGGGAGGACAGCTAATCTCTTAACTGCCCTTTCTTACTAGGAAGAGGGAGGGGAGAAAGGAAACCTTTCTGTAATGCTTGCAAGTGATTACAGAAATCTCAACAAAGGCTTCAGATAGAAACAACCTGATATATGTACACAGTGCTGCAGGGCATGGTCAGCAGTCTTCATGTACTGCTTTGCTGAAGCTCGGTAGACATTTACTTATCCATAAAACTAACTAACCAGCTGTCATGACAGTATTGGGAGTGTGATCCCTTCTTTTCAACTGATTGTATACAGCAGGTAGATGAACCACAAGCAAAGCATGCAGTTTCTTGTCTAATCTGACTGCTCAGGCAGTGATTGTTGTGTGGATTGCATGACTAATAGCAAAAAGCCATTCTGAATCCATCTTCATTCAAGTATGAACCGGGTCTCTCAAGAATTATCTGTTTGCTTAGACGTTTTTGCTGTCTTAGTCATTATGACGTTGATAATAACTTTAGGTTCTGCCCTGCCCCTCCAAATTATTTTGGAGGAGATAGATGTTAAATGCTAAATTTTTAAATTTAAAATGTTAAAGTTATGTCTTTTATTAAGAGCAGATCTTTGTGGTATAGCTTGCACCTGAATGCTGAGGCAATGAAAAAGTGGAAATCATATGGCTCAGCAAACATCAATAAAATACCACCATTGGCAACAGCAAAGCAAAAACAATTATCTAATGCAGTAGTTTATTTAAAATTAGACATTAGACATGAAATGACTGAGTAACATTAAGATTATTTTCTTTTACCTCTGAAGAGGGAGAATGGTGGTATCTCAATATATTGTGACCAATGGAAAATACTGAATTCCTAAGAACTGTTAATTTTAGCAACTAATTCTTGTAAAATGATCACAAATTTCTACATCATTCACCAAAAATATTTTAAGATGTCAGAATTTTTTATTTAATTTATTGGGAAAAAGACAATGTATATTTTAGTGTTTTCCACAACGTAATACCTATTTTACATTTTATTTATATAATATATTGCACATCATCTTCTTTAGTGCAAGAGCATTGCTATTTTCTGTTTTTGTATGAGCACTAGTAACACCAGCATCCAAACTCTTCTTGTGCCTCAAACAAAGCCTATAAAGTATTATATCTGGCCAGGGATCTTTGCATTTTCAGTGCTTTTATGCTGAATTTGTAAGATGTCTGAATAAAAAGTATAAAAAGTAGAGATAATGACATGAGTATGCATCACATCACTACCTGTAGAAATCAGAACAAGTTTCCCTCTAGCCTAACAGCTTGTCTTCAAGAGTGGCCAACAGCAGTTGCTTAGTATAATAGTCCAGCTCAGAAAGGAACTCCCAGAAAAGGGTCATTGGTGGTTAGGAACTTCATGAGCTGGAAATTGCATCCATATGGCTATGTCTAATTGTATTTGATGCACCTTTCTTCCATTAATTTGTTTTAACACTTTTATGCCACCAAAACATCCTCTGGCAATGAGTTCCATAGATTTATGTAATGTTAGGTGCAATGTGAAAAAGTCCTTCCTTCTGTTGTTTTAAACATGAGGACTGATTATTTCACTGAACGTACCCTGTTATGAGAAGCAGCAAGTAGTCGTTCATTAGTCACCTTCTCCATGTCACTTACTGGCATCCTACTGAATGGGGACTTACACAACAAAATGAAATGCATACCTTCTAAGAATGGCAGCTGAACTTTTCTTTTAATCAAGATTCAACCTTCCCTGTAAATGACAGCCATTATGCACCATTAAGGATGAATATAGTGTGCTGCTGGAAATTAAGATTGGCTTGTTTTATCTTCCCAGTCATTCTGGATTCCATCTTTCATCTCTGCAAAATGACCGACCCAGAGTATTGAATTTACAGGATCTCTTTGAGTTTGCTGAACTTTGGAACAGGTCCCATGAGAGAAAATCTGCTTCTGTAGGTGAGATGGGTATCCCAGATTCATGTAATCAAGAAGAGCAAGAAGGTTCTCTACAAGAGGACTGAATACAGATCGATGAAGACTGAATCCTAAGTTATGTGAATCATCCTTTCAGTTGCAGCTTCTGAGCTGCCACAGTTACATTTGAACACAGTACCAGCAGACCTGGAACAGTCACCCTAGCTAGGCCTTGCCAATGCTTCACAGAATAACAGATGGTGGAGACTATATGCATTTAAAATGCAATAAATAAATCCCCATGGAGCCTGAAGTGGATCACCAGTGAATAAATAGCATTTAGTGAATTTGGCTTGTGCTGCCATTGGTATACTGATGCAGCCCATTTCCCTTAGCCTACCAGGCCTGCTTTCTGGATCATTTTTCCTTTATATTCATGCAAAGCCTAGATTCATATCACCTGCATAGCTTAAGCAGCACAAATATATACATAGCCAGTAATGTGTCATGTGCTCAAGGTAATTAAAAAATAAGCCTCCAGAGATGGCTCTTTTTGGTTATTTAGGACATCAAATTTAATGTGCTTTTAACCTTATGCTTTTTGCCCTGGTGTTTTCATGTGGTGAACTTTTAGTCAGGCAGATGGGGTTTATTCAGGCCTGAGTTACAAACTGTGCAGGAACTGAAGATGTGGCAGGTACTGCAGTGGTCACTTAATTATGGATAAGCTTACTGCATGTGTTGCTCCATCGTTCCTGTGTCAGCTCCTGTTGCAATCTGGCTCACAGACATCTCAGACAAGTTGCTGAAGAACATCTAGACTGGGCTGGGTACCTATTACACGTCTAATTAGAAGGAAACAATTACCAGCATTACATAGTGCAATTGAAATTCCATGCAAGCAAACAGCAGCTTTGGCATTTATTAAAGCTTCTCCTTTTAAATACTCCTTACATACTGATTTGTCTATTAATTTCCACCAACTGTGTATACAATGCAGAGATTTAGGTTTGTTATAAAGTTCTGTGTTATCCATGTGTCTGTATTGCATTTCAAAATAAATCTTGTTGTTGTTTCTTCTTGAATTTCAAGAGACTAATTTTCTAGTTTGGTCAACGTAACTTGGAAGAAAGGCATTGCCCCTCTCACAAAGTTTCTGTTTTTATTGCTCTCCAGTGTGATTAGTGCATTCATTATTTTTTTAAATTAATTGTTATTTATTTATTTTTTTAAATGTGCTTCTTGAAACTACTTGTTGCGTACTCAGTTTTACCATATAACACCTACCACAGCAGCCACAGTTTCCAATGCTTTCACTGACAATGGGCTGCTTCTTCAGACTGGGTGAGATGCTCCTCTCGCCTCACTTCCTTTGCTCACATGGATGCGATGGGAACCAAAAACCTGCTCCCCTGAAGCATGGCAGAAATACATTTCTACCTGTCAGTCTGGATAACTGGGGAGTCTGTGTTGTGCCCACAGCAGGGGTCACTCCTCTGTTCTGTGGAGATGGGTGAGAAACAAGTAGGATTTGTGCACTATCTGGAAAGATCCTTCTTTCGAATAAGATGGCTGTTCCAGGTGACGTGCTGATATAGGCTGCTTCCAAGCTTAGCCTTTTCCTAAGGTTTTGCAACAGGACTCCCCAGCTGAGCCCTGATCCAAATCTCAGCTCTACAGCGTACTTCCCTGATGTCAGTGGGTTTGGATCCATGAAGCCCCCAGCCACTCTGGATCCACGAAGCTCTTTTCCTGCTTAGAGACACATGTGGAAGCTGTGGGGGAAGAGAGCTCTTTACTTTTATAGCAGCTCTCAGAATCCCTCCACCAGTGTGGAACACCAGAGTTTACCCAGGTCCACTGGTGCGGGGAAATTCAGTAGAGCCTTCTGTGGCTGAAACCCTGCTGACTATTGCTGAAGATAGTCAGCAGTTGCTCATGTTTGTTCTTGGGGTCACCTAGTGCTTTCAGTCCTGAGAGGTAAATGTTTTCCAAAGTGTTCTCCTGAAGTTTTGCAATATCACAACTTGATTCAAAATAAAAAATAATAATAAAAAAATGTCAGAACTAGTTGACTAGTTGGTTAAAAAAAGAGTTCCAAATCAGACACAATATCTATATGATAAAATTCAGTCATTTTCAAATATTTCGTTCATTTCCAGTTCTGAGCAGCTTGCCTTCTTGCATGTTTAAAGAGACTTTCATTTACATAACAAAAACAGTGATTAGCCTTCAACAAGGAACAATATATATATTTTTTCCTGCAGTCATTTTTCCCCTTTAAAGACCTTAACTTTTTTATTTTTAGAGCAGAAAAATATTGACGTGAAAATTTGTAAATTACACAGGAAATGCACCTTTATATGTAATTCTGAATTCCAAACTCACAGAAAACAGAGGAAAGACCCATCCCTGTCAACACAGAATTGTCCATAATATTGCATAAAGACTTACAGCAGTGGGGGAGCTTTGCTCTAATGAAGCCAGTGGGATGACAATAACTGATGCCATTTGATCACTGTGTATTTTGTCTAAAGGACACACTTTATTTTCATGCTTACTTTAAGTCACTTGAACATACATTCTCAGTATACTAGAAAATCTAAAGTATATATTCTCCTTATCTACTATTTCCTCTTATTTTCCCCTTTCTGGTGGTTTACATGGGAAAATTGCTTCTAGAAAACCATTTTAAACCTGCAGATATATACTGTTCTAATTTTGTTTGCACAGCATTCTGGATAGAGAGGTTCATACTAAAGCCATTCAAACCTAAAACTGACCCTTCTTCAGCAGCACCTGCAATGCACTCCCAGTGGCATGGACTGGTGATGAGCCCTGTGGTTTCTCAGGGGTCTCTTGGAGGTTTATTCCAGATGGACAGATGCTGTGTAGGTCCTCCTCTGACAGATGCCATTCCCTAGGATATTAATCCCTCAGACCTCTACAATCTCTTTGAGCTTCCTGTTCTGGTATCCTCTAGGAGGGCTTTCTTGCTGCTGTGTAAGACACGCAAGTTATTTCAGGTGCTATTCCTGATCATCTGGTGTATCTAATGCATGCATAATATATGACAGTGCACTTGAACATACATTCATGACCATACATTCACAAATTAGTGAATATAATAAGAATGCATAAACAGCTTGCACCTGCGAAACAATGAGTGAGACACCTGTGTAACATCAGACAACATTAAACTGTTTACTATTTTACTGAATTCACATGAGGTCATTCCCCCATCATTCCTCACACTCCATACATCAATTCAGTTAGCTAGGATACTTCTCAGCAAGGGATGTACTGAACCTGGACCTGGAGAGAATAGTGACTCTCATTCTAAATCAAAAACAAACAAACAAAACAGCAACAACAACAAAAAAAAAACACTGAACAATGATTGCCCTCTCCAGGTTTCAAAATTGCTTTAAAACCATTTGGGTTTCTTCATACATATAGGGTGAGAAGGTGAAGCCAAGGAAAAGACAGATGTTAAGAACAATGATAAGTTTTTAAATGTTGGATTCCACTCAATCAGTTTGCTTTGAAAACAAAATTCATTATTATGATCATTACTGGCAGTATATGCCTTTCTGACTGTAATGAATAATAACTCCTGATGTTGTCAGAAGAAGGAAAGATTAAACACTCAAAGCGTCTTCGTCATTGTTAGATATAAAATTGATGCCTCAACCTAAAAAGAAAAAAAAAAAAAGTTGTCATGATATTAGCAAGTTGTCCCTTTGGTTTCTCAAGAGTATGACGACGCACATATAATTACACAGGGAATGAGAGTGGTGAGAATGGAGAGGTGTGGCCTTATAGAGCACTGAGTACAGGCACACACCTAAGAAAACAGCCAGTCACTCAGGAAACTGATAAACAGTTTCTGTACCTCACATCCAAGGCGATAAGCAGCATTCTGGCAAGTCAGAATGCCTCATCTACCATTTCAGCTGTGTACCTGAGACGTGCAAGTCTGCCAAACTAACTTTAAAGGGTGCATGAGCCATAGGCATGCTGCAGTGAAGCACTGCCTTCAGGTCGACTGGGAGTGAGGCAGGAATGCATGGGATTCTGCTCTGCCACTCTGCTAACAACAGATATTCCCTTTTGCCACCCCTTCTCCCCCTTTGGACTGTGATCTGAGTTTCTCTTTTTGTTAATTAATGGCATACCTCTTTGGGAAAGAGAATTTGTTTTTAGCCTTGTTTATAAAAATTACAGCACTGTATAAATGTTTTGTATTAGTAGTAATGGTATTAATAAGGGTGAACTGTGAAAACAAACAAAAAAAACCTCAACTTTTGTGAAGTGTGCAACAGAAACTTTCTTGAAAATAAATATATATTTTTACCCCTCTAAGCTCAAACATTTCAGTCTTGAAAGTAACAACAGACAAAACAAGAAATGTAAAAAAAAAATCTATAAGAAATAAAAAAAAAAAGAAGAAAACTACATTAAAATAAATGATGCTGAATGTTTCAGATAATGGGACTAGGCACCTATAAGTTAATAGGGGAACTTTGGATGTTATAAGCGGTATTGGTTCTTTCTGCATGAAGTAGACTTTTTAAGACAACCTAATATCCTTCTTAACAGTTGTCAAAAATGTTACAATGTCAAAAATTACAAGAGTAATAAAGAAACCTCACTCTACTGGTACAACTTGATTTAGGAAAATGCTGAGAAAGACAGTGATGCAGCCAGAAGTTTGGTGTAGAAATTGCTATGAAAGCAAACGGCAAGCTGTCAGTCTCCCCAGTGAACAGTTTTTTCAGTTTACAGAAAACGCACAGATTAGGAGCTGAAACAGTTTTTTAAAGAATCCTGTTAAAATTCAATAATGATTTACAATGTATAAAATGCCAATCCTTCAGTAGAAAAAAATAACTATTTCTGGTCTTTTTTGCTGTTGACCACTATAAATCTATGGATATATTGTTGTCATAAACTTGAAATTTTAAATTTTCTGGAAGAAAATTAACATTCTCAAGTAGGTTCTGCTATAAATTGAAAATGTCTTCAGATTTGATTATTTTTCTTTGATACGTACACACGGCAGGTTCAACTAGTTTTTATATATGAGGAGGAGATACAGAAAAGTTTGAAGTATCCACAGATAAATATTTTGTAGTGTATAAGCTTTGTATTTGATTTGTACAAGCTTTTCCGTTTGATATATTTTCCTGTATCCTACAAGAATGGCAATACTAGCAATGGCACTACGCTAGCTCCAATGGAAGAACCCTGGGTTTTGTCCTCAGCTGTGATTTCCCAGATTTTCCTTCTACTTCTCATCCTGCCACTGCTGGTGCACATAGTATGAGTACACATAGCAGGGTAGTTGAATCCTCTATTTGTATTGGTCACTGTTGCCTTTCATTAACCTACTGCACCAATTTCCTCTCAAGCACCTTTCCTTTGAGGTGTGGTTTTAAGAACAAGCGGCAACAGCTGGTATAATAAACTCCTTCTTCCCTCAGCCCGCTGTTTTAGGTTGCTACACTAGAGCAAGTGGTTCATGTATTTTAAGGCTAGAGGGGACCATTATAATAATTTCATTTACCATGGATTAGAAACAAAGTACGTACTTCAGAAAATACACCTGGTGTACATGATTCAGAGATATGTGTGGTCTTAACATACGCTTTTGTAGGCGGAGATCCCATCACTTAATATTTGTTACACTTCCACATGAAAAATTTGCACAGTACTTACAGCTCATATTTCTCTAGAATACAGATTTCAGATTCTTAGTCTCGCTTTGACTTTTTTTTTTTTACTGAAGTTAAAGAGCCTGCTAATGTCAACATCTCCCCCTCATGTGTGCAATTATGGCACACAAAAATACCTGTGGACCTCTCTGCTCCCTATTATAAGTGGTATCAGCAGCCCTTCCAACAGCTATTTTTTTTTTAATCTTTCTTTTTTTTCTTTTAATTTCAACTCTCTTTTCTTCCTAGAAAAAGTCATCGCCAGCTGCAAAACCTTTTCATCAGACTCTGATTACTTAAGCAGTCTCCATCTTCTAATCAAGAGCACCCTGTTTTCCTTCTCTTTGCATCTAACTGCAGTTAAATATATTTATGGCTGATTACATTATATCAACAGCAGATTTTGAGAAGGCAGAAAGTGAGATGTGGGCAACAACCATTCAAAAACTCATAGCAACTTTTTGTCTTCATTAGAGTGATTGATGAGGGGACATTAGTCTGTGTATCCAAACAGACCCAAGCCATTTCTTTTCTAAGTTCTGTAATTCCCACACATGCCAGGCCACAGTCTGCTTTGCTCTCCTTCTACTTTACTCATCGTGCAAAATTTCATCATGAGAGCAATCCCTAGAAGAACATATTTCTCCCTGAAGGAAATACCCAGAAAGACAACAAATGCACCTGAGGTGGAAGAGGGTTTTTCTCTCCTTTCACTATCTAAACTAGGTCCATCATCAAGGCTGGAAAATACAATTTTAGAAGCACGAGATTTATGGCTAAGAGAAAAGAGGCTAGCTGGCTCCAACCATTCCCCAAATCTTTGGGGTAAAGTCTTGGTGCCATTGAAAATAACAATAAAAAAATCCTTATTGTCTCCCTCCTATGAGAAAACGATATCATCCCCAGCCTGTGTCTGCAGGGATCTATCTCATTTGTGGAAAGGAATACAGGTATTTTGAATACAAATCCCATGTAATTTGGTTTCCAGAAGAAAAGAGAAAACAAAGAGGGAGAAATACACTAGAATCCCCCTGGCTAGTCTGAAGTAATATTTAGTTCACTTAGCTTTATGCAACCAACTCTGGAAAATCAAACTGGAGCACATCCTCCTTGTTAAGTCAGCAGAGAGGAAATCACCTCTAGAGGATGAATCAGAGCGTCCAAAATCTGAATTACTTGTTGGACATACTTATCTCCTCCCAGTGACTACAGAGGGAGTGAAGGATGACAACACTTAACAAGTCAGAACATCCGTTAGAGGCCTATGGTGAGGTGGCTTTCCGTAACTCTGAAGAAATCCACTGATATTTCTCCGGTTATAAAAGTTATTCCACATCATATGACTATAGAAACAACATTGCATGACTTAGGCAAGCTGCATGGTAGGTCCAACTCTAAACTTTGTCTTTTGCATGTTTAAATGAATTCTTCAGCAGCATATGCAGTGAGCTGTATCCCATTGCCATTTTGACTATGTTAAAATTAAATATATAAATCAATAAATTGTTCTTAACTCCTAAACAGTTTGCAAATAAAACTGTATTAGCAACAATTAGTCATTCCTGTCTTCTCTTCAAAGTAATTTGTAGATCTTTGTGGACATTTAACACAAAAGTAAAGCTGACTCCTAAAAAGAGAGAAGGATGATTCTGTGGTTAGAGTGTACATGTGGCTTGCTCCCTCTCTTTACACTCTTCTTTGACACAGGATCAGATATCTACTTACATTTTGGTTTCTGTGCTTGACCTACCCATTAAATGAGAAATACTGTCCTTTTATGCAGCAATTATTATAAACCATTCTGGAGTCAAGAAGACCAATAAATTGTTCATCCCTGACACTATTTTAAATGAAGGACCAAACTTCTTGTATGGTGAACTCATGAATTTGAGCAACTTGTGTAACTGCAGAGGCTCTTCCTCCTCTGCAGTTTCTTTTATCTCTTACTGGAGTCAAGGACTTTGTCACTTTGTAGCTCTGATTTGTCAAGAAGGACTTGTAAACTTCCAGAGATAATGAATACCACACATTCCATCAGGTTCATGCTCCACAGGCCTTTTAGTGCCTTAAACATATGATAGTTTCAAAGCTGGCTGGAAAAGAAGCCTCAAGGCTTATGCTCCATTTAGGTATGTTACCAGCCCATTTCTGTATAGCTTGCAAAACAAGTTAGTGTCTAAGCTGTGGCTGAATTTACAAGAAATTCCACAGAGCTATGACAGCTATGACAAGGCAAAAGAAATCTCATCATTTGCAGATTACAAATTTAGCCAACAAAGAGGCATTCATCTCTGTCAAACTTGGGAAGTAATCACACAATCCACAGCAATGGCAGCAGAACCTTTTTAGGCCTAGGAAACATACATGAGTCAAAATATGCTGATTTTGAGCGCGCTTAGAGACATGGACATGAGAAGGTTGAGTCATCTCTGAGAGCTGGCATAATTCAAACTGCCCTAGTCAGTGTCAGCAGCAGTGATGGAGCCCGAGGGACAGCTGAGCTCCTTGAGAGGGGCTAGGAGCCTGCACAGCAACTTCACAGCAGTAAGCAAGGCAAAGAAAGCCTGAGAGAGTTGTGCCTGCAATTCCTGCATGTCCAGTTGCCACAGCTACATCTGTTAAAAGGTTATGCCAGCTGTCTGCAGACACCATAATATATGAGAGATTGAGGGCAGTGCATTGCACTGGAGTGCTCTGCTAGAAAGATTACCCTTGCTAGGGACTGCATAGCAGATTTCCTCTGGGTTGCATTGTGTTTTAATATGGTTAGAATTGGAGCAATGTTTCCCTCTGCAAAACCAAATCCTGCTTTTCCTCCTCATCTGAGCAGTCTCACTGAGCCAGAGGAACAGGCTGGGCTTGTAGGGTACATGTATAGACAGCTGCCTTTGAACTAAACTCTACCCTCAGTTATACCTGTGAGCCGGAGCAAGCCTTGCACTTCAGTGACACCAGTTGGGACGTTTCATTGCTATTACAGAGGAAAGTAAACAGCTCTAGACCTGTTCACTCATTCTGGAGTTCCAACAGCATCTTCCTAGTACACCAGCTATAGGACCAAATTAAACATTATTACCATAATCATTTGACCATCCTTGCTTTCTGACCACACAAACATAGTAAGGCATTCACTGTACAGAATTGAGCTTCAACTTTAAGTAATCCCAAAATGTTTGGTTTAGAGGTCTAAGGAAGCTTTTTCTGAGCATTTATCTGATTTACTGATCTTGTACAAGAATGTTTTTCTTTTTCTTTTTCTTTTTCTTTTTCTTTTTCTTTTTCTTTTTCTTTTTCTTTTTCTTTTTCTTTTTCTTTTTCTTTTTCTTTTTCTTTTTCTTTTTCTTTTTCTTTTTCTTTTTCTTTTTCTTTTTCTTTTTTTTCTTTTTCTTTTTCTTTTTCTTTTTCTTTTTCTTTTTCTTTTTCTTTTTCTTTTTCTTTTTCTTTTTCTTTTTCTTTTTCTTTTTTTCTTTTTCTTTTTCTTTTTCTTTTTCTTTTTCTTTTTCTTTTTCTTTTTCTTTTTCTTTTTCTTTTTTTCTTTTTCTTTTTCTTTTCTTTTTCTCATTCTTGTTCTTTTTATCGTTCTTAAAAAAAAGTAGCATAACTTTTTCATAAGTTTTATATATACATATATATATTTTATATATATATATATATATATATATATAATAATAACAATCATAAGAAGACAGGCACATGATGCCTTGGAGTCTGCTATGGACATTGTGAGTTTTTTTTTTTTTCCCTAAAATAAATTATTTTAGTATAATATATAAAATAAATATTTGTTTTAAAGATGTTTCACAAAGAATTATACAGTAACAATAATTTTGAACGAAAAGAGTAGGGGAGACCTATGAAGTGAGAAACAAAAGCATGTGTAGAAACTTTAATAAGATCAAGTTTTGCCCTGCCATGTTTTGAAACTATCTGGAAGAGCCTGTTGTCTTCCACAAAGAACAAACGCTGCTAAAATTACTAACGCAATGACTCTACTTAACAAACAACTTAATACCTGCAGACTTTCTAACTGGGCGTGGAGGTGTAATTGGCTCTTCTGAATCTTTCTCCTTGGACAGAAGCCAAAGTAAACTCCCAAGCCAAGTCACCCTGATTTAAAAACCATTTTTCTGAAGCCCTTGTTTTCCCATGAAGGCCTGGTATCTATTTAATAATTGGAAATTCAGATATGATTGAAATACTTCATTTGGAGGCTTTGTCAGAGTAAAGTCCATAAGAGCAGAAGTACAAATATGCTTTAGGACATGTGAACCTCTGTGTAGCACACAGCACACAGTTTTTGTAGGTTACTGAAATGAAATATTTATAAATTGAAAGTATGGGTTTACATGCATTAGGTCATCAAGCACAGCCATGCATTAAAAAGATTTTTGATATGAAGACTGCATTGTACTTCCAATGTCTTTGAACATCAGGTGCTGTTTATAATTTGACTGGAGAAAATCTCTGCAATGAATTCCAGCTACTTTCAGATTGTCAGAAAAATATTAACAACTTGTTTTGGAGGCACAGCAATGAGATACAATGCTGAAACTTTCTATTTATGCCTAAAAGATTTTGTACATTTCTGTTTACGTTTTCATAAAATCTTTTACCTTTTTATATTTAACTTAGCAATGCTGGAAAGGCTCCAAGGTGTGAAATTTACATTGACTTTTTTTTCCCTCCCAAATACAGACTCATTTACATTCATCAAAATATGTGATATGCATTTATCTGTCATGTCAAAAAAGGCAAAGCATTAAATTAAATTAAAAATACAAGGATCAGAATAAACCTTTGGAAAAGCTTTTGTACAGCAACTAATTAGTCAAAGCATTTATTTATTTATTTATTTATTTATTTATTTATTTATTTATTTATTTATTTTATTATCATTCAGCTAGATCTGAATGACAAAGCAATTATGGCTTATAGTCATAGCCCAGATGAAATCTAGAGATAGAAATTGCGAGAAAAGATTTCTGAAAGCATTGCTTTTAAGAGAAAATGGGTTCTTAGAGAAAAAAAAAAAAAAAAAAAAGAAAAAGAAAAAGAAAGAAAGAGGTATAGGGATCTGGTATTCCCACCTTTGTGGTGTGACAGTCACCAGAGATGAGCGGCTACAGTAGCAGAAGACGAAGTGCCACTGCAAGAGGGGTGCTTAGGAAGAGCTGTACTTCAGAAGAGGCTTGGGGGAGCCTTCCTCCGATGGGCACAGTCCCATTTAGACAGCTGATGTACCCAGGGCTCTTCTAAAAGTCTGAGTTTATTTTAGAGAAACTAGAGGGTCATAGGCCTCATTTCCACTTCATTCAACTTTTTCCCTTCATTTTATATATATTTCTAAGTATAATAATTATATTTTTTCATGCTGATGATTATTGAGAATGACAGGTAAGTAATGTGTGCCATTAGCTGAAGCAATACTGCTTAGCCACCCCAGTTTTCTTTATGATACACTGCGACACGTCCTATTTTCTATGTCTACTAGCATCTCTGGAGTGCAAAGTGGCTCTGGTGAAAACAATCCCCCAGCTGTAATACCGGCTATAGTGTAACCACACCAGAGATGAGTTAATTCTGCCTTGGAGGTATTGGAAACACAGGCAATTCAGTAGACCTCTAATATTTGCATTTGAGCCAGATTTTTTTTTTTTTTTAAAGTGAAATTCTAAAGAAGCTGCATCAGGAACTCCCCAATAAAAATGACAGGCTGTTAGCATTTTAACTGTTTCATTTCAATTATGCTAATTTTGCAGATGCTACAGCAGCGTATAAGATTCAGTAGCAATCCTGACTTTACTGAGGTTACATACACATTTTTACAGAGCTAGCTAAAGTCTTCTTGTCTTATCTGTTAAACCAGGGAATGCTTGCTGTAGGAACTGAAAATAATGAGGGTAAATTGTAATGCTAAAATGAAGGAGAAAAAAGTCTTTTGAAGTATTGCCCTGTGGGACTTGCTTAGACTAGTTCAGTCAGGTTTGGGAAGCATTAGAAGACGGAGGATGTGAAAATGCAGAGAATCTGGGTTCTGCCATGAGGGAAAAAGCACGCCACCCGTCTGATCACTGACAGATGTAAGGCTGAGCAAGACAGGGCTAAACCCTCCAAAGGATTTCGATGTGGAAACCATGTGACAAGCAGGTAAGTTAAGTATTATTCATGCTATTTCAACATTTTAAGATACATTGTCTCCTTTTTCTAATTAAAAACTATGTGTTTTGTGGAGCCAGCCAGTTGCTGGGTGCCCCAAGAGAGCACGATGTGGGAGAGGCAGAGGGCATGGGGTCCCTCATCATATCATGGACCTGAAGGCTTCTGCTCCAGGGGCCTCACAACAAGAGGCCTGTGCTACAGCAGGGAAGGAGTCCTGTTAAACCAGAAAATGAGCTGTGTGCTCTAGATAATGCCAAGGAAGAACTGAGGGCTAGTTTGCAACATTCAGGTGTAGCCATTATTAAGAAATGATGCAAATTCTTTCTTCCAGGAGGAAGCACCAGGGAACATGCCTGCATACTGCTTTACCTCTCTGTGGCAATGCCACATTGCATGGGGTGGTTTGCCCTGCTTTACTCAAATGTGAAAGGCTGGACTTACCCTCACTGAAGAGCTTGCTTTTTCCAAGGAGGTGGGGATGGAGTCAAGTTTACATTCCTCTGGGTGCAGAGTGAGACTCTTTTTGACTGTCCTGGGGTCTTTGCAAGAGTCGACTGTATCTCTTCTCTGCTTTTTTATTTTTATTTTTTTTTTTCGCTTTTCAGTCTACTTAAATCAAAGGTTTCTCACATAATCATTAAGCTTAATGGATTTTTCCCCCTTGATTTCAGTACAATCTCAAGTGTTTGCTATCAAAGGCATTTTTAAAATTTATTTATTTTTAAAAAATTTCTTATGTAGAAAAGGGTGATTCATGCCTCTGTACATACAGGGACATGGGTAGGTGAAACTTCTTATTCCCCACATTGTTATCTAACTAGCCAGCCTACGCTGACATAGCTAGCAACTATGAATAATAAAGTCAAATAAAACCACTTTCAGACAAATGGGGACTCCCTACAGATTTCATTTTACATTCTGAAAAGGCATTGCGACTCCTTTTTCTATGCGTGTTTTATGTAAAATGACCTTTGTGAAACAAAGAAACAGGCCAGAAATGTTAAAAAAATCACTATTTCTGGTATGCAATACATATGATAAATCATGAAGAACAGTAGTATGAACTGCTAAAAGGCATCAAAGGGAAAGGATGTACTTGTTATGTTTTACAGCTCAGGGGAAACACATTGAAAGTACTCAGCACAAACCTCTCTAACCTAATGTTAGCACAGAATTTACTCTCAGCTATACATGTTCATAGGCACTACTATTAAATTAACACATAATTGCATGGTCATATTCTAGATTTCTGCATGCACTGAAGGCTATATATAGATTTGCTTATGATACTGCCACCTTCAGGAATTAAATTTTATGTAAATTTGAAACAACTGTAGTTGTGAGATGAAATAACACTAGAGGTAATCTAAATTTATCTAATTTGCCAGGGTAAACCACTCAAGATTCACGGTGGATTCCCTGTACATCTGACAGATCATCTCTGAATTTAGCTTTTATAGTCTAAGGCTAAGAAATTTTATGGCAATTTAAGGCTGGTTCAAGTGAAGTGCCAAGGGACCAGATAAGGGTGTGCCATGTTAAGCAGATAACAAAAACTCTATGAATGTGTAATGGAAAGCAACTCCCCTGTTAAATTACTCTGGCTCTGTTTATATATTCTCCCAGATGGATCAGAAGGGTTAGATGTTCAAACATGCCTTAGAGGCACAGCTGTGGCAAAAAAAATGTTGTGGAACTGCAATGAGCAGAAGATTTTTTCCATCTCTTTGAATTATCAGAGATTTTTCAAATAAATCCTGCACTGCACTGGAATGAAAAGAGAATCCAAAGGTTTAAGAACCATTCGTATTGAATATGGATTACAGTAGCCCTGTAATCAATGCAGTTTGCAAGAATGTATTGTGATTTCAGTTGTTTCTTTGAATAATTAAGAAGAAATAATTAAGAATATGTATCACCTTCTGCTCAAATAAATAAGAATAATTAAGAAGAAAGATATGTCCCAAAGTTTTTCAAGAAAGCAACCTAAATGGTTGTCTATTTTATACTATTCCTTGCTCAGGCTCTTTAATTAGATTCGTGTAACATATGAATGAATCTCACAAAAACTCTGTTCACAATATCATACAGGCCAATATTAATTTATCCATCTTTTGGTGTCTGTGATGTAGATATCTGCACCTGAGATAGTCACACAGGTGAGCTAGTGTCACCTAGTCACCATTTGTATTCAATGGAAGTACCGTAAACATGATCAGTGCCACACAGGGCAAAATTAATCTGACCAAATGTAGGCATCTAGTTTAGGATAAGACACATGCATCAACTGCTGGCCAGATCTCCGCTGACTATAAAAAAGTCTGAGCTCAGACATTTTGTGTCTGTGTAGTAAACACACATTTATTCAGCTGTATCTCATACAGTTTCCCACATCAACAAATCTCAAGGATTGGCTGTCAGTTACCTTGGTGTTTAGAAACAAAGGTTGAATGTTTCCTTTACTATTTTTTTTCACATCCTTCCAACCTATCAGACCTGGTCCACATTGTAAAAATAATTAAAAATTTACTGGTCACCAAGCCCAGTTCTGTGACTGACCCAATTTTTGTAGAGATGACCCTGATCAACAGGCTGACATCTATTCTATAAATCTTACTTTAATGAGAAATTTCCTCCTGATGAAAAAGTTTCTGAAGTAATAAAATCCTTTATGGATATCAAAATTTACATCATTCATGATCTTTATATGAAGAGGATAGATATTCAAAAACTGTTATTAAATGTTTTGCTACTGACTTGATGACTATGCTAATCTTTATGTTAAGACTGTGATTAAATATTCTTCCATTAAAGCACAGATAAAATGGTCCAGACATGATTCAGAATGTGAGAAAACCTAATTTATTACTTGTTTTTACATTTTATTTACTGTCCATATCTGATGACTGTTGAACTGGTGACTGAATCTAATCACTTCCTTCACTGCTATTATATTCAGTGCAACTGTGTAGTTGACATAGAAAAGCATATCAAATATTTTCTTATTTTTTTTCTTAATTTTTCAGACTCTCTCCAACAAAAGATGTCCCAATTCTTTTGCTATCCTTTAAGCCATGTTCCATCTGAAATAAATAAATATATATATATTCATGTAGTTTTCCTTTAAATTTGCTTAAAAATTTGAAGTTTCCAGAAAATTTTCTAAAAATGAGTATATGCCATAAGAAAAACATTTCATCTTATGAAAGATGTTTATCCTCATATCAGAAATACAATTAATTATTTCTTGAATTATTTTAAAAACAAGTCTTATAATACAGTATTATGACGTCAGGGTATCATAACTTTAATGTTATTAAAATAAGGGAAAAAATGTAAATATCATGAATACTATTGTAACTTTGTTAGCCAGTCACCATCTTACACAGTCCCTATTCTAGATAATATAGTAAACAGAAAGTTAATTATTGGGAGAAAAAAAAAAAAAGAGAGAGAGAGAGAGAGAGAGAGAGAAAGAAAGAAAGAAAATAAAAAAGAAAAAGAAGAAGAAGAAAAAAGAAAAACAAAGAAAAACCTTTATCCTTGTGTACCACACAGATTTTATCTGCTTTTAACATATGAGGATCTCAGTTTTATAATTACACACAGGTACATAAAATAAGACTTTGCTTTGAACTGCTTGAAATACAACATAAAAGAATTGCACACTCCAGATGCAGTATTAGGTTGGCTTGCTATAATATTGGAAGGTAGCATGCAGGTAAATTAATTATGGGACAGAGGGCTTGTCACATCTTCACCAAAGATTCCTTCTAGATCCTGCAAAAGGGCTGCAGCAGAAGTTTTCAAAAATTGCATTTATTTACTTATTTATTTAATCATTTGACCACCACTTCTGTTGTGGCAGTATTACACCTCAGGTGTAACAGCATTTTTCTTTCTTTTTGATGTGCAAATTTAAGAAAGAGTGTTAATGAAGGTGGAAATGGAATGTGTTCAGCTGGAAAACCTGTGGAATGATAATTTTTATTTTAGTATCTTTTCACAGTAAGAAACATTTGTTGTTAATGTGCATTGTTTTTGTCTTCTCAAAACCCAAAGATAATTATTTCTAAATTGCCATATTTTACACAAGAATTTATTTGAAACATATGCCAAAGACACAAAACCCCAAAATGTTAACTGAAAAGTTATCTGCATTTTCATAAATTATTATTTTTATTTATATAAAGAATGTGAAAGTTGTGCTAAAAAGCTTGGATGTGACAACTCATTGAATATGGCTCTGGTTTCAAAATTACATGCAATAATAATAATTTTACAATGGTAAGTGCTAATTTCAACAGAAAATGAGAGATCCCTGCAAGGTACTTTGTGATACAGAAATGAATCAAGAGACATGTTTGAAAATACTGTCCCATTAAAATATTTATACTCTTATCCACCTACTCTATTGGATTTGGATAGATAAATATAGTTTAAAAAAATAAATTATGAAAACCATTAATTCCCTAATTTAAATGCAGATAAAATTTTATTTGTGCTTCTGCTTTCATTTCAATTTGCATTAATCAGGAGGCTATCTACACTGAGATAAATTTAGGACAAATTCATGAAATGAATACATTCTGAGTTATAAACAAAAGACAGAAACAAAACAAACAAACAAACAAACAAAAACCCACAGCATTTAAACTAGGCAGCTAGATATAAATATCTTATTAATCAGTTTCTGATGATAACAGTGACTACTCCAAATTCTATGAAGAAACTGTGAAAGGCTAACAATATTTGTCTTGTTCTACACACTACTGTGGATTAACACAACACCATTTAATCATCTCAGTATTACCACTGTATCCAATAACCAATGTATGAAGGGTTTGATGAAATTTTATCTCCAGTCCATCATCTTCAGGATGTAAATATTTCTTCCGCTTTAGTTCTTTCACTTTGCAAGAGGAGCAATCATTGTCACCTAAAAAAAATAAATATATATATACATATATAGAATGAAGAATGAAGAGTTTTGTCAGAGGAAGTTTCATTTTGTACAGCATAGCAATTCAAGTTCAAAGTATAGATAGTTGCAGTCATGACTGTGTGATTTATTCAAAATGTGGAGTAATATTGATTCTTGCATCTACTAAGCAATCAAGCAAACTCAAACAAAACAAACAAACAAACAAATACCTTTCTCACATTTTTGTTTTCTAGTCACTATATATCTCTCTGAAAGCTAAAAAAAGGATTCAAATATGATGTAGTTCAGTAATTTGGCCTGATTAAAAGAAAACAAAATTTAAAAATGATATCACATTTAATCTTATATTCTTAGGTAAGATAAAATATTCTTAAAGTTTATGAATTTCATAAAATGTGGAATAGTTTAACAAGCATTTGATAACAGATGAATGTGGGGCCTGGTTTTGTGTCCTTAAAAAATGAGTAATGATTTTATGATGTAGAGAATGAAACTGTGTTTCAGCAGGGACAAAGTAATTGATCATGAACAGGTAATCTAAGCTTAGTTAGAAATGAGAGAAAAAAATTGTCACTGAAATCAGTCAGTCCAAATGTACAGGAACTTGAAGTAAGTCTTTTTCATAACATTTCAGACCAGTTTTCAGATTCATGAAGACTACTTCAGATTCATTATAGACTACTGAGAGTAAATCTGCCAAATCTATCTATCTATCTATCTATCTATCTATCTATCTATCTATCTATCTATCTATCTATCTATTTTCCCTAGACAGATGAATTTACTGATAGGAGTTTAGAACCTGAGGCTCAAAGTCCCGGAGTTCCCACCTTTTATTCTCTTCCTCAATTTTAATTGCTTCTATGATTGAAGAAGTGTGGTAAGATGCACCAGTTCCCACGATCTGTTTTCCCTCTGAAAACCAAACTGACCATATAACTGTATTTAAAATGCTGTTGTGAGTGGTAAAGTAGTTAATGTTTCTATAATGCTTTAGGCTTCCCCAAAAACACAGTAGCAAGTTATGGTGTCCTATGAATAAAGCAATTTCACTAGTTAAGTCCTCCAGAACCTTCACAGAGAGCCAATTCAAGGCTCTTTGAAAATATATCCTTAATTCAGGGTGGTGTAAAGGAAGGGACTAGTGGTAGGAAGGGCCATGGTGGTTTGGACTGTTCCTGTGAGGAGAAGACCACAGGGAGGCCAGTGGTGCTCTTAGGGAGCTCTGCCTCCCCAGAAGGGATGGGAGAGGTGGTTCGGGAGGGTAAAGGTAAGGAAGGAAAGCAAGGCAGGCACACCACACATACTGAGGGACTGGGAGAAGCTCATAAGTGGCATGGAAAAGGGTCTGTTTTGTCACAGACCACTTTACTTTTCTATAGAGATTCTCCCACTTTTTTTTTTTTTTTTTTTTTGAAACTACTTTCTTCCTCTTATACTTCGACTTCAAGTTAGACTTCAACTTCTTCCTGCGGCATCTTGGAATGTTATGGTGTCTTTCCTTGTCTCTTCTCCTTCAGGCAAAGCAATACCAGTTCTTTCAAACTGTTATCATAGGCCAAGTTTCTCAGGCCTTTGATCATCCTTGTAGGATGATCACCTACAGGCATCTTTTCAATGACCACATGAAATGAAGCCTTATCAGAGATTAGGAGGTCAGAAAGTTGTGTTGTACATCTTACAGACAGTGCTTCTCTTTATAAATCAGGGTTATCAGGATAATATTTTTGTTGTTCCTATTTTTATTTTCTTCAGTAGTTGAAATCCTTGGATCCAATTCAGCTTGTGATCTTCAAAAACTTACAGCTTATTTTGCATATTTGTTGCCTGGTTATGTCTCATATTTGTGAAGCTAAGTATTTTTATCCAGAAGCAGTGTATTTTTGACATAACTCATACAGGTGGAATTACTTGCTCCTTTAAAATTTAAAGCCTACATACACTGGTGAATAACATTAAAGCTAAACTTACTGTTGTTACACTGAACAGAATTTGTTCCCATAGAGACAAGTTTTCTAGTAATAAAATTGAACTTGCATTTTGTGCTTGTATGTGTTGATGTGGGTTGAATGGACTACTTGTGTGTGTGGAAATCACATCAATAAATCACTACTAGCATTTATATATAACCATGCATGTTGCATCTTGGTTTTCATAGCATTCCACTAACACGGATCAGAGCATTCCTTGTTCTTTTCAGTACTTATTAGCCTTGTTTAGGAGCACAACATATCTGCATATCTTGTTAAAAGGGGGGTGGGGAGAGAGAAGGAAAAAAAAAAGGTAGAAAAAAAAAAAGGAAAGGGAAGCCTAAACTGGTAAGAAAGCTTCCAGTTAATACAGATTTCTGAAGGTGAAATACATTTACTGTTTAATGTTCATTTACAGAGTATTATTTTCATCTCTCTTTGCAAAAAAAAAGGAGATAAGGGTGGGCAAAACTAGCTGGAGGTAGATTTGCTTTGCTAAATCATTCCTCCTGGATTTCATTTTATTGAACAAAAGGCAATTGAGTGTTTCAGATCTGAGTTGTATTTTATATGATTTTTGAAGTAATTGTTATCAGGAAAGTGATACACACATTAGAAAAACATAAACAGTGACAAGGGCAAGTTGTCTTCATTAGGTTTGATGTGGTTTTATACATGTATGTTGTAAATACGGTAAATTATGAAGTCTATCATCAAGTTCTAGAGAACTGCAGAGATTTTGCATAACTTTATGGCATACAGACTTTAACTAGACAGCAAGATGCTACCTGTTGCTTGGCTTTGACTGAATAAAGCAGTCCAAGAAAATGCCAGAAAAATAGTCATGACAAGTTACTTTCTACTTAATCAGTATGCAATCCAAAGTGTTTCATTATGCGTATTAATATTTTTGAAGAATAGTGAGTTGGCTTGTTTCTCAATTCACTTCATTACCATCAATGTTATTAAAGCTGTTTCAAAAAAAATAAAAAAATCAATAGCATTATTCAGATGTAAAAAGATGTAATTGATGAGTAAACAAGGCCCACTGTGCTTACAGTTGTTCACAGGTGTCATTAAGTAGTTACTATCTATTTCATTACTCTCTACCACATCTTTCCTTTTACAGTCATTTATAAAGTGAGAGGTAGAAATTATATGTTTCATATTATAAGTCTTTATGACAATAATTACTTTTCTGCTTGCTTTCCACAGGGAAAAATGACTACAGAGGCAAGAGTGTTTAATTTTGATGATCATTTTGACTGAGCTGCAGTACTTGTCTGTCAATCAAAACATTTTGAAGGACTGCAAGTGGAGTTCAATTGTCTTGAAGACATCTTTCTTTTTATTTTCCAAAGAATTTCCTGTCTAAATGACTAATACAGAAAATGACATATTACATGATCATACTTATATAGGATGTGTGAATGACAGTGTCCTTCTTGGCTTAAAATTGTTTATTATGCATTAAGGTGACTAACTGTAATAAAGAGAAAAATAGCTAATATTTCTCATGTAAATTGTGTTACTGAAGTCTTATTAATTAACTCTTTCCTGAGAGTATCTTCTTAGGTAGAAATAAAACTTTTTTTTTTTTTTTTTTTCCTAGTAATTAAATGGAATTCTAAATTCATGATACAATATTTTGACAGTTTATTATCTCCTAAGATCAATCATACCTTGAGAGTTTTCTTTAGTCATGTTTGTGACATCAGCCATTTTTGGCTTCAGATTATAGAGAATGTGCTGCAATATTTGGAGTAAAATCTTTTGTTGAATAGTGTGATTGGAGCTGAAAGAGAGAGCATCCTGAGCCTCAGAACTGTCCCATGAGACTGAGACAAGAAATAACTGCAATTAGACGCTGACAAAAAATAAACAAACAACAGATAAGGACTGAGATAGAATCATAGAATCATAGAATCATAGAATATCCTGAGTTGGAAGGGACCCTTAAGGATCATCAAGTCCAACTCTTGACAGCGCACAGGTCTACCCAAGTTCAGACCATGTGACTAAGTGCACAGTCCAATCTCTTCTTAAATTCAGACAGGCTCGGTGCAGTGACCACTTCCCTGGGGAGCCTGTTCCAGTGTGCAACCACTCTCTCTGTGAAGAACCCCTTCCTGATGTCCAGCCTAAACTTCCCCTGCCTCAGCTTAACTCCATTCCCGCGGGTCCTGTCGCTGGTGTTAATGGAGAAAAGGTCTCCTGCCTCTCGACACCCCCTTACGAGGAAGTTGTAGACTGCGATGAGGTCTCCCCTCAGCCTCCTCTTCTCCAGGCTGAACAGGCCCAGTGCCCTCAGCCGTTCCTCGTACGTCTTCCCCTCCAGGCCTTTCACCATCTTCGTAGCCCTCCTCTGGACACTCTCCAACAGTTTCATGTCCTTTTTATACTGTGGTGCCCAGAACTGCACACAGTACTCGAGGTGAGGCCGCACCAGCGCAGAGTAGAGCGGGACAATCACCTCCCCCGACCTACTAGCGATGCCGTGCTTGATGCACCCCAGGACACGGTTGGCCCTCCTGGCTGCCAGGGCACACTGCCGGCTCATATTCAACTTGTTGTCTACCACGACCCCCAGATCCCTCTCTTCTAGGCTGCTCTCCAGCGTCTCATCGCCCAGTCTGTACGTGCAGCCAGGGTTTCCCCATCCCAGGTGCAGGACCCGGCACTTGCTCTTATTGAACTTCATGCGGTTGGCGATCGCCCAGCTCTCCAACCTATCCAGATCCCTCTGCAAGGCCTTTCCTCCCTCATTCGAGTCCACAACTCCTCCAAGTTTGGTGTCATCAGCAAACTTGCTCAAAATGCCTTCTATTCCTACATCCAGATCGTTTATAAAAATATTGAAAAGTACCGGCCCTAAAATGGAGCCTTGAGGGACCCCACTGGTGACCGCCCGCCAGCCTGACGCAGCCCCATTCACCATAACCCTTTGGGCCCTGCCCGTTAGCCAATCGCTCACCCATCGTATGATGTTTTTATTTAGCTGTATGCTGGACATTTTGTCCAGTAGGATCCTATGGGAAACCGTGTCAAAAGCCTTGCTGAAGTCCAAAAAAATCACATCAGCTGGTTTCCCTTGGTCCACCATACGGGTGATCTTATCATAAAAGGAAATCAGGTTAGTTAGGCAGGACCTACCCTTCACAAACCCATGCTGGCTGGGGCCAATGACTGCTTTGTCCCCCAGGTGCGCCTCAATACGTTCGAGAACCATCTTCTCCATGATTTTACCAGGCACTGATGTGAGACTGACAGGCCTGTAATTGCTAGGGTCTTCTTTCTGACCCTTCTTGAAAATCGGCACAACATTTGCCAGCTTCCAGTCTACCGGGACCTCTCCAGACTCCCAGGATCGTTGAAAAATAATTGAGAGAGGTTCCGCGATGACATCCGCCAGCTCCTTCAGCACCCGGGGATGAATCCCATCCGGACCCATGGACTTGTAGGGATCCAGGTGGAGTAGCAGATCCCGCACACGTTCAGGGTCGGTTGGGAGTTTGTCATCCCCACCGTCCCGGTCCTCCAGCTCGGGGCACCCTGGGTCCCGAAGCCCATCATCGGCATTGAAGACAGAGGCAAAGAAGGCGTTAAGCGTCTCTGCTTTGCCTATGTCATCGTCTGTGAGAAGACCTTCCCTGTCAAGGAGCGGCCCTATGTATTCTTTAGTTCTCCTTTTTCCATTCACATATCTAAAAAAACCCTTTTTATTTTCTCTCACAGACACAGCCAGCTTCAACTCTAGGTGTGCTTTAGCCACACGAATTTTCTTCCTACAGACACGAGCAGCATCCCTGTATTCTTTCCATGTCACCCGGCCCTCCTTCCAGTAGCGAAACACTCTCTGTTTCCACCTAATCTCCGTAAGAATGTTCCTGTTCAGCCACGCCGGCCTCCTGCCACGCCTGCCTGACTTGCGGTATTTAGGAATTGCCTGTTCTTGTGCTTCTAGGAGGCATCGCTTAAAGAGTGACCAGCACTGGTGGACATCAAGGCCTTCAAGAGCAGCTTCCCAGGGGACCTTGCTGACTAGTTCCCCGAGCAGCCTGAAGTCCGCCTTCCCCATATCTAGGGATGATATTGATGATATAGGGATGAATAGATAATATTGGTTGGTAACCAGATAAACACTAAAATCAATTTTAGACAAACATGTTTATCTTTTCAGTACTTGGCAGTAGACGTATGTTAAATAGAAAGCAGCTGACAAGTTTTCTGAAGCAAATACAGTCTCATACAACAACAACAAAAGACTTGAAATGGTAATATAGATCATAGAACTATCCACTCTAAATGGCTAAGTTTTAGTATTAACTACACCATAAAGCAGTGTACAAAGCAATGTAAAGGCTACACAAAGGACAGTATTTGTGAACTTGTTTTTCAATTCATTACCTATTTAGAAAGAGAAAAACATATTTAGAAAGAGAAAAACATAGGTTTTTGTCAGCTGTTTTTATTATCGACAATAAATTGAAGACATTTTCTTCAGAAGAAGAAAAGCCCAAAGAATTTGATGGGCTTTCACATTACACCTATCAAGGCAAATAAATAAATAAATAAATAAATAAAATCACACATTTGTGGATTACATGCACAATCCAAAAGGCTGTTAAAAAAAAAAAAAAAAAAGTCATAATATTACCAATTTGGCATTTGTAGAAGCACTGAAATTTCATATGCTGGCCAAGGGGATTTGATCATCTTCTCTATATTACTCATTATATCAGCAGTAACTACAGGCTTTGATAATTATTCCTGTGAATTTCCATTTTTGCCCAAGCTAGCATCATGCTGACGAGGGAAGCAACCTGCCGGTGTGTTTTTGCTGAGCATTGTTTTTCCCTAGCTGTCACCCCAAACGTCCAACCCGCTGCACATCTGACGCAGGGCTACAATCCTCACTTGACTGAGTGACGCCTGGGGACACAGTGCAGGTGTAACGTGCCCTGAGCCCTGCCCAGGTGTTTCAGTGGGCTGGGACAAGCCCAGTGCTACTGGGAGCTGCCGTGGGTCTGCGTGCCTCCCCGGTGAGGAAAAGCACGGAGGCTGAGTCTACCCTGAGGAATGGGGTGGGTGGGGTGCTCCTTTATCAGAGCTAAATGACCCAATAAAACATTACTGCTGTTGTTCTTCTGATTACATACAAATATTTCTGGAAGAAAGGATTCCCATTCAGTATCAAACAGACTTAGATATATTGCTGGAGGAAAACATGCATGCTTAATAATAAATGCAGATTTTTATTTATTTATTTATTTATGTTTCTAATGGACATTTGATTACCAATGCAGGAATCCTTACACTTAAAATAATAATGGTGATTTAAATATTTATACACATATATATTGCATATATGTTGCATTTCTGTTTTACACTGCCATACAAAATCCATATATAAAATACACATTTTCCAACAAACCAAACAATAAATATTTTTTTCTGTCAAGTAACCTAGGTGAAGAGCATGCTGTATTTAATGTCTGAAGGTTATAACCACAGCAGAAAACCAAACACAGCACGATGCTAAAATATTTCACCCCTGGCGTGCCTGATCTGTTCCCAACAGCACAGGGCTGAAATTTGAGCCTCCTGTGAATGCTGAGAGGCCCGCGTCTGCAGCCTCAAGTGTGGCCTGGGGATCGTCTCTCTGCGCTCTCATGAAGTGCCCACAGCATGCAGCCAGGCCAAGCACATACAGTGGGGCTGTGAAGCGTGTGGCCTAGTTAACCACAGCATGCTGCCTACAACCACGCCTCGACAGGGAATCCTGCAGACAGGCAAACTGGCTGGGACAAAACAACAGCTTTGCTCGTATAACTAGTTCTAACTAGTTAACTGTTTAGAATGAAAAGTTTACTCTGAGATCGGAAAGCCTAATCTCCTCTTCCTGTATTTTCTCAGTCCTGTTGTGCTTTCTAGTTTTAGCCAGTTCTAGAAGCACTAAATACGTGTGAGACGCTAAAATAAGTCTGGAGACATTTTAGAAAGCCGGTACTAGGGTGGCTGGCCCCACCTCGCTGCTCATGGCAGGCAGCTCACCGCTGTGAGCGTGAACCAGTTTCTCAAGCACGGTAGGCCACAACCCAGCATGCTAACTTACACCAAAACCGATGTCGGCTTCACTTAATGCACTCAACCATGAATTACAACGGCCAAATGCTGGCCTGATCTTGCTGACTCTGTGAGAAATCTGAGGGGGAAGAAATTTGTTCATGTTCTACTATCTTGTTCATCTGCTCTGATGGTGGAGGTTTCTCATTTTTTTCCCACTGGGATTTT
The DNA here is from genome assembly GCF_047663525.1 of Anas platyrhynchos. Taxonomy (NCBI): domain Eukaryota; kingdom Metazoa; phylum Chordata; class Aves; order Anseriformes; family Anatidae; genus Anas; species Anas platyrhynchos. Next base: position 44,274,832 of record NC_092588.1, on the reverse strand, counting down.
ATTTTATTTTATTTTTTATTTTATTTTATTTTATTTTATTTTATTTTATTTTATTTTATTTTATTTTATTTTATTTTATTTTATTTTATTTTATTTTATTTTATTTTATTTTATTTTGCTGATGGGCATCACCATTCTCCACCCTGTACATATGTGTGAATTGTGTTTCATTCAGGGCTCTTGCTGCAGCATGCGCCATACTAATGCCTAGCTGTATAGGATGGAGGTTTAACGGAATGGGGAAATGAGGAAGAAAGAAAAAGAAAAAGAGAGAGAGAAAGAGTAGTCACAGCTTTTAAAAACCATTCTTGATGTAAGGGGAAGCACACCATACCCACAGGATAAACAAGAGACTTGAAAGAAGGAAAGAAGGAAAGAAAGAAGGAAAGGAAGGAAGGAAGAGAGAAAGAGAGAAAGAGAGAAAGAGAGAAAGAGAGAAAGAGAGAAAGAAAGAGAGAGAGAAAGAGAGAAAGAAAGAGAGAAAGAGAGAAAGAGAAAGAAAAAGAGAGAGAGAGAGAGAGAAAGAGAAAGAGAGGGAGAGAGAAAGAGAGAAAGAGAGAGAGAGAGAGAGAGAAAGAGAGAGAGAGAGAAAGGAAGGAAGGAAGGAAGGAAGGAAGGAAGGAAGGAAGGAAGGAAGGAAGGAAGGAAGGAAGGAAGGAAGGAAGGAAGGAAGGAAGGAAGGAAGGAAGGAAGGAAGGAAGGAAGGAAGGAAGGAAGGAAGGAAGGAAGGAAGAAAAGTTCATGTGTTGTGATTGGAAACAAGGCTAATAAGGAGACAGGCAGCACCCTAGCTCTGAGCTGTACCTTAGACAGATCAGGCAGTCCTCCATTTCCATGGCCACCAGCCCTATTGACAAAATTTTTAGAGCTCTTGAATACATGAATGCCAGCCTAAAATGCTAACTGAAGTGGATTATTTTAGCACTGCAACAGTTGACCAAAAGCATTTTTGTAGGTCTTAAAAAGAAACCACGCACTGAACACTTTACTTGATACCTCAGCCTGAGAGTCAGCATATAGCCAAACAAAACCACATTTCCCTACAAGTCTCTTAAAAATTACTGCCCATTAACTGTTCATTTTCTTAGCCTGAAGTTGAAACCACAGCACTGCAAACACTGCTGTTAACAAATGCTACTTGAGGTTTTGACTGAAACCTCACTCAGATGCAAGATTTGTTGGACGTTCTCGGAGAATCAGCTGTGAGTCCAAGCCCTCACAACAAGCCCAGGCAATAGTAGAGTGCAAACATTGCACTACAGGAGCTGCAAAGTCACAGGTGCTCCTCCTGTGTGCCATTTCTGCAGGGGGACCTGGGGCTGCCCCTCACCAGGGGCATCCCAGGTTGGCCCCACTACCCCTTGGGCAGGACCCACTCCTGGGATGCTGTGTGGTGGAACCATCACTGCTGAGCAGAGTGTGCAAGGAGAAGGATTCACCATGTTCTGCAGCTTTTCTATTCATGGCCTCCTGGCATCAACAGGATCAGAAGATCAGTGTTTGTCCTTGGGAATATGGAGGATTTTTAAAATAAACATGGACAAAACTGCTTAGTTTACTTTAAAATGATCAAACAAAGGTGAAATTTAATGTATTATTATTTTTTTTCTATTCTTTTTTAGACATTTAGTCCAGGCCTAATATGAAATTTCCTAGCCCTTATGTTAGAGAATAAACCACGCTGTGTATGGCTTCATAAAAGCTTAAGTGAAAAGTAATACATGAATATTCATAATTTATATTGGGATAGAAGTATAAGAAATTCCTGAGTAATATAAAAGGGCAGTGCTATTTATTATTCTAAATTTTTGTAGCTCTAAAACATTTTATTTTTGGTTTAATTTCAAAAGAATGCCAGAATGTGTAAAAACTTGTTTTTCTTTTAATATGCCAGTACTGAAAGCAAAATGAAATTAAAGTTTCCTCATCTTGAGTTTCTATTTGAATGTGCAAGTTAGCCTGACTGTTTAACAATCTAAAAGAGAAGAAAGAACTACAGCTCACAGATACTTGCCTGATGATTTATCCACTACTCAGGTAGTTACTTCTCAGTGGGACCTGCAGCATCAGTTCAGTAAAGGTGAATATTCACACGAGAAGTGAGACTGAAGCAAGTTCATACAGGTACACAGGTACACTAAAGAACAACAGATATCAAAAAGTTAGTATTTACAACAATGGATTCCACTGAAGCAGGCTTATTTTATTAGCTGAATGCAGAATGGCCTGGTGAATTTCTGAGTTAGTGGGTGATTTTCTAGTAATTTTGCATAAGAATAACTTTTCTAACTTTCCTAGAGCTTTAATACATACTTGACATGCAATTTTATTCTATCTTGTATTCAACAGAAGTAGTGATTACTACACAGGAGGGAATCATAGAATCACAGAATGGCTGAGGTTGGAAGGGACCTCTGAAGATCATCTAGTTCAAACCCCTGCCAAGCAGAATCACCTAGAGCACGTTGTGCAGGATGGCATCCAGGTGGGTTTTGAATATCTACAGAGGAGACTCCACAACCTCTCTGGGAAACCTGTTCCAGTGCTCTGACACACTCACAATAAAGAAGTGCCCTCTCATATTCAAACGGAATTTCCTGTGCTTCAGTTTGTGCCCATCGTCTCTCATCCTGTTGCTGAGCACAACCAAGAAGAGACCATCTCTGTTCTCTTGACACACTCCCCTCAGCTATTTATAGTCATAGAATGGCTTGGATTGGAAGTGACCTTAAAGATCATCAAGTTCCAACCCCCCTGCCATAGGCAGGGATGCCACCCACTACATCAGGTTGGGCAAGGCTCCATCCAGCCTGGCCTTGAACACCTTCAGGGATGGGGCATCCATAACCTCTCTTGGCAACCTGTTCCAGTGCTTTACTACCCTTACAGTGAAGAATTTCCCCCTAATGTCTAGTCTAAATCTGTCCCTTTTTAGTTTAAGACCATTCCCTCTTGTGCCGTCATTATCTGTTCAAGTAAAGCGTCCTTTTCCATCCTTTTTATAAGACACCTTTAAGTATTGAAAGGCTGCAATGAGGTCTCCCCAGAGCCTTCTTTTCTCCAGGCTGAACATCCTCAGCTCTTTCTGTCTTTCTTCATAGGAGCCCTCTGATCATTTTTGTGGCCCTCCTCTGGACCTGCTTGAAGAGCTTCACATCCTTCTTGTGCTGGGAGTCCCAATTCTGGACACAGCACTCCAGGTGGAGCCTCACAAGGGCAGAGCAGAGGGGCACAATCACCTCCCTTGACCTGCTGGTCGCTCCTCTGTCAGTGCAGCCCAGGATACAGTTGGCCTTCTGGGCTGCAAGCACACACTGCTGGCTTGTGTCAAGCCTTTCATCCACCAGAACCCCCAAGTCCTTCCCTACAGGGCTGCTCTCAATGAGTTCTTCTCCCAGTCTGTGCTCATGTCTGGGATCGCCCTGACCCAGCTGTAGCACTTTGCATTTGGACTTGTTGAACCTCATGAGGTTCACATGGGACCACTTCTTCAGCCAGTCCAGGTCCCTTTGAATGGCATCGCTTCCTTCTTCGGCATCAACTGTACTACTTAGCTTGGTGTCAACTGAGGGTGCACTCAATCCCATCATCTATGTCATTGATGAAGATATTGAAAATCACTGGTCCCAAGACAGACAGATAGGGAAGAATCAAAGTATTTTATTCTTGACAATTTTTGTAAAATTGGTGTTTCCTCGGTGTTTTTGCAGAACTTAATTATACAAGAGCTGAAGCATTAATAACTATGATGGTGGAAGCTGGGCTTGAATTTCTCTAAATTGTACAGCCGCAAATTCATTAAATTGAGATATTATATTGGTGTAAACAAGAGAAGAATCAGGCTAATAATCTCCAAAATGGAAAACACATAACCAATTAATTCCATATTATTATAATTCTTATGGCATGTATAAGATAGACAGAGGATCTCAGGGATTTGCCCGAGGCCACAGATAGAGCTGCAAGTGAATCAAGGATTAAAACAGAGGAGAAACTGATTATCATTCAACTCAGTTTTTCATGTAGAGTATCCAGTAAAGATCATACATAGCTTGATCAGATACATGAGACTGCCTGACCCTTTTTCTTATTTAATAAAACCTGTCTAAAATAATGGCATTTTAAAAATACATACATGTGTATGTTATAAATGATTATTTCATTTTACAGTCTTCGATAAGTGTAGCTGCTAAATAGGTCAGGTGCAGATCCTTCCCTGTCAGCACAATAATTATTGTACATATTGTTCTTAAAACTGATGCTATCAAGAAAGAATGTGTCATTGAGTTTCATCTTTTACATGAAAGAAAGAAAAAATAACAAATCATATAAGTGATTAAACCACACCAGAATGAACAATGGAGAAACATTACATTGAAGAGGGAGCCTTAGTATCTATTGTTACCATATGTATATACATACATATATACATATATATATATGAGAGATATAGGCATGCACATACACACAGTGTGGATGCAAGAGTAAGGATTTTATCGCCTGCAACATCAGGATAATAAACTCTATAATGTGGTTCTAGCTGTATAAAGACAGATCAAAGATTCAACCCAGGTGTGGCTCCTGAGTTTCATTGCTCAGGGCTAATTATTCACAGAAAGTCCCCACCTTAGAAAGTTGTCTAGCAGGTTTATCTTTTGGCCTGTAGACATTTTAGAGAAGACACTACCTAAGCTCAGCTATTTTGTATGACACACTACAGCACCCAAAACCATTTCACCAGTTTTATGAGATATTTGACCAACTGCAGTTATATGTGAGTGTAGTTTTATCTCCCAGAAGCAGACAGGAGTTTCCAAGACCTTAGCTTACATTGACCTCTATTTAAGCTCAATTTCAGTGAACAGGCAAAAAGCACAATATTGTAGGCACTGCTGAAACTTTTAACTTTATGAAGAGCAAACTTACTACAAACATTTTTTTGTGAACATGACCACAATATGTGAAACGTTGCAGTACTTACAACAATATAAGGTAATTCATTTATGAATGCACCAACTATCACCATAACTTAAAAACTATGTCTTTTAGAGACCTTTTTTTAAAGAGAGAATTACCTTTATTTGTTCATGAGTCACCATGAGTCACCAACCACAACCAAGACTGCTCCAGTCTGTCAAAAAAAAAAAACAACAAACACCTCTGTCATGGGCAGCAACTTAGAGCTGAAGTATCAGGGACAATCCTGTTTCTTGTTACAGTGCTCTGAATCAATTCAACATTTTCTTCTGGATTTTTTTTTTTTTTAATTGTACAGCTGAACCATTCAGGATCTTCACTCAATTGTTTGAGCAAGAACTTGGTAGAAAACATTATTTCTCAATAGTAGCAGCCCATTTATGAAAATAGTTTTCAATAATAAATTTTAATAGAATATTTTTTCTAAAAGTAGAGATTAGGGGGATACTGGTCTGCCTCTGCTCTCATTTGAAATACCGACATTTTTCTTTTCTCTGCTCTGGTGTTTGTATATCTACTTGTTAGAAATCACTTCACAGTACTGGAAAGTACCAGCATCTGTCACATGCAGTTTTCAAAAGATAAAAAAGCTAACCAGTCAATTTGAATGAATATTTGAATTTAGCAATACAATATGAAATTCTGAGTGAAAATTCTCTTGGAAGATAATACAATTTCAGTCTGACTCAGGAACGAGTAATGATTTCACACAAGAGGACATCTGAAGAACTTTTCATCCTCAAATGGTATTGCGAGCATCAACAAATCAATTAAATATGTGTTTAAGGAAGGTGTCATTGTGCCTGTTTCATGATGCAGATACTTTATTACAGGAAAGAGAAATATATATGAGCAATTATGTGAGCTCTTATTAGGATCAGGAAGGCTGGACCTTTAATGCTGTGTTTAGTCCACTAAACTACACCTGCCATAAAATATTGTGTCTGGTTATTAAGGGCTATCCCTACACATAGACAGGTTGACTGGGTCACTGGACAGGATGCTCTGGTATGGCTACAGGCCACCAAAGACTGGCTTCCTCTTTAGGCAGGGAAGTATCCTCTCTTCCTCAGTAAAAACAATATTTAGCCACTTAACTTTATTAGGTGGTTATAACACCCATGAATAGGAAAACAGAAACTGTTTCTGTGTCTTGTGGCTTCACAGGATTATTCAGCCTTTTGGGAAGATAGAATCTGTGCTGGAATACCAATGCACTTAATACTTTTGATACCAATAAGAAAGCTTTGTATGATTATATATATATATATATATTTATTTATTTCTCAAGAGGGTAAAGATAAAGTTCAAATAAAATAAGTAACATTTTTTTTAGCTAATTCTGATTCCAGGTGTGATTTTCCCCTTTGTTCAGCTTGTGCATGATCTTGGCTATTTGTACCAGATTATAAAATCACAAAGAACTCTTCCTGCCTTTTCATCAATGAATTCATTTCTTCCTCAATTTCCAAAGCTTGAGATCCATGCACTATGCAACTGGGAAAATATTATATTACTACCTTTTGGATAGCACTATCCATAATTTTTTAGAAGATCAGTGTATCTTTTTGTTATTTTTTCAGTTCAACAATATGACATAAAATAATTCAAATAATAATAACCCTGTTAATTTTCAGTTTTTATGTACATGCTTTCCTCACTATGCTACAGATGGATTTTCTGCAAGAGTACAGTTTTCTTGTAATCCTAAAGAAAACAGTAAGTTCAAAAAGATTCTTCATGATTTTGTCAAAACAGATGTTTAAAGTGACATCAGCTTGAAGAAGAAAGGAGTTCTGGAATCTGAGGGACAGATGCATGAGAGTGGCTTGAACCATCAGACTAAGGGTTCATCTGATCAGAGTCTTGGCATAGATAGAGAAATAACATTATCTGAAATAAATAAGAACTTTAAATACTTTAAATACTTGATTTTTGTATCATTTACTTGATTTTAAGTATTTGGGTTTTGCACGTGATGTAAGATTTCTGAATGATGCGATGCTTAAGATGATTTTAACGAGAGGGATTAGGAGGTCTCCTACCAACTGGACTGTTAATATAGATTTTGATGACAACCTGCAATCTCCATTAGTTAAAAAGCAAAGTGTTATGAGACTTCATATGGATGGTGGTCTGAAAATTAATCATGGACTATTAGTTATTCTATATTAATTATTAGCTCTTTTCTGCTCAGTAAAACCAAGTCACTGAAAAATATACATGTATAGAAGTAATATCTGTCACTTGATGTCCTACCTTTAGTGATACTTTTGATACTTTTTTTTCTTTTTTTTTTTTTTTTTTTCAAGTATCTAGTAGTAAAAGGCTAGATTAATCTGTATCATATGTTAAGCAAGGTGGTTAGATATAACTTTCCTGACCTTGGGCTCTAATACATGTGGACTATAATAAATTGCATGCCTGGTAACTCCATTTGGATGGGTGTGGATTAAGAAAATGCTAAATAAGTAGTGTTTATAATAGCCTCTACACTATTTAGTGTAAATAACTCTAAATAAACAGCATATAAAGCAGCAAAACAAGATGACACAATTTGCTACTATTGTTGTACACAGCACATAAATCATTCCTTCCTCTGCAAAAAGGGAAAGCAGAGAGAGGAAGAGGTTGCAGAGAACTTCTCAGGGACACAATGCCTCCTGAGGGTACCCTAAGGTGAGCTAGAGCACACTGCCATGCCTGGCTCAGAGATATGACCTGAAATGTCTGTTAAACTAGTATGGAAATAGGAACAAGGAGAAGATTTCATGTGAAAAGATTGGAACAAGCGTAGTTCACAGATGCATACATGAAATTAGAGATAGAAGATCAGAATGGGAGAAATACTGTAGACTAAAGTCTTCAACCGTAACTAGAAAATTCCAGTTTTCTTTTAAAGTTGTGTGTTTCAGAGGGGAGAGGAGGTAAAAAAGAAGGACTTCAGAAAGAGAAACTGTGGGCTATATTAACACACAGTGTTTTCAGGAATTTTGGAAATATTTAAGGAGTTAAAGCTGGTAAATGAGAACCAGAAAGTTAATGTTTTCATGAGCTTCTGCAGATGACACACCTTATTTTAACTGATTATTATTCAAACCATGAACTATGAAGATAATTGCTTTCCTGGCCAAATGACAAAGGAATTCTTATTTCCAGTATATGCACTGTTGAATGCCGAAGGCATTGTACATGCTAAGGCTAATGCTTTGCTGTATAATAGACACCTACTGATTAGTAGTTCTCAAGCTTAATTTGGTTATGGTATGATAAATTAGGGAGTGTCTTTCTAAGTAAAACTGACATAATGCCCCCCTTCATCCCCCCCCCAACTGAAACTAGAATAAATTTGTGCTTCCAATACAGCAGCTCCAGAAAAGTTAATTACATTAAAATTAAAACATTTTTTTGTATTCAAATATTTGGAATTATAAAAAAAATATATATATATATATGATTCTATTCTTCTCGTGCTTGAGTACTGTGCCTAATTGTTTTCCAAAGTCACATTAAGCAACATGACTACCAGGCTCACGTGTGGCTCCTTTGTCTATACTTTTCCTCAGGGGAAATTATATTTTTTTCTTTACATTTTACTAGTGCTTTTATTTGTCAGAAGCCAAAGAAGAATGCCTTTAATGATTGGACTTCTGAATGGGATACTCGCTTTTCTCTAGTTTGAACCCTAGCACAGGAAAGGAAATTCAATACATTTACCTGGGGGAGGTTTCCAAGAACATTGATGCTGGAGTGTCACTGTAAAGTGACTGTATTGATGGAATCTCACCAGTAGCTGAGGGTAAGTTAGCTTAATATCTCCTGCTGAAATGAGGCTGGGCTCTTTGTTTTGGGAAGCATTCATAAAAGAAAAAGGGCAAAGTGTTTTTACATCTCCTGGGTCTTGGACCTAAATGTGACTGCCTAACAATCAGCCAAGACATGAAAGAACATGCAGCTGGCAGTTTAGTTTATCAGGATATGTATGTATTTCTTATTCTTGATAAAGATTGATGAGTTTTTAATGCTTGTGTAAAGTAAACCTGTTTGATCCAAATCAAGGTTCCCCTTGTAAATATGATTTACAACAGGTTGACCATGAGCCAGCAGTGTGTCCTGGTGGCCAAGAAAGCCAACGGGATTCCAGCGTGCATAAAAAGGAGCATGGCCAGCAGGTCAAGGGAGGTGATCCTCCCCCTCTACTCTGCCCTGGTCAGGCCTCACCTGGAGTACTGTGTCCAGTTCTAGGCTCCCTGGTACAAAAAAGACAGGTATCTTCTGGAAAGAGTCCAACAGAGGGCCCCAAAGATGATACAGGACCTGGAGCATCTCCCCTATGAGGTAAGGCTGAAAGACCTGGGTCTGTTCAGTCTTGAGAAAAGAAGAATGACGGGCGATCTTATTAATGTTTATAAATACCTGAAGTGTGGGAGACAGAGGGATTTGGCCAACCTCTTTTCAATGGTTTGTGTGGACAGAACAAGGGGCAATGGCCACAAAATGGATCACAGGAAGTTCTGTGCCAACGTGAAAAAGAACTTCACAGTGAGGGTGACAGAGCACTGGAACAGGCTTCCCATGGAGGTTGTTGAGTCTCCTTCTCTGGAGATATTCAAGACCTGTCTGGATGCCTACCTGTGCAACCTGCTCTAGGGAACCTGCTTTGGCAGGGGGGTTGGACCCGATGGAGGTCCATTCCAACCCCTACAATTCTGTGATTGACACAGCCTTGGACTTTGAGGCTGTGAGAAAAAACAAGAGTTTGGGAACTGAATCCAGCTTAATCTAGTGGGACTGGGCAGTCACATATCCATACATCTACATTGGACAGGAGCCTGGACACTGTAGGTAACCACAGTAAGGCCCTGAGGACTGCTCAGATGAGCAGATGCTGAGGAGCCTCGTGGACACCAGAGGACCATGCACAGTGACATGCAAAGTTTTGTGATTACCCTCATCCATCAGTTACCCCTGGACAAGGCTAAACAATTTGATGTGTAGCAATCTGTCTAGAGTACACTGGAGTACTTTCTTAATTGGTATGTGCATGTAGTATTGTTTACTATCTGTCAGCTCTATTGCAATGGATCAGCCCAGGAAAGACAGTATGACTCCATGGCTAGATTCATGATCCCCTGCCTGGTTTCTGCATCACTTCAGAAAAGAACTATCCCAGTTTTCCCCTTCTGTCACACTCTTTTGCCTTCCTATATCTCAACCTTTCCCATCTTCTGCTGTCTACCTACCCAGAGGTTTATCAGGTGAAGTCTGCAGTCCTTCCTGTGAAAGGCATGGGTAGCAGAAAGTGCTTTTTATTTCCTTTCCTTCTGCTGGTGTGCTGGAGGTACCCTAAGTTCTGAATAAACTTTTCTAAAGCATAAGGACAAGGAGTCAAATTACTACTAAAAATATGCAAAATACATGCCAAAACAAATTATGAAACATGCAAAAAATATTTGTGCAGGCAAATAAGGGGCTTTATAGGCATCAAAGCAGTAGGAGGGAGAAACTTTACACCATCCTCTGTGACATCATTGCACTGTGGTGTGCATGTGGGAGTACTTACCAAAGATCAAAGGTCATATTTCAACAGAGGAAAATAATAATGTATTCACGCACACATTTATTATTCCCACTTAACTAGGAGATAAACATAACAGTTATTTATACATTTTATGGATTCTGTCTTTATATTTGCAAGTCACAGTGAGAACCCATAGACATTACCTGACAGACTCTGCCTCAAATTTAATATCCCAAGAGAATAGTAAGGCTCATATTATGGGAAGAAGGTGACTATTAAGTGTTCTTACCATTGGAACATTGCTGGCCTAATATTATAAGAATATAAAAATAAAATGGAGTCAGTACTTAAATAAGTGATTTTTTTTTATGGAGGTTATAAATCATATTTTTAACAGCATGTACTTCTATAGGTATTTCAGCTTGGCTTCTCTAGATGACAAGTATTGTCTTGAGGAAGATATCATAGAATCATAGAATATCCCAAGTTGGAAGGAATCCACAGTGGTCATTGAGCCCAATTCCTGGGTCCCCAGAGGACCACCCAAAAAATCAGACCCTCTGAGAGCATTGTCCATACACTTCTTGAACACTGAGAGGCCCTGTTCTGTGACGACTGCCCTGAGGAGCCTGTTCCAGTGCCCAACCACCCTCTTGGTGAAGAATCTTTTCCTGATATCCAGTTTGAACTGCCCCCACCACAGCTTCAAGCCGTTTCATCGGGTCCTATGCAAAGACATGAAAGAGTTATTTGGATTTCATTAATTGTTTTCACAGAATCACAGAATCACAGAACTGTAGGGGTTGGAAGGGATCTCGAAAGATCATCGGGTCCAACCCCCCTGCCAAAGCAGGTTCCTCAGAACAGGCTGCCCAGGTAGGCATCCAGACAGGCCTAGAATATCTCCAGAGAAGGAGATTCCACAACCTCCCTGGGCAGCCTGTTCCAGTGCTCTGTCACCCTCACCGTGAAGAAGAAATTCACGGTAAGTAAGTTATTAAAAGAGTGAATGAAAAAGAAGAGGGAAAGAGATATGTGCCAAAATGATAAATTCATTAAAAGTAGAACTTTTTTCTAGTCACAGAAATACAAAACAGTTGATGTGGGAAGGGACTTCATGTGACTGTCTAGTCCAACAAGGCTCAAGCAGGGTCACCTAGAGCAGGTTGCCCAGGATCTAGTATCATGTTAGTTGTTTTACTTTATCAAGAAAACATAACTTCATGCTGCTATTGGATCTATTATCTATTTGAGTTAACTTTCTGTAAGACTGGAAGTTATAGGTGGATTTTAGGAAAGATGTATCACCTACCCTATCAAAGTACACAGCAAATATCATCTGTCATTCATTTTGGATAAATATTTTATCTATGAAAGTACCTCTACGCGTGCCTGGAAAATTATTCAGATTTACACTCAGCAGTAAGACAAAGACTCTACCGATGACTTTCTAAAATTGCCATGTGGCTAACGGCCATAGGACATACATAATGAAGCTTGAGTAGCTGAGAGCTGGAAGAATTCAGGATATTACTGTACATCCCAGCTGTCCAACCTCCCAATTTGGGCACAGCTGGTGTGCGTGTCCACCAGCAAGGTAACCCAAAGTCCCTGCTGGCTTGCTTCCATCCCAGTCATCACACTGATTTAAGACCATTTCTTCCTCCTTCACTTTTGAGCCCAAAGCTAATAGAAATTAAAGAATTACAGTGATTTAAATATTTGTTACTGGTTGAAGAAGGAATGGAATGATTGCAACGAAGAGGAAGGACAAGAACAATGTATTATTTCAAACAAATAAGATTGTGAAGAAAACAAAACAAAACAAAACAAAACACACACACACAAAGAACCTTTGCAACTCTATTGCACCTTGAAACCAAAGCTTTCATAGTTGGAGAGTCCTGAGTTGAATTATCTGAGTTGGATAAATTTATTGTCCTTGACAAACATAAAAAGGAAAGAGAAATCAAAACAAGGTCACATTTGACATTCAGACAAACATCTCAGAAAGTGTCTACTACTTTTTTATCATTACTGCTTTATTCATGTCACAAATAATTGCACAGTACTTCCAAAAGACCAAATTCTCACTTCTAAGCATTCTCCTTGGGTTGTGAATATATGATACCTGAAATATCCATAATCTGCCATAGAAATAATTGCTGATTCTAATTGTTTAAAATGTTCTGCACCTAGGCTACAAAATAATGAATCATTCCTGACAGAAGTGAATAACTGCTTTGCTTTATGTATCAGAATGTTCCACAAAGTCGGTTTAGCACAAGGACAATGTATTGTTTAAAATTAAAACCAAAACAATCAAAGAACTCCAAACTACTTAAAAGTACATCTGTGTGATGCCATGCAGCATGTGCGTTGATGCCTGCTCTACGTGTGTTCATGGGCACATAATACCACCATGAAGAAACACTAAGGTGTTGAAACAGCATAGCTTCTTTTCAGTTACTTAATCTGAACGCAATGTGCCACTGCTGCATTTAACACTGGTAGCTCAGTACTAGTCTGTGGATTTCTGTTCTGCTGCACAGTAAAGACTCCCCTTATATTATGCATATATTACATTATTTAGGTATTTTTGCAAGTTCCCTGGTTGTGTATACAATTACATTTCAAGCAGATTTATATTGGATAATATGTAAAATAGATTTTGTGTAAAGCATCTGGAATATGTGCAAAATACAGTTAATTCTAGATCTTGGTCTAATCAAAGTTGTTTGCAAACACCAGGTTTTAGAAGTGAGATCATAACCCCAGACAATCATTTTTTTTTGGTACCCTTTCCTTTCTCCTTCATTGCAGGTAGGATGGAAAGTGGAAGGAATAGCAGAAAAGAAATTTCCTGTTACCCTCCATGGGCAGGCTCAGCCTACTCTCTTGTGCTTTGAGCTGGCACCCTGAAAGTCCAACTTTACCAGTCAGTGCCCTTGCCAGAGGTGCCTTGGAGAAGGCCCAGCGGGGACTCAAGTAAAGGTACCCTTTTTTTCTCGCCCCACAAATTGTACCAGACCCACACAGCTTTAAGTATATGTGTGAGAGAACAGAAGGAGCTCAAGGTGGAGAGTGCAGGGGTTTTCTACAAGTGCCTTGCCCCATTGCTGGACAAGGCAGACCCACAGGTGAGCTGCCACAGCAGCAATGGCTCCTTTTCTTTTTCCATTTACCAGGGTTTTTGGGTACACAGAAACTGCCACAGCAACACCATCTTGCTTTTTGGTAGAGCAGCCCTAGCATGTGAATTGCATTCATATTACAAAAGCTACATGTTTGGCCATCCCTGATACAGAAACCCAAAGGGCAGGGATGGAGTTTCCAAAATGGACAGCACTGTGGACTGTGGGTAAGAAGTAATCCAGGAAGGAGATGCTGGCTATAATCATACATCGCATCAATTCCTTGATGCTGACTTTTAAAATGTTTTCCTTGATGACTCAACTAATGCTTCACTTCCCTGTCAAACTCTCATCAGGGCTTCTCTCTCTAGCACTCTCTGAAAAGTAAGTTTTAATGAAGACTGCAATATAAAACACAGCCAAATTATTTGGCTTGAGTTAATCTTGAAACAATATTTTAATAAGGCAAATCAGCAAAGGGTTGAAGGCAGGACTAGAAACCAATTGACCTGCATCTATTTCTGGGCTCTTCCAGAAGAATCTGCAACCTTGGGCAAATCACTTCACAGCTCTGTGCTTTTATTCCCTGTAGAACTGGATACAGATATTTCTATCCTGTGAGATACTTCAAGGAAATTTCAGATGAAGGATGCTACATATGAACTGAGACACAAAAGAGCAATTAATCTCATATCTAGTTTAATGGCTGCCCATCAATAAGTATAACAGTTATTCGCATGACCATGTGAAGAAGATCCAGTAATGCTTGTCTTTAGGATTACTTTCACTCTCCTTCTCTCCTTTCATGAACAATGTATTAACCTGGCATTTTTAACAATTTTTTCTTTGTTCAAAACAGTTGCCATTTTTACTTTGTCTATTAGGTATAAAAGTGAAACAAACAAATGTGATCTGCTGATAATTAATTTGGGGTCTGGGAATACAAGTGAGAAAGCATGCAAGATTTCTTGATGTTTATCACGAGTTGGCTCTCTGCTTCCTTTCCAATAAAACTAGCTGTAGTATGTGTGCATCTCACTGTGCCTGAACACTGCTTCACTTGCTTATAATGTTCTACCCCTATCTGCCCCTCCTATATATACATTTATTATATAAATACCTATGAGTTAGTGACTTTTCTATGATCTACCCATGAGCTTAATAGTAAGCTGTTCAAGTTCAAAAGTAACTTAATGATACCAGAAACAACAACAGAATTCTCCCCAAACAAGAAAACAAACATTTAGTGAGTGCTTGACCTTGATGTGGTGGAAAGGCTTGTATGTTTCCATGGTCCTACAGCTTCTCCAGCATCTGTGATGGTCCCTGCTTGGGTGATCTGTAATCACCCAAGCTAGACAGATAGGGTCCAGAGAAAAGGACACCATTTTTGCATATAAAAACAACAGGAAACTCAGATAAGCTATGGAAAGAATGTAAAGAAAAAGGTTGTCTCATAAGTATGTATGACCTTGACCATGCAAAAGTCATGTTTTGAGCATTTTTGTGCCTTCAAATTGGAGTTAGTAGGCTGTCCTATATGCTTCCAAGTTTACTGAGAGATATCGTTGCTGGGAAAAGTTTGCAAAATTACCCTGTTAGCTGTGGAGAGACTGGAAAGCATAAAATGAGGAGAGATTTTAGAGGGTGTGATCTATTATCAGCAGTTATTGACCATAATAACACCAGAAGAAAAATTTAAAGTATGCTGTCCCCAGAGAAAGAGATGAAATAAACATTGCACCAGTGAACACAGAACAAACATCCAAAATAATCTTGCAATTAAAGTAACACCCATGAATGGAACAGAAAAGGTGTAAAAATCTGCTATGTGGAATGAAAATTGTCATGGTATAAGTCATGGCATGGGAATGAGATTAATTGCTATTGCTGTGTTTAAAGATAATTTATGAGAGACATTGTTTTCTTAAAAATACATTCACAAGCATATGTGGTGTTGCTTATCAAGAAGACTGGCCCAAGGGAAACTGAGTGTAAACTGGATTATTATCTGTAAGTCAGTAATACAATTTCTTTAAGATTTCTCCTTTTTCCCTCAACCATTCATTTAAATTTATTTTAATAATTTGTTTTAATATATATTTTTTTAATTTTCTGTTTGTATTTATATTAGTAACTTCAGTGAGTTCTCTCCTCAGATTTTTTTAAAAAACATTACTTTAATTCATCCTACTTTATAAGAGTCTACCACCTTTCCATGTAAAAAACAAATACAAGCTCGTTGCCAATCAAAAGACTGTTAATTAGACTTTTTTCTTGATATTAATATTGAAAATTTGTTTACTTTTTCTGTTTTTTGTTTTATTTTGTTTTGTTTTGTTGTTGTTTTGTTTTTTCTTTTCAGTGTTATTTTTGAAGGGTATTACCATTATGTTTTTTCCAAATTTGCACAAACAGTATTTGGGAATCAGGTTTTATTCACAACTGAAGAAATGTTAAAAACAAACAAACAAACAAACAATCACCACACGGCTATTTTTAATATATGTCCTAAATATTTATATGTGTACATACATTGTACATACATTCAGAAGTATTTTTGTCCATTGAAGAGATGACAGAAAAATACAAAAGTGTTTTCATTTAATATGTAATATATTCCGCTCAGTAATAGCGGAATATATATATATATATATATATTTTTTTTTTTTTTGGACAAAAAATGGTAGCATTATCTAAAACTAGTTTTTGAAACTGACCATACTGTTGCTTATTCTATAGTAACATTCTATCTCTTTAGAGTTATATTTATTTAGCACACAAAGAAGAAAAGCTTACCGTACCTTAAAAGGACACCATGTTATCTAACACCATATGTTTGGAACATGAAAACTTACTTGCTTTTTTCTTTCATTATATGTGGAATATTGTGAGTAAAAAATGTACCATATAATATATATTGTATCAAGTAAACCAAATGTTAGTATGTGGAATTTGATTTTTGTACTGTTAAGATCTGTAAGAAATTTATAGATATACATATGTATATATATTTCAGGCAGTGCATTCTTTTCTCTACAAACGTGAAATATTGGTTGTTTTCCAAATTACCTCCCTGCAAACCTCTTTCTGTGAAGGGCACATTTATTCTCATAATACTGGTAATACTACAATGGTAATAATCAAAAGTCCCTTGATCTCAGTATTACCCTCGATCTTCTTTCCTTGTGGCAATGAGCTTGAAATCCACAGAAATAATTTAGCTGGTCTCTTTGTCATCTCAGTTTTGTGCTCAAAACAGTTTGCTGCCCCTTAAATGCTAATGAATTTTTCTGTCTGCTCCATGTCTACCAAGCCACAGTGAACATTACCAAACTCTTGTCCTTCTGTTTGCCTAACAGTACAAAAAAGGACTGTACAGGTAAAATATCCTACCTCATAGTGAAAACACTTCCTTGCAGTATTCTTCATCCACTGAGTTAGTCCTATAGTTTCGTCTGCAGATCTTCTTCCTATTCCTTTAAAGGTCTTCTGATCATTACTGATATCCTCCATAAATGTGACATGATCTATCTGGTCCTTAATTGCTATCCAATATTTCACTACAGAGACTGATTTTTTTAGTGTTTCTGATATACCAGTGACTAACATATTTTCTTGGGGTATTTATTGTGACATTCTCTTTCTTACCATTAGAAAAGCTGGAAAGGAATCCTGGAATTCAGGTGTTAAACCTTAGTTGGTTGTGGGGAAAAGGGCTAGGCAATTGCTCTCCTTTTAAGACATCATCAACTGGAGCAACAATATGAGATGCTCCAAGCAAAAGGCAAAGATCAGCCTCTTGAGCCTAACCAACTTCTGGAAATGTTGATGCCCTTCCTCTGGCGCCCACACAAAACTGCTGCTGGCAGTAGTGCCTCCACCAGCACTGTGATTACTTGGCAGCCTACTGACCTAGACAGTTTCCTGTTTTGCCTAAGCCTAAAGCCATCCCTGGATCCCAATTCCCTGTTTGGCAAACGACAGGAGGCACATATATGACAAAAGCTTAGTGGTATTACAGGCAGTCCTCGCGTCAGACTTTTAGGTGCCGACAGGTCTTTATTGATGGTAATGTAATGATGGAGGAATGCAGCTACTGTCAGGGCAGACAACAAGTGACGGAGGCTTTGGAGATCCCATGTAGACACATAAATTATCAAATATTCCCCTACAGCCTTTTCTGGTTGTAGCTGTAAGTAATTTGCCAATCTATCTAGGATGCAACTTCCTTTATCTAAAAGCATGAGTGCCCAGTACACCGATTTCAGAGTTAGTAAAAGAAAACCAACAAAAATATGGCAAATAGTACCAATGGTGTGTAAATGTTTAAAAGTATGGACAAATAATAATCAACAGACAAAAGGAAGGGAGGACAGAAAATATTTTTTTTTTTTCCCTAAGGAATTCCAGATTTCTTGTGACCAGCAAAAAGAAATTTAACTGACACTTCTGATCAGTTCTCAAACACAGACTTCCTATATGTATATGTGTATTAAAAAACAACAACAACAACAACCCACACCTTGTCTTGTTCTCCTTCCTCTCACACTAGTAACCACCTAGTCTGAGCTTAGAAGCACCAGTGAATTTTAGTGTAATCCTTGCTCAGCTCTATCCTTCAGGGATCATAGAAAAATCATTGCAAGGACATACCTAAAAATAGGAAATCCAGCATCAGCGATCCATCACTTTCTTGCCCAGACTTCTTCCTCCCTTCCCTTCTCTGCATACACATGCTTCTGTTTCTGTTTTCCATGAGAAGCAAAACTGAGAAGATGTGATGAGACTGCTTTCTAGACAAGGTAGAGACAGGCAATGGCTGTTGATGTGCCTCGGCTCTAAGAGTCAATAACAAGTTTCAGTGTAGACAAATCCATAGTCTTTCTTGTGGCATTCATTATGCTGTGCACTGGAGGGCAAAAGGTTAACAAAGACATGTACTTCCATATGTCCCATTTATATGAATTGCTAAGGTCAGGTCTAAATTTCCTGGAGGAATCTCCTCTTTAAAGGAAGATCCCTAGGGTTTAGACAACAATATCAGAAGTCCTGGAGAGTGTGTCAGCTGATAGATGAACTGTAATCAGTGCATACTTTTCCTCTAGGGACAGGCCCACAAGCCCATAAAGACATTATGGAATAGTAAGCAAGAGATTTAGAGATTTCAAATCTCTTACAACTGGTTTGCACTGAGCTGTATGATAGATAGCAATATGGCAATAGGAGCAGATTCTTCTTGTCATCACAATACTTCCCCTTCTCTCCTTTTGTTAATGGGCCCCAAGTGCTAACTCAAACATCAGAAACAGCATAGCCTTGTCATTGTTTTATTTTCCCCAAAAGAAAACTGCTGAACTGTGGTTCATATTACAGTCTAAGTGCTCCTGCTGAGGTTTGTATTTATGCAGGAGTTTGTGAAAGAGTATGAACATAGCCTCGATATGCTCAAGGCACTGGAAATCACTCAGTAAAAATAAATAATCATGTATAGATCAATATTTTTAAAACATTCAGTCTACAGTGCTACAAATATATGTAATGAAAAGTTGTTTGCACCTCTGTCATTGAGACTCCCCAAGGGCTGAGGAAAGGCGTTAAAGACAAGTTATTAGGACAAGATCCAGCCCTGAGAAAACCTGAGTCAGCTTTGTGAGGTACTACTTGAAGTCTCTGTAAGAGATTTCTTGGCATACAAAACACAGATTTACAGGATAAGTTGGTCATCTCCATTTACTGATAAACACTTTTATAGTTTATATTGTGTTTTTTGGAATGGGGATTCAAAATTGTTTTTCTCAACTCCCAGCATTGTGGGAAAGACAACAGGTTCTTGGAGAGCCGTTCTTAACTTCTCTTGGCAGATAGTTAACCCCTAATAAACTTGGGCACTCTCATGTGAGGTGCAGAAATGAGGCAGAAGATGAATTTAAATGCATATGTGCTATAAATAGAGGAAGTACTGAAGCCTAAGTACTGCAAATGTCTGGATTAAATTCTATCTTCTCACATTTTATGAGAAAGGACTGATTTAATCATCTGCCTTGAACATGAGATTCAAATAGCAGATAGATGGCTTCTTAATCCTCTTCACAGGCAAGGATGAACCGCTACGTTTCCCTCCTAAATACTGCTGAGTAGGCAGTTTATATTGGTCCCCAGTTCAAGTGCTTGTTCTTCAGGATCCTTGCGTAAGATCTTATGCTTTATTTCTAAATTCTATAAGAAGATTAGGCATTGACTTAAAGGACTGTGTGGTCTATTGCTGGTGAAGTGGCTAAAAAATGAAGGTAACCACATTTTACACAGCTTGTATTATGTGACCTTGTTTCTTCTACTTCTGGTGGTTAGGAACTGTTCCTAACTCTGCTAAGTCAGTTGCCAAACCCACATGGACTTCAGTGGTACAGTCAAGTCCCAGGGTCATGCTGGTCTGAGCTTCCCATTGGTGGAGCATATCCTGAGGGGGAAGGTACTTGCATAGAGATTATGAATAAATAAGTAGAACAGAGGGCTCAGGGCCCATGGAGTCTCAAGGGTTTAGCCAACAAAGATAACAAAGTAAAGAAAGAGTGAAAGAAATTCAGTCATCAAATGCTCCTTTGTAATGAGAGGGCTAGTTGAACCTCATCTGACAAAAACCTTTATTACACACTGTGTACTAGCTATATCACCCAGAAGACAGGAAAAGTCTATTTAGCTTCAAATAAATTGCTATGATTGTTGACTATATTGGCTGTTACCTGAATTGATCCCTTCTCGAGTTCATTAAGTAAAAGCTGGGTAAAACAGGTGATTGTCAATCACTATAGAATAATGATTGGAGGAAAACAAAAAGTGGTACAGAAAGTTAAACATTTTAATTTTATAACTAAAGGGCATCATTAAATCATTACTTATTGACCAAAAAAAAAAAAAAAAAGAAGTTTCCCACAAGACAAATTCACAGGGTAGAACAGTTCAAAGGTGTCATCAACTCAGTTTCATTTCCAGTAGATGCAGCACTGTTGTCACCTTGACTGTGACACAGAACAGTGATCTTTAAAGCTAGGGGCTATGCTATAGACCTTTGAAGAAACTTTTATTTCCCCACTTCAGCTCATCTTCTATTGTCTTGGCACCTCTTATGATGCTGTTATGGATGATCATGCAGATCACAACTGGACTATGTGAAGCAAAAGTGCAGCATTGGACCCTTTGTGCAGTATCAGTATATCCTGTCATTATTGCTGTGTTTTATTCTACAGGTCTGATTGTAAGTATTTTCATAGCCCTCACACTGTACACTGATGGATAACTTCAAGAGATGTTGTCTTGTTGTTCATTACATAGAACTGGACTATGGCTAGCCCTTTCTTGTGCCACACTGCCGTGAACTGATTGCAAGGAACAGATGTGTGATTCCAACGTGGTACCTCCCATACATTCATTGTCACTTGTTCATTCCTTAAAAGGATGTTGCAGTTTCAAAGGATTTATCTACAACCTGACCAGACCTGTCAGATCACACGTGCTGAGTAAAGGCTCACTCATTCTTCTGGTCCCCCTCTCAGTCTGTCCCCTCATGGAGATGTCTCAAATTCTGGAGCATGTCAACATGGCTTCTCTCTTTGATGACCCCATGTGTCACATACAGCTGGCAAAGGTTATCTGCTCTTCCCCCAGGAACAACTCTCTGCGTAGGTCCTGTCTCATCACAAGCTTTTCCAGCATGACTCCTGTATCTTGCAAAATCTGCTTGCAACACATTCAACAGCTCTTAGCGCAGTGTTATTTATGTTCTTCTAAAGCCATGTAACTTGTACATGAATTGGGAAGTAAATGTAATCTTGACTCGTTTCAGTCAATTTATGTCTTTCTTGGAAGGCCAGAAATACTTGATGTAATAATGTAGCTGCTGAACTCTGTACAACAAATAACCCCATCATCAAAGCACATAGGGAAAATCAGTAGGGTTTTTCGCTGATTCAAAGCATTTTCCATTGTCTCTGCTCAAGCAGCATGACTCTGTACTGTCAAAGCAAAGTGAACTTTTATGACTTATACTTACTAATTTATTTCTAGCTTATATTTTTCAATTTTTTTCTTTTTTTTTTTTTTTTCATTGCTAATCTTTCATATACGCATATGCATGGGTGGAGTACTCATGACAACTCAAACCTGTTCTGCAGGAAAGAAACTGCAGCACAGAAGATGTGTAAATCTCCATTACACATTTAAAAATTGTAAGCAATTACATATTCTAGAATTTCAGTGTGATTTCAAGAGGTTTTTTTTAAAGATATTATACAGTTATTCAGAGAAAAACTTTCTAGTTGACACTAGATATTTTTGAAGAATTGTGCTGATTTGGTAAAATTTTCTCAGGCACAGGATACGATCTCATAATGAGATGGTTGTGTCAACAGTCCTAAAAAGCTGTAGATAATTCACCAGTCCAAAATACGGAAAACCAAGCATTAGCTGAACTCTTAATTTCTTTCTTGCTGAACACAGAAGTAGGGGGAAATGCTCTAGTTGTCATAGCAGCATGATAAAAGAAACAAATGCTCCAAATTAGAAATTCATGATAGGAAATGTGAACTTGAAGCATCCCTACACTGTGTTATTCTTATTTTCAGTCATAATGTCGAAGTGTCATCTTTTTCATTGCTTTCTTTTTCTCAGTGATGCACAGAAATAAATGAATGCTCATTAAAATGTGTTTATTTTGGAATCTCTGAATGAATTTTTAAGTTTAACATGGAACAGCAGCTTATGTACTATTGGAGGAAAGTAGTAAAAAATACATGCCACAGCTTTAATTTTGTAAAATATCCAGTAATAAATCCCAGAAATACAGTAATGCCTGAAGTAAAAATACACATGTAAAATATAAGCAACAACTAGTTTTATTCAAGAAAGAGGAGCCTAGCTGACTGAAGCATCATGCTTAGGAAAACTATGATATATTCAATTTTAAAATAATATTGTAATTCTACCAGAAATATATTAAATTAATAGTAATAATAATAATAATAATAAAAGAGTCTGTTTCTTCCATTGCTTACATACACAAAGAGCTGACTCAGGCTCGTTTTTCTCTGTCTACATTCATAAATGGCCTGCCACAAGTGTGAGATGAAATTCCACTAAATAACTTTTTGAATAACTATGTCAAATATGGAAAAGAGACAGGGTTGGTATCCTTTTTCAGCACATGTGCTTTCATTGACTTCCTTGCTTTTTCTTATACTATATACCATACTTTTCAGTGGTCCCAGCTGGGCTATCACCAGAGCATTTACACCTTTAGGATGACACATCTCACTTGCATTGCTTGTTAGCATGTTGAACTGCTCTGGTCTGTGACTCACTTGTGTATATGCCCCTTTTTAATATATTTTATAATAAACTCTTTAGTACGCTCCAGTTGAACTGTTCTAGACAGCCTATATTAGCATGAGTCATTATTATCTAAACATTCAAAGGTAGAACTGGATCTATGTTGTCTGGTTTCAGCATAGGCAAACTCAGCTTGCAAACATATGTTTCCCGGGAGCTGTATCACTTAAAAACAAACTTTGATTTGCTATGCCAAAAGCAGTATTCATTAGCCAATCTTGAACTTAAAATCCTGACTTGTAATAGGAAATCAAGAGAATTAAATGTTTTGATAAATGTAAACCCCAAGTTCGTGTGAGAAATATTTGCTCTAATTATCAGGGTCCCACTTGATCTACACAGAATGAGTGTTCAGTGCAGTCCTCATCCTCCCAGCTCAAAAAAGGATATGGAAGAGCTGTAGATGATCCAGAGAAAAGAAGTAAAGATGATCAAAGGTATGAACAACTTCCAATTACACAGTTTAGGAGACTTCAGGTTGGCAAACTAGCAATTGAGGGGATATATGATAAAGCCATAAAATATGGGGAGTGGCATGGGAAGGGTGAACAGGCATCAGTTGTTCATTGTCTCTCTCAATAGTAGAAGCAGTGACATCAGATGAATCTGCAGATTGTTGGTCCAAACAATATGATTTTTTTTTTTTTTCATGCAGGATGTCACTATAGTGACAGTGTTTTGCAGAAACTAGAAGTTTGTACAGATCGAAGGACAAACTGAAAAATTTCATGGAAGTAAAATCTATAGGGTCACAGAATACACTGAGCTCATGTACTCCCCAAGTTGCAAATAATCAGTCTGTTGCAATGTTTGGGAAAATCATTACCTACCTGCCTACTTTTATAATTTTTACTTGGTGCCCTGCTCTGTCTGTTATCTTGGTCTGTTCCAGCACAGTCCTTCCTATGCTATTTGTTTATTACCTGACCATCGTAAATATTCAAATAGTGCATCTATGCTTTTGGGGTACTTACCCAATAACTATAAACTTGTCTTTCAAGATTAATTCCTAAAGAACATTTGCAGCAAGTCTGACAGCGTATAAATAAAGTATGAATAAATACAGTGTGATCTGCATAAGAAAGAAAGAAAACATAAGAGTAGGAAAAATATTTGTAGCTTAAATATATATGTATATTTTCACCACATCTTCCATTATGATACAAAATATTTAAGAGATTTTAAGATTGCTATGAAAATATGTTACAGGATTATCTTTTGCCATCAATGACATTAAATGTTAAAATATATTTTAAAAAGTCATTAAATTGTTATAACCATGCACTTACCATGCATTTAAAACAGAAAGAAAATGCACAAGGTATGTAATAAGGAATGGGAGAGCAGACAATTATAGATTGAAGAACCTGACCTGTAATACAGATAGTATTGTTAATTTTTATATAGACCTCTTTTACAGGATTAATCTACCTGAAATCTTAGTTAAATATACTCTGCAATTGTGTGTGAATCATGAAATACACTTGTCAAGTACATGTTTCACTTGTCAATTTCTTGACAGATCCCAATGAGACACTGAATGAGGAAGTATTTATTTGGTCCTTGTGGATCTGCTTTACTTATCTGGCAGGTGAAAACAATCCTCAGTTCCAAGCAGAAAGCTGTACTGCTCAGACAGACTACAAAATTGATAGTACTTTTAAACTGATGGTTACCTTCATCTCTGTGGTCAGATTTCATATATATATAGAGATATATATATATTAGAAGATTTGGGATGGGAAAGGGGACAAAATACATGGGCATTTTCTGGGTAATATAACTGGGTTATTCTTGTGGGTTCATGCTAAGCAAGTTTGTGTGAGCAAATGTGAATCTAACCAGTAAAACAAGCAGATGTCAAAGAGAAAGTTATGACACTTTGGCATAAATGAAAGGAAAGGGCTTATGTCTTATTTTCTTTGCGGAAGAGGGAAGTGTTTACCTCAGTAATGGTGACTAAAACTCAACAGTAGCAAACATACATGGACATCTATTCAATATTAATGGAATCTATGACTTGAGATATTAGCTGAGCTTTCTAACACTTTGCTATGCTACCAATGTAATTTCCTTTCTTGGCACTTATTTTGTCATTTGGCTACATAGCATGGAGCATGTGATAGTATGAACTATCACATGAAATATCATATTCATATGAATATTAATAGTATGAACTATCAAAGAAATCTGACTTGGCTAATCAGAGACTCCTGACTGCTTCAGAGGGCAATAAATAAGACAAAATCCTGTATCAACCTCTTTGGAAGGCTCTGGAGGGGAAGGGCTCTTCACTGCCCAGAGAAGTTGCACGTTAATATAGAGTCACTTCTGTTCTTTTCTAGTAGTTCATTTATTTTATGCAACTAAAAAGAAAGCATAAGTTCAGATCCAGCCCATTTACTATAGAATAACATAAACTAACAAGAAAGGGAATCAAAACTTCTGAGTACCTTTATTTGGAAGGTTGTAACTTACTTCAACTTGTATGAAAATTTGTCCATCAACAACTTTCATGATAAGATAAAAAAAATGCAGCTATGAATTTCTGAGATACAGGTAGTTTGCTTTGTTATTTATACATGTACCTAGCCATAACTTAGAGTTACTTTTTAGTTTTAATGCTTGGCTGAGTGTCCTGTGCAGCTCAGAAAATAACCTTTCATTTAGTTTCAGCAGTAATACTTTATATCCCATGCAGAGTGACAGATTAATGCACTAGACAAAGTGGGGGATTCACTCTCAGTGAAAAACACTCTCTATGTGTTTAAATGAAAAAATCTAATTAACTATATTTTCTAATATATTTTTTTTTTTCTTTCTATATTACCTCACCCTTTTTTGTGGTCTTTGATCATGTCAGAATTAATGAACAGCAACAATGGACCAGCATAATACAGCACACTGCCTTAAACTCTCAAACAGGAAAAAATGTTGTCATCGAATAAACCCAGCCACAGAAATATCTCTTATTTGAAGTATATTCTCCTACCAAATGTTATAACATACAATTATTTTTTTCAATCAAAAAAGATGTTTCATTGTTTTAAAAAACTCACAGACAAACCAATGAAAACAGCAGGTTATATGATTCGTGACTTTGGGAAAAGTGAAAAAGAGAAGGTATCATCCAAAGTCAGAGGCGAAACTTTCTCTCTACAAGAGGAAGTTTGATGGAAAAGAGTACGAGAACTTTCCAGCAAGACATCAAAAAGAGACAAAGCAATTGATTAGGAAACAGGTGATTAAGTGAAGTAAAGCAGGTGCATGGAAGGGAGTGAAGGGAACCAGACTTAAATGGATGGGTAAATCTTGTTAGCACTGAAGGATCCTCAGTTTAACATGAAAAGGGAATGGGGAACAATAGAAAAATGTTGAGAGAAAGAAAAACAGTGAGAATGATTTAGGAAAAGTACTATGGAAAATAGGGAAATAAGTGACCAAACCTTTCTGAAAGTTTTAAATGAGGAATAAATATGTCTGAGTAAATAAAAAAAAATAAAAATATTGGGATGGAAACTTCCCTCAGATGGATTAAGGTGAAAAGGAAGAAAGAAACTCAAAGCTAAGTGATATTGCCTGTAAGATATGTCAGATCATTGAACCTCTGTTTTAGAAAGTTCCCTGAAAGAGCACTAAATAACGGAAACCGAAAGTGGAAAATCTTTGCCTCTGTCTCTTTTGGTCACTTTGAAGCACCTCGAGGCTGTCAGGCTTTATACCCTTTCCATCACATAGTTGAAGTCCAGTGCTACTCCAGGCCAGTAAATCTTTGGAATATAACACCTTAATAAATCAGCCTCATTGAAATTAGAACTGACATTTATTTCCTTTTGGAAACTGATTTCTTAAATTCAGACTTCTATTTTCCCTCACAATCAGAAACTATATATATAAACAGGAAAATCAAAGAGATGAAAAAATAGTGCTTATATACTGTAAATCTCACTTTTCCCTAACATTAGCCAGGAGGACTGAAGCTCTTCAAGGGCTGCCTATTCAAGGGCTGACAGAGATCCTCTGAGAAACAGCTTCCTCCAGCCTGGTAAGACAGCTTCCCTCTAAAAACAACTGTTTTATATCTAGGCTCAATGATGTTTTTGTCTTTGTTTCATAAATTTCATCAGTGATTTGTGAAGAAGTTATTAAGAACAAAATCACAAAGTCTTACAAAGCTGTATTACAACACATCAGATTCCTATTACAGAAATATTCTATCTGGTGCTTGTATACTGTTTCCATAAATTATAACAGAAATCCTCTGGTCTTGTAACATACATTTTAACAACATTTTGTTACAGTAAGTACTAGGAGAGGTTTATTACAGTAATTGAAAGAAAGGAACCTGTGCATGTTCCACCCAAATTTGTACTACGTTCCAGTGAATTAAAACAATGTAAACAAAGAAAGGAGCAGTTTCCTGCAGTGTCAATGAGGTTATAATTAAAGGACAGCAACCAACACATCTAATTATTAGGAGATGAGAACTTGATAGCTTTGTAGAAAAAACACCTCTGACGTTTTTGCTTACAGCAACAAGGAGCTCGACTCATTGACCCTGTCAAGGTCTTTTATAGTCTTATATTATGACAGTCTGTTCTGGGCTGACCATTTTAATGCCATTTACTCAGTCTGGAGACAATAAGGACAAAGATTTCCTTGAGTGTGTCAGCCTTTTGAATGTCAGGCAGATGCTGAGTGCTTTTTAAATACCTGACACTCTTTTGCTCCTATAAAAACAATTCAGTAGTCTTACTGAGTTATTTAATCAATATTGCTAGAAATATATTGCTGCTACCATGTGTTATCTTAAATTAATTGTGATCTCCTTTTCTCCTATTATTCTTCATTTCCAGGCTTACCAATACATTTTCAAAACAAAAGGTAGTAGTCAAGTCTGTATGATCTTGAAGTCACATTCGTTACACATGAAAGGAGTAAAACGTGGTCTTTCACAATGTGTTGGGGGCCTGTAGCTAGCATAGGATGGCTTACCAGATTGAGGTTCCAATTTTAAGTGGAACTGAAAAAGTTGAAGCACGAGGTGTGTAGTATCATTCCTAACCAGTCTATGTCTCTGAGATAGCATTAGCTATAGAGTCTTGCAAACTAATCAAATATTCAAGACAACACAGAGTCTACATCACTGGATACACAAACCAAAGATACATCATTGACAGTGGTCAGTAAATGGGTCTTTCACGGAGACTGACTGAAGAAAGACAGTGTCACAACTATTGACAGAAGGAGAAATTTGCTGCAGGAAGGAATGGTTAACACAGAAGTTTGTGATTGATTTAAAAATCCTGCTCTCTGAAGAAGTCTGGTAAAGCATTTATGCTGAGACACAATAGGCTCACCATTTTCACTTAGAGACCTCTGCCAACAGAAGCTAACTGTAGAACAGGCATCCTGTGGTTGTGCATCTGCCTTCTGCAGTTTGTCATCATAGAATAATCATAGAACAGCCTGGGTTGTAAGGGATCTTAAAGATCACTTTTTTCCACCCCAACCCCCATCACCCACCCTGGATGGACAGGGATAACTCATTATGGACTAGGCTGCACAAAGCTCCATCCAACCTGGCCTTGAACATTTCCAGGGAAGGCTCATTCACAGATTCTCTGGGCAACCTATTCTAGTGCTTCACCACTGAGTGAAGAATTTATTCCTAATACCTAATCTAAAATAATATTCTTTTAGAATCAAAGAATCATAGAATGCCTTTGGTTGGAAGGGACCTTAAAGATCATCTAACTCCAACCCCCCTGCCATTGCAAGGGATGCCACCCACTAGATCAGGCTGGACAAGGCCCCATCCAGCCTGGCCTTGAAAAATTTCAGGGATGGGGCATCCACAATTTCTCTTGGCAACCTTCTCTTTTTAGTTTAAAGCCACTCCCCCTTATCCTATCCCTACAATCCCTGACAAAGAGTCCCTCCCCAGCTTTCCTGTAGGTCCCCTGTAGGTACTGAAAGGTCACTATAAGGTCTCCCTGGAGCCTTCTCTTCTCCATGCTTAATAACTCCAACTGCCTCAGCCTATCTTCATAGGAGAGGTATTCCAGCCCTTTTGACCATCCTCATGTTCCTCCTCTGGGATAGGGTAACTAACAGTTACATGTCCTTCTTATACTTGGAGCCCCAGAGATGAACAGCACTCCAGGAAGGATCTCACAAGAGCAGAGTAGATGGGGAGAATCACCTCCCTTGACCTGCTGGCCATGCTTCTTTTGATGCAGCTCAGGATATGACTGGCTTTCTGGGCTGCAAGTGCACATTGCCAGCTCAGTTTACTGTGTAATGAATTGTCAAAATTCATCTTCTGAATTTTGTCATCAACAAAGATAAAATTAAAGGACCTCATTTTTGCTTTAATCATCATAACAACAGAGCTGAGAGCTGAGAAAGATGGTATGTAGGGAGCCCCCTCACCATAGCAGGTTTTACATATACTTTTTTCATTTTTGTTTCTTTCTGCATGAGTTAATCTGTGTTAGTTGACACTGAAGTTACTTGCTGCTGTTAGACCTCTGTCTCTATGAATTATTTACATTATTTTAAAATAGCAAAGGCAGGATATGCAGAATGAAAATCCCATGTAAACAAAAGAGTTACCATTTGCCTAAGAAGACAAAGAGGAACTTTAAAGCTCTATGGTATGGACCTTTTCCACAGTTTGATGTAACCTTTAGGGGTAATATACCATATGAGAGTAGTAAAATTACTGTCTGGAATATTTATTAGAATACAGATTAGAATACATTATATTATAAAATATATATTAGAATATAGTTCTTGATATTTAACTCACATAAATATTGATTATTTGTATTACAGGAGCACTAATAGCATCAAAGATGCTACAAAAACATAAAAAATGTAATCCCTCCACTGAAAAGCTCTGGAGAATGTTTTTAGGCAAAGCAAAGCAAAGCAAAACAAAGCAAATGCAGTCATGTGGTCAGAGACAAGCAGGGAGTTCCTTCTCAGCTTATTTCCTTTAGAAAATCTGATTTTTATGTGTGACTTAAAGTAGAAAGGCATGAATGACAGTGACAGGGAACATGTAAAAAAAAAATCTCAGAGATTTTATGGCTTTTACTACTTGTTACTTTGAAAAGGGAAAATGTAAATGAATCAAGTTTCATCTTGTACAGAAGATAAGGCCCTAACAGCTATCACAAACAGTAGGAGGTGTTGACGAGTGATATCTACACAGGTGCCACAGGGAGAACTTGTATTGCTATTTGATTTGGACAGTGATAGGGAAATATAATTTTCCTCATTATTATTCAGACTAATTCATAATATTAGTACAGACCAAAATTAATTGTTGCAATTGTTTAAAATAATCAAGCTTTGTTTTATGATTGTCCGGAAATTTAAATTTTCATTATTATGTAGGGAAGTCAAGAAGGTAACCCTCTATGTCACAACATCTCACATGTTAATGTATATATACATAAACCAAATGTCAGACATAATATGTGTAAAGGACAAACATCTAATTTTTATTCACAGTTATCAAAATTATTTGCACAAATTGAATAATGTCATATGCATAAGTCTAATTAGATTCAATTAATATCCAATTTTTTGCCATACTAATGTGTATTTTATATATACATCACACCAAAACATTTTATTATTTTCCAGATATGTTCATGCTTATAATATCCAAGATAAGCATTTTCCCCTTAAACACACACACACACACAAACAAACAAACAAACAAACAAAAACACAAAAAAACCCCTCACAATCCAACAACACATCCAAAACCACCACAGATGTGCTTTTCCAAGGACAAGTAGCTGTTTTATTCTGCCTTTATGTCACCTAGAGGAAAAGCATCTTGTGATGCCTTCTATCTCCTCTCTTAATATAAAAGTGTATAATTAATATACTTAAAACACTGTAAATCTTCTTTCTTGAGCTATACAGTCATCAAATTCCAGACACATATACTTTTCGTCTTGCAGTGGAACCAACATATAATTAGGCTATGCCCATAGTAATTATTTTAAAGATTTTAAAATGATGGAAATTATTATTTTTATTATTATTTTTTGAACCCATTATACATAGCACCAAGTAAGAGCAGGGGAAGTGAAAGAAACCCCAGTAAACTGCCATTCACCGGGGACAAGTCATACTCCTATCTGCCAGCAGTGCTCTTGCCTCTGCCTGCAACGCCGGGAAAAGGGCCAAGGGCAGCAAGTCCTCGGCTGAGGCTGCGCCAGCTCCCCAGGGAGTCACAGCGTCTCTCTCAAAGCAGGCACAACACCTCCTACAAAATCAGACTTGGCCTCACCCTGCCTGAAAGCAACTCTCTGCCCAAGCTAGGAGTATCTAAGTTAACTTCTACACGCAGTACCAAGCCCATTTTTAATTGGCAAGTTAATCGTGTGAAAATGCTGACTGAATGTCATTTGTAAGTACTAGCCTTTTAGTTAAGCACATTTGCAGGTGGGGCATATATAAGCATAAAAAGCCCTCAGGACAAGTTGGAAACTGAGCTCTGGCAGTCGCATTGTCCCCATATTACAGCTCACAGCAGATCTTCACCAATGCTATGTAAACTTTGCCAAGCTCTGTGCAAACTGGTACATCCCATGAAATACAGGATCTCTGGCTTCTAACAGCATGAGAGAAACTTGGTTTTCCCTCTCTGTTCCTTTGTTGGAGGAACTACTCTGTTTTTCTTTTGTGATTTTCATTGGAGTTTGTACATCTTTACAGAATTGTAATTAGGTTGCATTAAAATCTGGATAAAAAATAAGAATAAGAAACTAAATTCTCATTAATTTCAAGCTAAAATCTCAAATGAAGCCAGCACACCTGGTTTCCTGTATCTTCACAGTTAGGTCAAGAAGAGGTCTCTGAAATCGGCTGTGTGACAATCCTCTAAAGCAGTGTTATTGGCCCAATTCTAATTTAAAATCTAGTTTTATGACATTCCATTCATTTCAGTGAAGTTTGTTTCTCATTTGCAAAGGGAGATTAGATTCAGATTCAGTGAGGTTTGCTACAGAAGGTCAGATAAGACTGAAAGAGTATCTCCAGGCTTTTTTCTATGGAAAGAAGTCTTTTAAATCATTTTGGTGCTTGCAAAAATATCAGAAATGATTATTATACAACAGTTGTATTGCCTTAATTTGTTTGGTGTGCCTTGCGTAGGATGAGCTTAAGTCCTCCACAGACATCTAAAGCTATAAAAGCAACTGTACCAGACAAAACCACAGGCCCAGTTGGCCCAGCTCCCTGTTTCTCTGACAGTGGCCAATAATGGATCCAGGGAAGCATATAAGAACATGGCAGGTACATACTGGTACTTTCCTAGCAAACTCACACAGCCTACAGCAATCTTTGGGACAGAGACTTCCTAAGAAAAAACATGACATGTTTCTGTCTAACAATAGAGTGCAAGTTCAGAGTAATTGCACTGAAATTTTGTGTATACATGAGAATACAACCAACAACAGTAAGTGCATTTTTTCAAGCAAGGCATTTAAATACCTTTCTGTCTCTGTGAAGTTCATATTATGTTTAAAAATTACTTATTTTTATAACAATAACACTTTACTTTATGGCAGTAGCAACACAATTAGTAAAATAAACGCTTTTGAAAGATAAATGCTAATTACAGTGAATGTACTTCCAGTTATTAAATTTGAATTCCATTTATTACTGACAAAAAGAAATAACATTAAAATATCGTTGGTATCAGTAACATGTATGTTCCAATCATAACTTTTATTGTAAACTTTAAATGCTTTTTTTTTTTTTTTTTTTTTAAAATAAGTATTCTAATAAAGAATTTTAGATAAATCTCTTATTCACTCAGAAAATTCACTACTACCTATACAGTGCCCTAGGTGCAGTGTATGTGGATAGTGTCTTACGAATACAAATTTAGACAAGGTTCCCGCCCTGAGAAATTTGCAACCTAGTTTGAACAATCGCAACACTGACAATTTAAGGATTAAGCACAGGAGACAGAAGAGGTCAAAAAGGTTAACTGACAGAAGTGGGATTTACTAAGAGATTTAAAGATCACTTTATTAACAGGTAGAACGAGCTTCTTCCAAGGAAAAATATTAGCATGAAAATTTCTTCAAAATCTTATTCTGAAAGAATTTGTATTTCTGAGCATCTGGAAGGTTTGGGGAGGCCAGTTCCAATGGTCTTCACAAAACAAGGAAGGCAAGGAGTGAGCTGTTCCCATCTAAAAACAATGATTTCCTGTGCCCTACATTTCTTTCATTTTTTGTTTGCAACTGAGCTGGAAAATTAGTTCCTGAGCTTATAGCTTTTACCATGCTAAAAACTAGAAAGGAGTGCATGACTCAAGTTTTAATTTGTTCTAATCTAACCATTTCTATTTTCAACCTGCAGGCCAAATTGTGGTAATTGCAGACAAACCACACTTTTCTATCCCTTCCCCTCGGAAGGACTAAAATTGCAGCAGTCCTACTCAAGTCCCAGTAAGCACATGGTGGGGCTTGTGTGCTGCCTAGCCCCAGCATGAGCCCTCTCCGCTGTGAATCCATGCTCTATCCCTGCCTAGAAGAGGGCAAATGAGGCTGTGTCTGGACCACACATGTTCAAAGCACACCACTGTCCCAAGAGCACTGTCCCAGTGGTTGCCTCCAGCATCACTAGGTTTTGCCACAGAGGATCTGCCAAACAACTTGGCCATGGGACTCTGCAACCCTGCCCCTGCTGCCAGGGCCACCTAGGTTCCAGTGCAACATGCCCAGCCACCAGCTGCCTGCTGTGACAGCTAGAACTTGTTCCTGAGCATTTAGAGCACTGCTAGTTTATGCAGCAGCTATAAATCATTTCTTTTCAGCTCAAGATCTATCACTGATCACATTTCCTGGTTTTTTTTTTTTTTTTTTTTTTTTTTTCCATTTTCTTTTCTTTTTCTTTTTATTATTATTCTTTTTTCTTTTTTTTTTCTTTTCCGTGTATGGATTTTGTCAGAACATTTCTGACTTTAAAGTATCACTTTAGAGCTGTACTTTACAAACCCATATAATAAATTGATTTTAAGAAAATCTGCCTCTGTGATTTCTTTCTGGTTACAGTCTCATACTTTCTCAGGATTAGCAACTGATTTCAATTATTTTTTTAGATTATCTTCAAGATACTTGTGGTAGCAGCACCTAACTTGTCTGGTGAGTCAATGTCAAAAGTGTTGTGCAACATAAGAAACAAAATATATAGCTTGCTAGTTTGACGGTATCATTTCAGGTTAATTTTAAGAGTGCATAAAGATATTAAGAAAGGAAATCCCTTAGTTATGAGAAATACTGAACTATAATTAGCAATCTCCTGAAGTTTATTTTGTTGGAAACGTAGGAGAAATGGAAGAAATACACTCAGAAGCATATACCTATCCTGTTACTTTTACAGGCTGACCAAAGAGTACGCAATGCTCTACAGTGTATTAGATTATAAGATACACTTGTAATGTTTTCGTTTGATTTTCACTATTTTATTACTTCCTTTGGATACTTTGAATGAAATAAATTATGAAATAACATAATTGTAAATCATGATTGGACTTAAATATAAAGCTTAATTCTTAAAAAACAAACAAACAAACAAACAAAAAACACCTGTCATGGTCAAAATGCAGTTGTTATCATGGAAGCAAGTAGAAACCTGTTATATTATAAATTTTAATAAAGCTGTCCTCAGAAAGGTGCAGATGAAAAGAATTTAAAATAATCTGTGAAAACAGAAGAAAAAGTAAATACAAAGACACTTTTTAAGTTGTGCCTGTCTTCTGCGACTCAGACCATGGTTGGAAAGGTTATATTTCATCTAATAATTAAAGAGGTTCATTGTCTAATAGAGTTTGGTATTCTTGTGAAAAACAAAACCACAAAGAAATAATTTAGAATGACCAACAGCACATCACTCAGTCTATATACTCCAGAGGATAGACAAAGACACATTAAATGCATTGTGTTTACTTCACACTGCAGCCAATGAAAGGAAGGGAATATAACATACTAAATATTTTCCAGTCTTTACTGTGGCTGTAAAGAAAAAAAAAAAAGTGGAGTGGACATGATTATTATAAATAATATATATATATATTACAGTTTTTCAAAGAAGCTGTGTTGCTATTGTAAATCAGACCAGGAAAAAAAAAAATAAAAAAAAAATGATGAAAAGTGAAGAAGAAATACTGAAGAAAACACAGGATTCAATTAATGTATCTGGAAATAAAGACAAACAATATCAATTTTGCCAAATGACAAGTACAGTCTCTTCCCCTGAGCAAACTGAAACAAGCTAAGACAGCCCCAGAGCATAATCCCATGAAGCTATGAATCTGGCAGAGACAGTGCTTCAAATACAGGGGTAAGGAGGAGCAAGCACAGCTGCAGCATACGCCCCAGTTCTGACAAGTGACCTTAAACATCATTACTGCTCTCCAGCTGAGCCTGGATATGTTCCTCAAGAACCAAAGCTCTTTCTGTGAGGCTGTAGTGGTAAAGCAACAGCAAACAGTTGAATAAATCACTGCAAAATTGATAAAATATGCATAACAGCAGATACTCACGCACCTTCTGTATTTTATTTAACAACATGAACTGTTTCAAAAATAAAGTTAAATGGGCTCATACCTATTTCCCATTTTTGCAGTTAATTAAAATAAAAACCACCAATGGAAGGGTCACTTTCTACACTGAGCTCAGCTCCCTGCCAAGAAACACAACCCTTGCCTGCACATGCAGTTTCTCCAGGTTACTTTCTAATCCAGTCTGAACTCTGATTTCATACTTATGTATAAATAATATGCTTCATGTGATCCTGCAGAGATTCTGTCTTAATTAAGCAAGGCTGAAACTGACTGTTTCTTTAACTGTGGAAATATGCCAAGTCTCCATGGTCAGAGACCATTCTTACAGGCCTCAAAAAGCCCTGCAACTCTGGGCTCTCTCCACCAGAGTAAAAATCTTAGCATGATGAACCCACACATACACAGGACGTTCCCATATGCCTGTCCCCCTTTGCCCTCCCCCCCCTCCCCCCCCCCGCCCGCCTTTTTTCTTTTTAAATACGCCCACTAAGCATAGAGCGATGCACAATTTCCACCACAGTGACTGGGGGAACAGGCTTATAGGAGAAAGCCAGGAGATGGCATCACTTTCTGTCACCTCTTTTGAGGCTCACTAGAGGGGAGTCTGATGCCAGTGAAAACAAGGACCTCAGGGTGCGTTTCTAGGGAGCTGGGGACAGACGGGGCTGGGGCAGCCCACAGATATGAGCTGATGAACACACGACCCTGCAAGCAGGAAGGAAGATGAGGGACAAAGAGCCACTGGACTACTGTTACCCAAAAAATCCTTGAGATTTCTGTTACCTATTTTTTTTTTTCCCTCTGTGCAATTTTATAACAACATAGAAAACTGGGTTAAGGTTTGGGGGGTTGTTGGCTGTTAATTTAAGCATTGAAAAACAAACTTTGCCTAGAAAATTTAGGAAATACCATTACATATATCACCAGACCTTTTAAGGGAAGTTGTCTTTCTACGTGTCCTTTACTTAAAAAGTAGTGTACTTCAATGTGCATGAGATAAAGATTCTTTAAAAATCTTGAGTAAGAAAAAGTATAAATAAGATTATTTTTTTTTTTAAAGGATTTCTATCTTAAGCAAAAAGAAGATATGTTTCCTAGCTAAGAAGTTGTTTACACGGATTGTTTACTAGGTTGTGTGCTTCTGCTGATTAATGAGTAATGACTTCACAGTTAGCACTTGAGAAATAAGATTATAATGTCAATGGGAATTTTATGGCAGCTTTTCCAAAGAACTTTTCTCTCTTGATCTCATGCATATATAGTAAAAGGCTTGTAGGTTGTCCGAAGAGTCATATTAAACAGGAAAACATCTGTACTGCTAGTCTTGTGTAAGTAGGTCTAGGTAGACCCTATGAATCTGTGAATAAAATTGGATTTGTGAGAGTTAATGAAAGTAATATAGGAGTCACTGATCCTGCTTTGTCTCTTGGACCTTTTAAGCAGAGATGTGTGAGAGACTGCAGATCTAATATTTGAAACCATACAGCAGCTAACTTGTTATTTTTCTGAATGTTGCTGTGAAACAAAAAGATCAATGCCTTTGAAGTACTGAACCCAATTAGCAAATACTACAACATTTGAAATTTTCATACAAATCTAAAATATCTGATAAAGTATTTCTGGCATGTATGTACTACCATTACTATTTCCAAATCTGGTCTTGCAGAAGTGAGAGGAAAGGCAAGCCTCTGTACAGTGACTACACCTATGATGAATAATCCAGTTAGTTGCAAGAGCACGTGAGTCATGTTCAGATTTCACATGAATGTCTGTTCCCTGAAACAGGGGCTCTGGAAGACGCACTGCTACCCATGAGAAGGTGTGGCTGCTACCTTTGTTTTTATATAAACACAGTCTAATTTAATTAATAAGCTTGGTTCTAACTATGTTGGATCTCTGGAAAAATATTCCATTTAGAGAATACTACAGAATTGTATTATGAGATATCAAAACACATTCCCAAACAGCTGATTGGAACCATAATTAGTCTAATTGAAATATGTAGAGTGATTACCCTGAGCACCAGGGAAGATAGCGGGATATTGGGCATCTGCAGAAGCGGTATTCTAATTTTCCAGTAAAAGGAAATATCACGTCTGGTATCAAGTGAAAGGATTTCATTCAACTGAAATACTCCTTCAGCTGAAGAATGGCAAAGTCACAGTCAAACATTGGCAAAGTCAAATAAAATTTACTGAAATTTCAATGAGGAGAAGACTCTGACAGCCTCTAAAAGAACCTCATAGAGCCGATTTTTTGGATAAAGCACAAGTCCATTGACAGACTCTACACAGTGAAAAGCAATCATTTCTCAGAAACAATTTAGAGGAACAAGTGTTTGCCAAAATAATTAAGCCTTTAAATCGTCATAGAATCACAGAATCATAGAATCATCTAGGTTGGAAGAGACCTTCTAAATCAGCAAGTCCTACCATCATGTCTTGGC
The DNA here is from genome assembly GCF_047663525.1 of Anas platyrhynchos. Lineage (NCBI taxonomy): Eukaryota > Metazoa > Chordata > Aves > Anseriformes > Anatidae > Anas > Anas platyrhynchos. Next base: position 44,236,763 of record NC_092588.1, on the reverse strand, counting down.
CTTAGTTCATCTTTCCATTGATATCATATTAAATTTATTTAAAAAAAGAGAATGACTACAAGTCTACTGCTTACTGACTTACACCTGCAAGGGGACAGAGCACTGAGCATGCCAGAGCAGGAAATAAGAGGTGCAACAAAATCAGTGTGGGGAACGAGAGAGAAATGGGGAAAAACAGACAGAAAATTGTACACATTTAAGCAGATGAAACAATACATTCTTTAATCTAAAACTTAAATAGCCACTGTTAGTATGATGGAAAGAATGGACTACGCTTTCTGAACTTATTGTCACAATCCTACTTCCTTTGAAGAATCCTAGATCCAGATGAGACAGTAGATTTGTACAAAACAAACACCTAAACATATGACCAGGAAAATGTAAATAGAAACCAATCACTAACCAAAAATTCAAGAAACAGGGCAAATAATGAACATTTATTTTTATCTCTTTCTTAGGTAAAATTCTTGTTGCATATCTGTCAGATTTGATTCATAGAATAAAAGTGCAAAAAAAAAAATCTGTATTTATTATTCTTAAGATTCACTTTTTTTTTTTTAAAGATTGTTTTTCTTGCAACCTGATGTTATTACTCCCAAAACTACAGTACATTTCTTATATAGATTAGTAATTTATTAAATTGACCTATACATGCAGATATTCTAAGAGATGCTAGTTAATTGAATCCAATATTTAACAGATCTTGGATAAAATAGCATTTTAACAATTCTAGTAGATGTGTCACAAACTAATCTTAATATGCATTTTGATGTATAATGTGACAATTTCGTATACAAATTTCTAGTCACTGCTGTGTATGTGTAAGTCTTATGCATGTGAGTATGTTGATATGTACATTTGAGTGTTGATGTAACTGGACTGCTATGGACTATGGACTGCTATATTATTGTTACAATAATTTTAATAGCCAAGATAAACAGTTGTGTATGAATATACAATAAAAAAACATATTTTTCATTACAGTCACAGGTAGACCTTTCTATCAGCTTGAAGGATGTCTTTTATAAGGGTAGGACACTTTTGTGAAAGGTGACACCTTTTCAAACATAATTCCTATACACCTGCTGAGATGGACATAATTCCTATACACCTGCTGTGATGGGATAGTCCATCCCACGTATACAGCTGCATAACATGATGACACACATTTAATTGTTTAATACATAGCATGCTACAACATTGCTTTAAAAATGGGAAATAAATTGAAACTGTCCTAGGGGATAGAGCAGATATTCCTGTGTGGTTCTGTTTCATACTTGTGATCATTACTTCCCCAAAACTGTTATCATAACAACTTCTAACATACTTCATTTTAGTATTTGACACATGTATGTATTCCCTCCTGTGGTGAGTGAAGAACTTAAAGGCCGTTTTTACTTCCTACCATGTAGAGATCAGGGAACATATGAGACTACTTTTGCATAAGATTTTTTTTTTTTTTTTGAAAAAAAGATACGAACTAGTATACTGATAACTGCTTGCTTGTTCTACAATCAAACATATGAGTTCTTATGAAAAGAAAGAATAGCGTAAAACAGTAATCTGACTTCATTTCCTGAACTCCAGTGATTTGACTAAATGCAGAACCAGTGTGGGTCAGTAAGGCAGTAAGAGATAATTTTCTCATTACAAGGAAAATAAAGGAGGCTGCTACAAAAATTAACAGATTGGATACTTAATTGTTTGTTTTCATGAATGTTTAAAATGTCTTTAATTTATCTGCTCCAGTATCCAGACTTCATTGTTAGAGGAAAAGGAAATTCTAAGCTTTCTGCTGTGCGTAACATCTCCAACGACCTGGCTTATTCTAACAACAAAACTATCTGCTTTAATTTACCATACTCAGAAAATGTGGCAATAGTTTTCTAAAATGCAAGCACCTTTAGAAAGTTCTTGGCAATCAAATAAAGCTGCTGGATTAAATACTCCTCTCAGTATTGCATTGAATGTCTAACCACTTGCATATTTTTTAATTGAAAATCTATTAACAATTGCTACTTTTTGCCTGCAATCTTTAATTTGCAAATGACCGTAACATGGCAGATAACCATAAACTTCTTTACATATTCACATTTCTCTAAAGGTGAAAAAGGAAATACAAAGAAAAACACAGCTTAGAGCTATATGCCTAATTTCAGAATGTTATTTAACATATCTTAACTTTTATTATCACCACCCATATGGACATGAAATACAATTAATTTCAAAATTCCTTAGACACTTTGTGACCTTCAGGTACTCTGGCTTTATGTTCCAAAAACTTTTTCATCACTACACATTTTTTTGATTCAGGACAGGATGAGAAAGGCAGATATTTCAACATGGATTCTCTCTATCACTATGTACACAAGTTATTCTAATATGCATCTATGTATGTTATGCAATATAGGAATATTTGCTAAGTATATTTAAATAATCTTTTTAAATTCACTAACAAAATAAATAAATAAATAAATAAAATAAAAATTGACCTAATCTTCAGAACATTTAATGATGTGCATAACTTGACTACCAGTAATCTCAATGACTTAGAGTTCAGCATGTGAAGATATGCTTTCAAAGCTAGAGGACAAGAGCGTGCTTGAATTTAAATTACATTAATATTCATCACATATAACATATAAAAAGTATAAATTATACTTTTTACTATGTATAAGTTTGCATGTGTGCAGGCTTCAAGTCTATGTGAAACATCAATAACAAACTTATTTCCATAGCAGTGGGCTGGTTATTTGCAATAAAATGGCTTTGACATCTTAAATTTTGTAACTATACACATGACACTGGAACAAGCTTTCAAAGAAAGCATGTAGTATTTATGAGCATGTAATTATACGTTATTGTTCCTTCTTACCCAATAAAAAGCATATATATTTTTTCACATTGTCTTCTCTCATGTTCCAAAACAATTAACCTACTGAAAACTGGGGAAATTTCAGTTCTCCAAAATTTTAATAAACGCATTTTATACTTCATTAAAAATAAAACTTATGAGGTTTTTTAACTCTATAGAATTTGTAAGGACATAAATTTTAGCTCAATATGTCTTGGCATGATAGGTTAACTATGTAAAGCCAGTTACTGGGCACATTTCTTTCAAGAAAAGGAATATATAAGAAATGGCACTTCTGTTGACAGTGGAAAAAAAAAATTGAAACTCCTTCACAATTTCAATTTATCTACATTGAAATTTTAAAACCCAACTAAATAGGAAAAAAGTGGCAATCTGTCTTGGATCCATTTCAATCAAGAACAGTCTCAACAACAAGGCATTAAAACATGAATTATTATACTACATTTTCACATGGTTTATAAAAAAGGGTTCTGGAAATTCAGGAGTATGAGTCTCATTCAAAGGTATCAAGCTAGCACAGATTTTAAGGTCAGAGGGGATCATTACCTCCCAAAGGTCAAGCTCTGTAATCCACATCAAGCTCATAACTACTACTTGAAATATATTAGTTGCAAATAATCCTTAGTTAAAAGCACAGAACATCTTGAACTAAGACACTCTGAGTGCTTTCTTTAACCATTAAGCTTCTTTATGTTTCCTTATTTTACCTATTTCTGCCAAGCAGAGACCCAACCTCAATAGCTAAGGCAATTGCAGGTGAATTTTAGAGAGTTGCAAGAAATATTTAGGGCAATTGCAGAGGCAAGGGAAAAGCATGACTTTGAAATTCCTAAGACAGACATTGATCTAGAGTCCCCCACATTTATTTTAGGTAGGCACATGCCTTCTTGCTTTGGTTTCCTGCTGTGGACACTATATGTGATCAGTCCTGCTTAGGCCAGTGCTCCACGGAGCAGGTAACGTGCCTGCTTTTGAGTTCACTTTGGTGTAGTGCGCTTGGGCACCTCTGGAAAACAGCAAGTCCAATTTTCATCTAACCAGTGTATAATTACCTAATTCATACTTCTTAGAGACTAGCAATGATGGATATATTTTTAATTCCTTTTTCTTTAGCTGATTAATTAATTAATTAAGTTAATTGTTCAAATGCTCCTTGGCAAAATCTTTTAAAAACCTTTAAGGGTATGAAAAAAATTGTCTTGTAAAAATTAAAGTTGTAAACCATGTCCAAAAGCCGAAGTGTGCCTTCAGAAGATGTACACACTCTTGAAACATCTATAGCCAGCAGATTTAGCTGCGGCTTGTTATGAGTGCTTTGAATTGGTCATTGGGTGTCAAATAATAATAATTCATCATTTTGTTTTCGGAAAATACTGAATATAAGAAATTTAATATTCAACTTTATTTATTTATTTGTTTGTTTATTTATTTATTTGAGCTTCATCCTTTATAAACAGAAAACTCTCCTTAGGGCATGCAAAAGTAATGATTTAGTCCTCATAAATTATTTTCAAGCCACTAACATTTTCAGAACAATAAAGACAAGTTACTTAATTTACAAGCATAAACAACAGGTAGTTGGAGAAAGCAGATAGTGATTAACCAATTAATAAAAAATAGAATTTTGCATTATGTGTTGAAATAATATAAATTCATGCACATTTTCTTATCATTCCTTTGATCTTGAACTATAGCAGACAGATTTCTGTGAAGGCAAAATGCTTAATATCATCATTATAACATAAATAATATTGTAAGTACCAAAATAAGTAATAATAATAATACAGACTTTTCCTTTTTTCTTTTTTTTTTTTTTTTTTTTAAGGAAAAGACTTGCCAGATATTTAATCTGCTTCTCTCTTTTGTTACTGTCTACAGTATAAGTATAAACACATTTGAATGACTATTATAATACATATATATATTATAACTATCACTATTAGTTATAACTATATAACTATTATGTTGGTTTTTATTGATGGGGGAATAAAGCTTATTCATTCTGTCAGTTAGGAGAAAAAAAAAAAAAGAATGGAAAGATATTCAGTCATAAAAAGTTAACAGGAATGGAAGTTGATGAGATGGTTGAAAGGCAAGTGGTTGTGGTGTATCTGATGTGAATATATAATCAGAATATTTTTTTGTATTCAGTGTCAGATTTTAACTATTCTTTTTCTATACATACCGTAAATTGGATATGCAATTTTTTCTTTCATTAAAAGATAATTTATAATTTAAGGAGAAACCATCTATTTTAAAGTCTATAAGTGATGTGTCAAATGACTAATAAGTGTCAAATGATGCACGAGTACTATAATGATACCTACCTGAACATATGACATAGAAGATAGCTTCCAAAAATATGTACTGAGAAGTCTATTTTTGCACTGAAGCTTATTGCTATCACGTAATGCTGCATAACAACAGCACTTTAAAATAATGGCAGTTTTAAATAACAATAATAAAAAATCATGAAAAAAATAATGAAGTCTTTTTAAATGAAGCTTTTTGTTATAATTTTAATATTTAATTATTTTTGTTCACTTTCTTCCTGCAACTAAACAACAGGAAATACCCTCTGATTTTGAAGTGACATTTGAGATTTTTATGTAAAACTGGAGTCTACCAGTTTTGACTTTATCTGGAGATTTTGGTAATAGTATACTACTCACATTTGTAAGTCATTCAAGTTAATGTACACTGAACAGTTCCAAATTTCAAAGGAATTTAACTTAATGTTTATTATGAACATATATATATATATTACAAATGAATCATTCTTACAAATACACTGAATTTATTCTCAGACAAGTATGCATGACACTATGTATTTACACAGAAAACAAAAAAAGAAAACTTGATGTATTCAAAGATGTGAAAGATGATCCAACGAAGTGAAAGTTGGAAGATTTTTGTAAATGAAATAGACACTGAGTCAGCTTCTTTAATTCTGTCCACGCTTCTTAAATAGTCAAAATCATAACTGCTTTGCTCTTATTCTTCTCATTAACATTTCTTGGTTACTTTGGTGATGCTGACCTGTAAGCATTTGTTTTATGTACCTACACAATTCCCCTGGCAGACAGCCAAGTGTACTACAGGTGTTTGGGAATTTCCCACAAATATCCTAGCTGCACCTCGAAGAAAGGACTTAACTGGTCACAGTAGGTAATCACTCTATTGAAATCATTAATCACTGGAAATGTGGCAGCCCTCAAAGATCTGCTTGAGTCACATTACTCAGCATTTGCAGGAAGTCTCTTTTAAGTGTCGTAAAAACATAACTAGAATTTTTATTTATTTATTTATTCCCTGGAGGAAGACTCTACCACTGGATCACATCACAATCAGCCTCGGAAACAGGAAAACTTGGCAACTCTGTCTTCTTGCTGTTTTTCAGAAGTTTAGCTCTTGAAAATATTAGTGGTGCAGACTGTTTACATGCAAGCAGAATCTCTTTTAAGGAGTCAGCTGTTCTTGCACCAGAGGTATGTTTGCCTCCATTACCACAAGCTGTGCTGGCCCTCCTCTGCCTCACCTGCAAGGGGAAGCCAGGGTGGCTCTGACATGGGGGAGCAATCCCATGCAAAGGCTGGGCATATTTCACATACACACAAATTACTCATTTTTTGGGGGGGGGGGGAGGGGGAGGAAATACAAACAGCACAACAGTTAAACTAACTCTATGTTGATTGCTTTTCACCCATACCAAGTATTTTGCTGTTTTAGCTATAATTGTTGCCCACATTCAGATGTAATTGCTCATGATGCTTTGAGGTTCCAGTGCAAAATCTCACAGCTGGGTGAGGTTCAGCTTTCTCACCAAACTGGCATGACTGAGCTTGCATTGCTGAACTCATCAGAAAGAATATCACTTGCTGCAACTCTCTTAAATTGGTTCAAAACATCTCTCTGTCAATCGAATGCATTTGTACACAATACATCCTATTGTTTTAAAATGACGTATTTTAGAATTCATTTGAATAAACGATATCATACACTTATAAAGTTTTGTCAAGGTGTTCTGCTGTTAAAGAACTGAGTATTTAGAACTGGTATAGCTTATTCAAAAAAATATAAGTTTGTGTGAACCACAAATATATATCTGCCCAGTGCTGAGATAACTGATTCACTCACATCCATATATACCTGAGGTACACATTGATTTTGACTTTGTCATGTGACTATGTTCACAAGAAGAGCAAGCAATGATGTGAGAAAACCCATCTGGTACAATATTGGGGAGGGTGGGGGGTGTTTGTTTTATTTATTTTTTTGCCTAGCCACATTAATAAGAAACTCTACATGTACCAGATCAGGGTACAGGCCCTTGAATTTGCCTTCTACGCAAATGAGCCAAAAAGTCTCTAGTCTGAACTTTGTTTTCCTCAATGTCTACTTACCTAATTACAGACTGTAAATGAAGACTACTTAGGTCTAAATCAGTGAGATTGCTGAATAGCACAGAACCATTGTTTTGGCCTAATTCTGTGTTGCCCTGTTAGCCAGCAGAAGAATTCCATTTGCTTGTGATTTCCAATGAGCCAAAAATGCAGTCACTGCCTTAAGCTGAGTAGCTTTACACCAGTTGAGAACAGCACAGCTGATGAGCAAAAAGGGCTTCTCCACATCAGTTGCATGAAAGCTCCAAAAGGGTGCTTATTAAACACACTAAACACACACTGGAAAGGAGTGCTTAGATTTTTTTTTTTGATCTGTATCTCTGACAATGCAGCCACTTTTTTTTCCCCCTCCTCATCTGGAAGAGGAAAGTGACACAAGTTTCGGTGTGGAATTGTCCACCCGTTCTTGCTGGAAGTGCACTGGTATTCTCCTGAAGCCTGGTTCTAGCTTGTGAATACCACTCCTGAAATGGGGAGAGGTGTTGGCTACTGGGTGAGGTGAGGCACTCCTGTCTGCCCTGGGGCTCAGACGCCATTAGCCAAACACTCCCTGCTCAGGGAGCGACTGCTCATTAGTAGGGAAAGGAGATGAGAACAAACATTAGAAAGGCCTATGCTACTCCTCCTCTATTTTCCATTTTTTTTTTTTTTTTTGGGGGGGGGGGGGGGTGCCTTTTACATATTTCCTTGTTGATTTTGTATCTCTGGTTATGTGAATCATGCCCCCTACCTTATGCCAAAGGATGTTTCTGAAAGTAATACTTATTTATTTTCCAGCATTGAAAACATTTTTTTTTTTTTTTTACAAACTGACTTGAAAATGTAGATTCATTTTTCTATGGTTCCTTTTTCCTGCTTCCTAGTTATTTTAATATTTTCATATTCTTTTCAGTCTTCTTTCATTTTTTCATTATTTTCTTTTACTTCATCTTGCCCAATCTTATCATCTTCTTTCCTCTTTGCATTTACTCCTCTTTTCTCCTCTCTGAATTTCTTTCCCATTTGTCAGTTCAATTCTACCCTCCTGTTCCTCTTTTACACTTGTTATCCCTACTCTAATTCCTTATGTATTTTCTACATAACTTTCTGGCAGTGTCCTGTAAAGCTTGGTCAGCCTTTTAAGCCCTGGGGATGGGAAGGGAGAGGACTGGGAGGGGAGAAAATGAGGAAGGAGGCTGACTTAAATGCACTGTTGTCCTACAGGTAAAAAAAAAATAAAAAAATGCTATCTTTGCAAAGTCCGTAAACACAGTTTAACTGACTCACTGTACGCCATACTGAGTAGCAACCTCTTCTCCTATGATAATGAGAGCCTCAGAGGGATGGTGGTTCCCTGAAGAATGAAAACATGAAAGAGGACTTCCCCAAAGCCATTGGGTGGAGCACAAAGGATATGGAAAGACTGGAGGGCTGGAGAGTAAAGATGAACATAGATAAAAGTTAGGAATTCAAGCACCATGAATATCAACAATTGAATAAGTTGATATTATAAATGTTTTAGCCTCTGTTGACCATCAGCTGGTGAGGCTGGTGGAGTCCATTGTTCGGTTTGTGTGTGTCTGAATAAGTCCAATGCTATGAATTCTATAATAAATACCAGTTTCAATATATTTAATGACATTTCAAATTATTCATGAATTAATTTTACTGAGAAATTAGAAAGAATTACTAATCTTTCTAAAGGTACTAACAACTAAATTTCAATTTCAGTTTCAGTACAGGTGCCTCAGATTATATTGAGGCTGTTTTCATGCAGAATACCCATATCAGTATGCAATAGACAATAAAAACATGTATATTAGATGCACAGTTCATGTAAGCTGAAAACTGAACACAGTTCATGTAAACTGAAAAAGGACTTCTTAAGTGTTAAATTAAAGTGTTATAAACTTATTGGCTACAGATATAGGCTTACTTATTGTAGGTGGGTGAGTGAGGAAATGTATATCCTATATGTTGTATAAAAGTATAGCAGTAATGCTGGTAAGTCACTTTGGGGATGTCTACTTGTACACCTGAATGCTACAACATGTGTGATGAATTTGACTTTTGTATTTGTCTTTCTTCCTTTTTTTTTCTTATTCTAATGCCAGTTGTTTGTGTAGTTCTATAAATTCAGCATCATGTTATCAGTTACTCACTTTTTATTTCCTTTTTCCCTCCATGCATTCTGATTAGCATACTTTCATTACTGCTCCTTATAATGGAAAATTATGAAAAATGTCTCCCCGTAAGATGTTATTGATTATATAATGAGAAAGAAACACTCATGGCAGGATTGTACTCTTTTGCAATGGTCTTTGTGTTTTTATTTACACTTCTAAAAAGTGAGTACAAAGACACAAAACAAGATCATAGGCAGCTTTGCATTTAATTTACAAATATTTAAATTTCTATTAGAAGTTCCAAGGAGCAGAGTTGGCCATGTAAGTAGTACTGTTATTCGTTTAAATATTTGTTTCCGTTTCTGAGTTGAACTGAAAATGATGGCTTATGTTATAGTTTGAAATGTGAAGAAACAACTGTTTGGTGTATTGTACAGTTTAATTCTCCACACAAGAACTCAAGAAAAAGCTTCAAGGTTCAAGAACCCAGGAAGGTTTGTCTTGCCATGGAGAACACGTCATTAATACAGTTGTGCACTCTCATAATGCTGGTCTCTGTATGCATAGATCAATGCTATACTGGCATTAGTGTACATGTATATATATATATATATATATACACACTAATATATAGTACAGGTCATACTATGCTGGCAATATTACAGATAGTATATGATATTCTGATATAATGGGAACTCAGGTCTGCTTAATTTACACATAATGAGCTAACACTTTTATTCTGTGTAGTCAATTCAATAATACAACAAAGATAAAAGATAAGATTCTTAATAACCATTTGCTTATAGTAACACAAGAAGAAAAATAAAAATATTTTATTTTTTTAAGTAAGATGTTCTTTTTATTGAATATCAGAAAGAAAGTAGAGATCAAATGAGAGAAAGGATAAAAATACATACAATCAAACTGATTATAAGAAAGGGTATGAATTAATTACACTGAAACATATTTCAGTTTGCGGACATCTTCCATCTAAACTAATAAATATTAAATGTGTGCTGAAACTAACATGCGTGTATGAACTTGTCTATGCTTACAAATGGAATAATTTAAACAGGACATGGCAAGGGAATTAGCAAAAATGAAAGAAACAACCACACCTACTCATTTAAAGCATGTAAAACTGAGTAACATTAAAGAGCAGCACTGAGTGAAAGAAAATTGTCTGTGCGTGTGTATAAGCTACTTAAGGTGGTGATATTAAATTAATGTATCACCAACACAGCGTGGATGAGGTGGACCTGGTCAGCTTCCTCTCCCTGTTACAGACTAAGATTTGATCAACGCAGTGATTAAATAAGCACTTCATCTGTTAATCACTTTGTTATTGTAAGAGTTTTGACATTTCTTGTGAATGCAACCTACAACCTTCAGATTTTACAGGAAAAAATCCTTATGGGGTTATAATTTTACCTAAATGGTACACAACACATTTTAGAAATCACAAAGTCTTTTGTGGAAACTTCTGCGGAACTGGAAATTTATCTCAGCAGGAACTTAGTACATGTGGTCTTCACCACCTGTAACATTAGGAACTGAGATTCCAAGTTCAAAGCGTTTCCCTAGCAGTGCAAGGTTTATTTATTTATTTATTTATTTTTCTTCAAGCACATATTTGCAGATTTGTGGTTTTTTTTTTTTTTGAGCATTATAACATAAATTGAGGAAAAAAATGATCAAATGTAAGCAGTCTGGAGATAATAGGCAAAGTAAAATATGTGAGCTTATTTAAAATATCCTACGCCCTATTAACAGGTGAATACTTATATTGCAATTTGAAAACAGTTTTAAGTAATATGACAACTCTATGTACATTCTAGCACATATTGTGAGAGTCTGGAGAGCTACCACATCAAAGAGAAAACCTCAAGCATGTCCTGATGAAAATCAAAATCACCCTAGTATCCCTTTTCCTCTGTGTCCTGACTGACTGGAAGAGAACCTGTGTATGTGGCAGCCCTTTGTATGTCCTTATGCTACATATTTCTCTGTTTGGGCAAGCAACAGGCCAAAAGTGCAGGAATTACTGTGGACACTCAAGCTCAGTGATTAAATGCAGCATTAAACATTACCAATGCCTGCAGAATTGCACAAATTTTATTCAAAAATAAGGAGGATGTGCTGTTAAATATTACTGAAATTATGCCAAGCATAATAATGTTTCTTCTTCAATTTTCACTAAAAATTTCATTCAAGGTTGGTTTCTTCTTTTTATAATTGTACACAGAAAGGAACAGCCAATCTCCATTCAGTATTCAGAGAACCTAATGCCAGAAATAACTGCTACATCATCTGTTCTTTTGACCTTTTTATATCATAGTTTGTGTCTTCTACTGACTATCAGTAGGCCCAGTAATTTGTGTTTTATTAATGCTTAAATATACTTTGAAAAGTCTATGGTCTTTATTTAGGAGCCTGAGTCTTCAAACATTTTTATTTTTATTTTTTAATATGCTGATATTTAAAAATCTTTCATAATGCAGAATATCTGCCAGTTCTCAAATAATTATTGGAGCTTTTAAAGTGTTTCCATTAAAATGTGACCATCAGATTCAAGCACTTTGTTCTAATGCATTACTATTGCTTACAAAAGTAAATATATATATATATTTAATTGACTATGTTTTCTTCACAGTTTCTGTCTGTCAGAGGTTCAAATTAACTCTGCTATGTTGCATTGGAAAATTCTGTTCACTTACTTCTTCTAGAGTAATTCCTACACCAGGACATGAAAAAGACCAAGGTACTCAATACCTCAAAGAAACTCAATAGTTTCTTTCCTATTCTTTCCTTTCTTTCTTTGGTTCTGCATTCAGGAATCACACATCCCTGAGACCAGAGGGAGTCTGAAGCCAGGAAGGCTTACCCTCAGTGGAAGAGTAGCAGGTTATGGAACATTTAAATATTTAAACTGAACATGGGATCAAATGCTGAGGGAGCTGGTTGATGTCATTGTGAAGGCACACTTGATTATCTTTGAAAAATTGTGGCTATTGTGGGAGGTTCCTGAGGCCTGGAAGAAAGCAACTGTTACTGCTATCTTCAGGAAGGGCAAGAAGGAGGATCCAAGGAACTAGAAGCTGGTCAGACTAACCTTGATGCCTGGGAGGATGACTGATCATATAATCCTGGAAGCCATATCCAAATATATTAAGGACAAGAAGGTAACTGGGAGTAGTCAGCATGGATTCATGAAAGAGAAATCCTGCCTGACCAACCTGGTAAACAACTATGATGATGTGACCAGATCGTTGGACAAGGAAGGAAAAATCAACCAACCAACACACACATACACACACACACACACACACACACACACACACACACACACAAAAGATATTGTTTGCTTTGACTTTAGTAAGGATTTTGACAATGTTTCCCACAATATTCTCAGACAAAATGATGAAGTATGCACTAGCTAAGTGGACAGTGAGGTGGACTGAAAACTACCTGAACAGTTAGGCTTAAAGGGTTACAACCAGCTGTACAAAGTCCAGTATCTAGGGGAGTACCTCAGCTGACTACACTGTCTGATGCTCTTTAGCATCTTCATCACTTACCTGGTTGATGGGATAGAGCATACCTGCCACAATTTTGCAGATGACACAAAACTGATAGGAGTGACTGATGCACTCCTAGAGGGTCCTGCTGCCCTTAGAGGGGCATGGACAGGCTGGAGAAATGGGCCAAAGGTCAAAGAGTCCAGAAAAGGGCCACAAAGTTGATTAAGGGCTAGGAGCATCTGACATGCAATCAGAGGCTGAGAGATCTGTGACTTCAGCGTGAAGTATTCCTAGGTGGGATCTTGTTAACGTGTGTAAATAACTGATGTCAGGAAGAAAGACAGTGAAGCTAGGCCAAGCTAGCTCTGTGATGTCCACTTACAGGATAAAACACAATGAACAGAAACTGAAACACATGAGTTTCTCACTTAAACTTAAGAAGAATATTTTTTTGCTCTGGAGGTAGTCAAACACTGGAACAGGTTGTCCAGAAGGATTGTGGAGTCTCCATCCTAGGGGATATTCAAATCCAACTGGACACAGTCCCAAGCAACCTGCTCTAGGTACGAATACTCTGAATATAAACTGAAAACTCAGAATATAGGGGTTGGATCAGATGATCCCTAGAGGTGCCTTTCAACTTCAGCCATTCTGTGATTTTTTTCTGTAAATCATTACTTGACAGGAAATAGTATGACACTACAAGTATAGTTGAATCATATTTTTTCAACAAATGGGCACCTTCTATTTTTATGTAATTTATGTTCTCCTTCACATATGGTTTTGATATGGTCCACGTTAAAGAAAACTTTAAGTCTTCAGGGGTAATTTACCTAGAGTTATAGAACCATAGAATATCCTGAGTTGGAAGGGACCAACAAAGAACATTGAGTCCAACTCCTGACTCCACACAGGACCACCCAAAAATCAGATGACATGTCTGGGAGTGTTGTCCAAATGCTTCTTGAATTCTGCCAGGCTCTGCCCATGACCACTGCCCTGGGAAGCCTGTCCCAGTGCTTGACCACCCTCCGGGTGCAGAACCTTTTCCTAACATCAAGTCTGACCCTCCCCTGTCCCAGCTCCATGCCATTCCCTTGGGTCCTGTTGCTGTTACCAGAGAGATTAGAGAAAAGTTGCTTACCTGACCCTTACTAGCCAGCAATTCCCTTCACAACAGAAAAGGCTGTTTTCTACTAATTTGAAGATGGTGTTCCAGCCCCACATGAAATTGTCACAGAAATGCATGGAGTAGTGCAAAAATGTAAATATTAGACCACATTAGGGTCAGAGTAAGTAACAGGACAGCAACAAATACAATGATGAAGTAGAAGAATAAAAGAGCTTCAAAGCTGGATACAATATAATTCCATTTAAAGTGACAGGAAGAGTAAAAGTGATGTTACTAAAAAGCAAATTTGGAAGTAAAGGTATCTTTTCTTTCTTTCTTTCTTTTTTTTTTTTTTTTTCAAAGCAGGAGACATAATGACCTGGTTTCATCATATCTAATTTAGGAAAATAAGCTGAGACTGCTAGGAAAGGCTAGTAGTAATTGGGAGCAAAGAAATGCATCCTACAAAGGTGAATCCCCTCACCACTAAACCCTTCTGCAGGAAGAAACTTGTGACATTGTGTTCAGGTCTTAATGAGACCTCAGTATCTATAGTGTAGAAGACTCTTGGGCAGTCTTTCAAATCAGCACACAGTAGAATTAAAAGCTTTTCATAACTGTCAGGTAACCTAATAAATCGTCTTCCTTACAGCAGTGTAAGGACTGGATATTAACAAATTTCTGGACACATATATCTCAAAACTATTTATAGAACTGTCCTGGGGCACCTCAGCAATGGAAGCAAAACCTAGTGGTGGCATAGGGCATGTCACATGCAAGTGGAATACGATAGGGGAAAATGGGAGTTTGGTGGGGCATGGGGGATCTGACAGGGTAGGAAGGCTGAGGGCTTCATCACCTGTGTGTGATGAGATAGGGTTGAGATACATGAGTTACTCAGGGAGCTGTGTCAAAGGGAAGAGGAAAGGCCTGCATGGATTCTGGGTCTGGAATAGCTCAGTGACTGTCCAGGCTATGAAGATGGGGAGAGGCTTGGGACAGGATGTGGAAGATTCAGGAAGCTGTACAAAGTGTCAGAGAGGCCCAGAACCTTCTTTTTCTTTTCCATTTTTTTTTTTTTCATTGAAAATTCCTCATTTATCAGATGATTGGATTAAAAATCCGGAACGCCCTTTCCCATATCCTCCCATATGGAGTTATAGAGGGAGGGACAGGTATGCAGTGTAGTACAGTCACTCATTTCCTCTGCTCCTTACAAAGTCTTTTTTACACTGTCCCAGAAGTTTTTCACCATAAACACCTGTGTTTTTTTTTCTCTTTCTTAAAGCTAACTACCTAGTAAGTACTTGCAAAACTTAGAAACATATGCAACTAAAAAAAAAACAGCCATTGGATAAAAATTATCATACATCTACTCTTGTGTGTAAAAAAAATGGTAAGAGATTAAGATTCCTAAACACCAGTGAAGTCACCCATATGACTGCATGGATGCCAGAACATTACATGGCATTCCCTGCAAGCTATGCTGTGTAATACAATACATCTTTATGTACATCACTAAGAATGCATGTAGGACTCAAGACTCCACCTGATTGACTCTGAATACTTAGGTGACGTTGTAACAATTCTACATGCCCACAGAAAAGTAGTACCAAGAGAAGTAAAGTACTGGTGGTACATGTACATAACAAGCTGTTATCTGCATTGGTACCATTATTCTGTTAAATTGTGCTTACAGCAGCTCTGAATGACATTTGATCAAAACACATTGGGCACAGGCACTTTGCCTGTTTACACTATTCCTATTTACACTATTTCCTATTCCTGTTACACTACGTTCGATTTACACTAATTGGATCGACCTAATGACAGTAATATTAACACATTTATGGAAGTTCATACAAGCTAAGAGTAAAAAAACTTAGAAAGCAAGGAACATTTTGTAAGAAGTCAAAACTGTACTTGTGAAATGAAAGGTGTGTCTATTTTGGATCTTTCACACCACCAGTAAATCACAAAATTACCAGTTTAGGAGTGTATGCAACCTACTGTTACAGAATACATGAAATAGAAAACCATCCTGCACAGTTTCAGCAGGACATCAGAATTTTTGTCTCAAAATTCTCTGTTCAGTCATTCTTCTCCTTGAGCTAAAGAGTGATCTGTTTACTTACCCTCATTTCTTTGCCCCCTCAAAACTCCTGGTCCCCTGCACAGAGACTTCCAGATTTTATATTTCTCAGAAATCCTTTGTACGTGTCTGCATATTTTCCTTTTTTTTTTTTTTTTTTTTGTGGGGGCACAAAAGGGAGGAGGCAGGAAGTAAGCCCTTGGCATTTATGTTGTTCTCAATTGGAGGGCATATTCAAGGACATTTTAGAGAATGTCCTTGTAAACTGATTAGATTCTAATATTTATCTGAGAACAAAATTAAGAAGCATGTCATTGTTGCACAGATTTCCCAGTATCAGCCACAGGAACATCATGAATTGTTTCTTTCTTTCTTAACCAAAGATAAATGCTGTAATATAATGCACTTCAAAAGCAGGACTGCCAACCTCTCAATTTGCTACCTTCACCTATGAGAAAAAAAAGACTCCAAAATATATGAATTTCATAGAATGAAAATGTCAAGGCACGGTTGCTGAAGGAAACGCCTTTTTAAGTAAGGAATGCAAATGACTATTTTTAGACTCGGGGCTTGTTTAATGGATGTCATGTGTTCTCATTGCAACTTTTCAGTACTTGAAGGGGGCTTATAAAAATGATGGAGAGCCACTCTTTGCTCAATCAGATATGGACGGGACAAGGGGAAATTATTTTAAACTAAAAGAGGGGAGATTTAGATTAGGGGTAGAAGGAAATTTTTCACTGAGAGGGTGGTGAGGCACTGGAACAGGTTACTCAAAGAGGCTGTGGATGCCCCATCCCTGGATGTGTTCAAGACCACATTAGACGAGGCCTTGGGCAACCTGATGGCGTCCCTGCCTATGGAAGGGGGATTGGAACTAGATGACCTATGAGGTCCCTTCCAACCCTAGCCATTCTATGATTCTATGATTATACTTCTACAACAGCATTACACTTCTACAACACTTATTTTATTTTCTATATATTATTTGCACATCTCTCTTTAATACAGTTATAGATACTCTTCCCTAGAATATTTGTATCTGGCAGAGCACAGAAACAGACCAGATGTTACAGTATTAAATGGAGTAGTACTAGATGTAGTAATAGAATTACAAAACAGTATAGCTACAAAACTAGTACTAGATATAGTAATATTTTCAAAACCTCTTTAGTCATTCTGCTTTCTTCCCTGTGTCTGAAATATTTGTTTATTTTTCTGGCATGTATATAAATGCCTCCAAATTATTATGTTTTGATAGTATTAAGATAATATGTATATATATATATAAGATTTGAACACATGCTTGCATTTTAAGATTCATTTGTAAAACTAATTCTGTAATTTTGTCCAAATAATTGTATAATATAAATAATCAGTTCACACAGAAATGGAAAGGAGAACAAACCAAAACATTCTTGGGCAATTCTGTTTCCAGAGAGAATTCCAAATGTTTTTGTCTCATTTTCATTTTGGCTTTCATTTGTAATTGCTAAGGTATTTTGTTTGTGTGCTTTGTTTTGTTTTTGATATTACCAACATATAAAAAAATTCTGAAATTTCTCTTAGAGAGCTCACTTTCTAGGAAACTTTACCTTAAAGGAAAAGTTTTGACCTGATGATGCAGGAAAGAGAACTGGAGATCATGTCTACAGTTCAATGATATGCACATAGATTATAGTTCTGTGTTCCCCACAAACCAGTCTGAAAGATAGACTAATGTAGTAGAAACATAGCCAAATCTTTTACCAGAAAAATAATAGCATGCAGCTTTGAACCAGAGTCCTTAATTTGCCTGAACAAATTGTATTTGATTCATTAAGTTGAGTTAAACAATAGTTGTTTTGGCAAGCTTTCAATGTCAAACGGTCATTTTAGCCTTTTGTTGTATTTCAACAGTGTTCTTTTGTTTTACTTGTCTGATATATTTTGATCTAAACTCTGTATTGTTAAAATACGTTTTTAGGTTTAGGTCTATGATACTAAATTTTCTTAGCCTTCCCTGCCCACATCATAATTTTGCTATTCTATTACCTTCTTTGTATATTTTTCTATTTTATTGATGTACCATATTAGTTACCATGTTGCTATACTGAGTGTATTGAAAACAAAAAATATTATAAGAGAAGTTTGTAGGTTAAATGTTAATGTTTCAGCTGGAAATTATTCTACAATAATCCACATTCTAAAAGCTCCCTTAACATTATTAATTCTACATTGTATGTCCAAATAAGCATCCACTTAAATGAATGTGTATATCTATAAATGTATATATCTCATGTATATATAGATACACAATACAAATATGTATTGGACATATTTGAGTGAGTCCAAAGGAGGGCCATGAACATCATCAAGCGGCTGGAGCACCTCTCTTACGAACACAGGCTGAGAGAGCTGGGGGTGTTCAGCCTGGAGAAGAGAAGGCCCTATAGCAGCCTTCCAGTGCCCAAAGGGGACCTACAGGAAAGCTGAGGAGGGACTCTGTCTGGGAGTGAAGTACTAGGACAAGGGGGAATGGCTTAACACTAAAAGAGGGTAGATTTAGATCAGATATAAGGAAGAAATTCTTCATTCAGAGACTGGTGAGACACTGGCACAGAATGCCCAGAGAAGCTGTGGATGCACCATCCCTGGAGGTGTTCAAGGTCAGGCTGGATGGGTTTTTGTGCAACCTGGTCTGGTGGGAGGTGTCCTTGTCCATGGCAGGGGGGTTGGAACTGGATGATCTTTGAGGTCCCTTCCAACCCAACCCATTCTGTGATTCTATGAAATTGCACCAGACTAAAAGACAGATGGCTTATGTCCTTAACTTATCTATCTATCTATCTATCTATCTATCTATCTATTTATTTATTATTATTATTATTCTAAGGCATCTAATAAATTTTTAAGCGATGTCCAGAAAACATATAGAGCCATGAACTATGGCTCTCATATTCTGGTTGTAAAAATGTCAGCAAAACATGGCTTACTACTGGGTTAAGGACATACCCTGCCTGATGTGGTACCATCAGCAAATCAGAAAGAAGGTGAAGGTAAAAGGGAAGGTGTGGGAGACAAAGGGAAAGAACAAACAGGAGGTAAGAGTATGATTTAGTCAGTAAAGAATATTAAAGGAAAATGAGCCATATCATTTTACAGAACAGCATAGCAATATTTGTATTATGGCTGTAATATCACATTCACAAAATCCCATTCCCCTGTTTTGGTTGCCTGCTTAATCTGTCCTGTTAGGCTTGACTTTCTGTGGCTTTGGGAGCTAAGAAAACTCTGAGTTGCTCTATCATATCACTATGTTTCACCAAATGAATGCTACAGTTGAAGTCCAGGTGTAAACTCCTGGGCTTTTGCCAGTGACTGCTGCAGGGACAGGTTTTCATACCTGAAGCCATGCAGAGTCCTAACCATCGAGACCTGCACAGCCGGACTTCAAAGAGCAGAGAGCTTAGGCAGCCATCCCCTTGTCTTCCCTAAAACCACAGCTGTGGAACAAGCCCACACCACTACAGCAGCTCTCCACTTCTAGCCTGCTGCCTGCTTCAGCATCTCCTAGCTGGCTGGGAAGCAAATAAATAATAGTTCCTCTGAGGGTAACAACAAGGGACAGGAGATCAGAAAAAAAAAAGGCAGCAACGAAGGGCAGGAGATCAAAACAAAGGCCAGCAACAAAGGGCGTACTGCAGAAAGCAACCAGGTACCTTGGTCAGCCTCAGGGCTGGCCTTGCAGCACAGCCCACCATCACATTTAGTTTTGGCAGCCTGAGCATCCCAGGGCAGGACTGCAAAAAACCTTCTAAAGTAACATAAAGAAGAGTACCTGCTTTTCTCAGGAGCCAGTCATGAAAACAGCAATTTGTAAACTTATCTCTCTGCACAAAACTGGCAACAAAGTATTTGTTAATAATTACATTAATGAAACAATGTAGTGTCATATATGTAAGACAGGATTAGTAGTGATCCAAAACTTCAGCATTAAGTAGAAAGAGGTATCTGCACATTAAAGATGAAAAATATCAATATCAGATGTGAAATAGATAAAATATTATTATCTGACATACGCAATATATATTTGGTCAAAATTATATAAAAATAATCAAAACTATGCAAAATCTGTCTTTGGTGTTCAAAGCAAAGCTGTGTTTGCCTCAAAATGCAGTAGAGCATTGCAGAGACCCATTTGTATTGTAAACTCTAATTAGCTAACCGTCATCACAGTGAAAAACACCATTACAGTCTGTAGTTACAATATTAGTTGCAGAAGAATCTATTAGAAACTGTATTTCATCTAACCTTACTTGCTTTTCCACTGTAGGACATCAGAAAATTCCTGAAATTTGTTATTAAAAATTTAGATTTTTAGCATAAAGCCATGTCTCAGGGCATATTCTCTGTATTAAGGGAGAGAGAAAATGTTGTTTTGGCCTCTGACACCATAAAGATTGAGAGCATGAAATAATCTTAAATGATCCAAAGAAATAAAATATCACGCATTATTTAAAAAAAAATATGCAAAAAATAAAGGAAGAATTCCAAAACAAGGCTTTATGATACTGGAATCTGAGGGAAAATTGATTTCTGCTTCTAAATCCAATGCCTGATGATATCTTATTCCTGCCTGTTGCTAATCTTTAATACATTCCAGTCTACAAAGGAAGGGAATTATAAATCCTCTGCAGTCAAAGTTGTGCATCAAAATTTGTAAAAGTTTCTTCCTGTCTCATGCAAAAACGAAGCAAATACAAGATCCATGGGATTAATTGGGAATAATAATAAATCAAGTGCAACAAATACTGCCAGAATATTAAAAGCAAGTAACTGTCCGTAAAACACTTCATAAACTTCACAATCATCATACTTAACCCATTAAGGTTTCTTGCCTGCTTTACTTCATTTGAAAAACATCTTAAGTTTCAGTCATTTAGTAGTTACAGACCTTGTACAACCAATGTCTTTCATAAGTTTATTATGGGTAAACATTTCTCTCCAGCTCCAATGTTTATCCAGATGAAGTTTTAAAAGAAATCTTAACAGCTCTAAAACTTCCACTTTGATAACATAAATAGACTTTGAACCTTCTGAAATACCTTCTCCTATTTTATATTAGTCTTTCAAATTCAATTCAAATTTATATTATTCTATGAGCATAGATGTAAGAACTTAACATGACATTTTTAAAGAACGTCTTGATAATATTATGTACCATAATACTATAATTCCCTGTTTTTTACTGGAAATAGTTCATCTTAAAATGACCTCCTGATATTCTAGATAAAATAGTCCTCCTGAGACCTGCCAGTAAATCTAGTGCCCACTCTTGAAGTGCCAACTTTGGTTGATAAGCCTTCAATTTAGAATAAAAATTCTGTATTTAGTTTCTATGTGCATTACTTTCTCTTATGTCATTTTTATCTTTCTTCTGTAATTCCAGTTCACAATGTGTGAACCACCTGTTCCTATCATCACTGGCAGGATTTTTCAAGTGTTGCATCATACATACCATAGATTATTAATGCAAACAATCTAATTTTATTATTATCATCATCATCATTATTTTAAAGCAATGTTATGAATAAAAATATTAAGCAAAACTGGTTCTTGAAAAATATCATTGCTCTCCTCTGTTCATCTGGACAACTCTCTTTTCAGTGTATCTCATCATAGTCTTCCCTTTAGCTATCATGTTAATCATTAAACATTCCTCGTTTTAATTTCCACTTTAATTTCTCTTCCTTTGATATTAATTTTAATTGCTTTGAATCAATGTTTTGCTTTAATCTAGGTTACTAAATGATGTACCACTATGCTGACCCCATCTAAATGACATCAAAGAAAGATATATTATTACATGTCATAATTTACTTTTACCAAAATCACTTTGAATTTACATTATTTAATCTCCACGTTCTTGACTACTCTTCCGATAGCCCACTTTTTCTTTTCAGATATGTCTATCATACTTACTGTTCTTTAATGGGAATAAGTAAAGTATCACTCCTCAGGCTGTAGGTTCTTTTAAAATCACTGCTACTGGACATTGTCCAGGATGTTCAGATTTCACACAACACATGCTTATTTTTGTATTCAGTATGCATGTGACAATATCTGTTTCCTATCTCTGTTGTATAATCTTTCCTTAATCCTACATATAATTTCTCCTATTAAAACTGGAGCAAAGCATTGTGATCTGTGGTGTATACTGTCCCTTAATCTCTACTTGATCCTCAGGATATGGCCCTGCTTGTGTGAATAGTATCATGCTAAGAAACCTTATTATTTCCATCAGTGTCTTCAGAATACATCTTCCAGACAGACATTTTACTATTCTCACTGTACTTTTATATTTGTTCACTTTCCAGCTGAAGACCATAACCTTCTCATTTCTGTAAATACCCTGATTTCTAATAGTGTCTTGTAAGTAACAGGAAATTGCCACTCAAGCCCAGGCTATTGGAATTTTCTCTTCATGTGATACTCTCTCTTTCACATTTCAATCCATGCATGCCTCTTAGTTGCTTTGCAGTGTCAAAGTTTGGTCTTCTGAAAACTGAAGCTTTATTTATCCTCCTGTTTGCCTACCCTGTACTTGAAACTACTGTGGCAGTTTTGAACCAGTCTGTGATCACTCAGCCCAAGACTCCTTTCTCAAACAGCTTTTCTCCCTGCTTACTCCCTGATCTAATATCAAGATTCACAACTTTTAAAGTAAACATAGCCTGGCGGTATTTACAGTTCATTGATACTTTAGTAATGAAATCTGTTTGGTATTTCCTAACAATATGTGACCTGCTATCATAGTATTATTGCTTACTACTGTAATCTGTTAGCATTTGGGCTCAGAACTGTATCCAGGATGATTAAAATTTCCTATAACTCAGACTAGTATGTATTTTTTTTTTTATAGTTCCACAGAGGTTTCTACCCATACTCAGATTGGAATAGGATATTATAAAAACTCTCTGTTGCATTAAGGAATGATCTTATTCTTATAAAATAACCTCTTCTCTGAGTGTTTTCTACCTAATAATTCTCTTACATGCAGTGAATATGGATACAGAAAATTTCAGTTATGATACCTGACATGAGTAAAAAGGAATCATAGGATTAGTAAACACAGTACATTAAAAAAATGTGTGATGAATAATACTCAAGCAACTCCCATCAGCCCCTCCTATGCAGTTTTATTACACATCTTTGATGTAAGTCTAAATGAAGCCATGCAGAACAAATAATTCCTGTTTAAAAAAAAAAAAAGTTTGACGACCTGTTTTCATTCTGCTATGCTTCAATTTTTTTTTTCCACTTAGATATACTACTTCCTTAAATAATTTTCTTAGCATGTAACTAGGCAAATCGAGAAGTAAGCATGATACACAAATAAATCCATACTTTGTATATGTCTTAGGAGTCTCAAAAAGTAAGAAATCCCATTTGTGTCTTAACACTCTCATCTTTGTGAAATCTCTAGGAAAGTTCAGCAGACATATTTTATGAGATGAGAGAAAATTAAACTGCTCTACCACATCCCATTGAAAGTCCATGAAATTCATTCTATCTCCAGCAGCAGAATGTAACTGACATTTATGGAGATAGTATAAGTAAAGCATGTGTAGTGTGGTCTTTTCCTTGTACGCTCTCCATCTCTGCCAAACAGTATTTCAAAGTCAGTGTCCCTAGCAACCACCAATGTTCCATGTTATTTTTTCTTATTCTTTTCCTGATAGATATGTGGTTTTGTCCTCCATAATATGACACAGCTCTGAATGGCACCATTTGATTATTTGCTGTGCAAACAGTGCCTGCTTTCATTTGTTTTATTTTGATCGCCTGATCATTTCATTCAATACCTTCCAAATTTTCAGCTTGTAAGAAACTGTGACTAATCCTTCCCTTTTTTTCTCTATATGTCATTTGTGAAACTGCAGATCTGTCTCCTCTTCCACCCACTGCCTCCCACAGCTCCCATTTTTATTTCCATTCTTGGTATTTTTTCTGCCTCTAGTAGCTGCTTTTTGAGACGTCTTGAAGAGTATAGAGTATTCAAAGTGTAAATCCATGTATTTATGCTGTGACATATTGTGATTTCTATTTTGAGTTCTTTCTTCCTTTCCCAATAATTTCTTAAGATTCCACTCATTTTTCAAATGCTCCTGAATAATAGCTTAAGATTTTCTGAGAAACAACAGTAAGTTTCACAGTGAGGCGTTTCTGTGCTGAAAGCTATTTATGCTTTTTTTCCTGCAGTTTGGGACAGAGTGTGTACACTTCTGGAAAACAAATACTTTGATAATAGTGAAGATTATTTTGTTATAAATAGCATTAGTTCTTATGATAGCTACTATTTGTCTTTGACTGTCTACATCATACCATCTAAATATCTAAATTAATTTGATTTGGACCAATGTTCTGATATAATTTAGAAGAAGCTACTTGTAACATTAATTCTTTATTTCCTTTTCTTCTTGGTTTTGGCCTGACCATGAGGGAAAAACAAACAAACAAACAAACCAAACAAAAAAACACCCAGCCACCTTGATTATTCCTTTTATTGTCACTTGGAGGTAGATTGGAAGAATTGGAAGTGTTCCTCACTTCCAACTGAACTGAGCTTCAAAACATGGGAGACACTATTCTTCTGGAATTTCACTTGAAGTTTTTTATCCAAGTATTAGATACGTCCATGTAATTTTAAGTAAATTAATCATGCGTTATCTTTATTTAAGCTTATTTTATTAATACAAAAACTATTTAATTTAGAAATGTATACATTTCTAAAAAGATTTTTTACTTATAGATCTGGAAGAAGAGGTATTTAAATGGTAAATAAATTATGTAGCTTTTGTTTGAAAAATCACAATGATTTTTAAACAAATATGATTACTTCCCAGTTCCAAAAAAATGCAGGTGAAAATCAAGATCTGCTGTGACAATGGGTATGCTCAAGATCATAAAAAGTACACCTTTTGTTAGGCAAATAGTGTTTTTTGTGTAAGAATAATAATGAGAAGTGCAAACAAGAAAAGTTAGTTTAAGCACAGAAGCTGCATTTTATTATTCTGAGATATAAAGCTGATATAACTTAAAATTTAGACAAACTTTTAGCAATTTCAAAATAGATTTCATCTAAACTTTCGGAGGGTTTGCGTTTTATTATAAGAAAAAGATGAGTGTAAAAGCATGGGACTGTAGGCTCCAGAGAGTGACTCCCTTCAATCTATTCAATCTTCTGTGAGAATGACTAATGTGTAAAGCTTCAGACCACTGATAGTAATTATTCTCTAAATTAAGGATGAGCTCTGTCCAATCTTCTTTGATGATTAAGAAAGCCAAATTTTCAAAGCTAATTATTTTCTTAGTTAGGGTCATTGTTGTTTATTGTTCAGACACCTTTAGGGTAATTAGCATGCCTGACCTAAATTAAGAACACTTAGCACATTTTGTTGACTATGCACAATAACAGATACCACCCCCCCCACCACCACCACCCCTGACTGAAATATACTGGACCTCTCTCTCCTGTGGTGTTCCACAGCAGAGGCAAATTTCACATTCAAGAATGCTTCCAACATGAACATTTGACTGCAGGTCCTAGCTTATGTGGCTAGCCAATTTCACTGTGTCGCTGCAAAGGGTAAAGTGACCTCTGTGCTCTCCCAGTCCTTTGTTTCTCCAAGCACTGAAAGCTGACCACAGTCAGCCATGAAACTATTCTAAACTACATTAAGATTTAATGAGAACCGGCTTGCTCCTCTGGCCCAATGGTCTGCGGCCTTCATCAGCAGAAAGTAGCTGGTATTTGGCGAAAGAGTAGAAAGCAGAGCATATTGAATGTTTCTCACGTGATACATACCCATCTAGCTTCCAACAATCATGACTTTCTGAACCAAAGGTGGCACTGCTTTTAATACCCATGGTCTAATTAATTTTCTACTTGGACTGTGAAAAACAGTAAGCAGTCCTTCCAAACTTATCTTCCCTGTATCTTTACCAATTGTATACAACATCATATTCACTTCTGAGACAAAGAATACTGTTCTACTTAGTCTTTATAACTGCAATATTTTCTTGTTGTTTTCTTGTTTATACCTTTTCAGGTTCTAGTACTCTTTTTATGAAATGGATAACTAGAATTGCAAACTATTTTCAGTATATAAATGTACCTGTGGTCACAGAGAATATATAAAAGAACATAAACATTTCTCTTGTGTCTTTCCAAATAATTCCTTCTGTTTTATTTTATTTTGATTGACATTGGTCACTGAGCTCAGGGTATTTCCAGAGAACTACCCAAAATATATTCTTAGTGAATTTGAAATTTCAGTTATCAATTTATCACCTGTTCATTCAGTACAGTAATATTCTTCTGTAACTTTGTGTAGTCAGCCTGGTATTAGGCAGTCATTAATATGGCTAATTTTCTACTGTTACTGTGTTACCGTTAATTTCCTTTTCCACATTGTTTATGAATATGTAGAAAAGCTCAGGTTCCACCTGACAATGTTTTCCTACTGCCTGAACCTAATTCTTCTTTTCTCCATTTTAAACCAACTACTATTCATAGGAAGACTTTTCCTCTTATTGCAATTTTCACTTGCATGTTTAGTGATGGGTTTTATCAAACTTTTTGAACCCTCCAGTGCTAATTAGGTAAAACTTAGCAATCCACTTACTGGTATTAAATTCTGTTTTACTTGTGAGATATGTCTTTCCTCTACAAAAGTCATTCTGATTATTCTCCCCTATTTTATATATATCCATGTGACTACTGAGTCTACCCTTTAATAAGTATTCCCCAAGCAGCAAGAGGAGCTCCAAGCAATTCAAATTACATTATATCTTTTTTCCCCTCTTTTTTTTTTTTTCTTCAAATCTATGACTCATAATGCTACTAAAGTGCTAAAGTTCGACTTCACTGTCAGAGGAGTCATCCTGAAGTAATGTGATTGTTTGCAGACATCTGTATCTGTAGGGCCTCTGTGTCCAAAGTAGCTTGAAATGAGGATCGCCTTTCCCCTCGTGTTCTTGTTCTTTGACTCTAGCCCTAAGAATGCACTCAGGGAGCTTTAAATACAAGCACGTCCATGCATATCCATGGTCAAAAGCTCTGCAGAGGAAGAAAGGTAATTCAGCACTCCAGCTGAATGCTGGATTCCTCACGTTCAAACCAAAGCCTTGAAATGTGTCCATAAACTCACAGACACTTAGCAAATGGGGCAAGGATTTACTGCAGTTACGCAATACAGTTCTTCTGCTGGGCAGGTCAGCCCATTTTCATATAACCTTTCTACTGCACAAATGCTTCCTGGAGATGAAGAAGGAATGAATGACTCTGCAAATGCTGTGACAAAAAGACATTTACTCCCTTGGGTGGATTTTCCAACTGGATTTTTGAACAGCAGAGCAACTTTGACATTACCGACACTGAGAAAGGCTCCTGATTTTCAGGGAGAAGCTCTCAGAATTACAGGAGCACATGAATGGCCATGTTGTGACAGGCCCAAAGTCCTACCCAGCCCAGCTGTGCTTTCTCCAGCAGTGGCTGTAAGATGATGCTGAAGAAGAGTAAGGAGGCAGTCATATATGACATTTCCAACAGCTTTGAGCTAAGGTTACCATGATCCACCTCATTGCTAGTTCTGCTAGTATCTCTCCTGCCAGTATTTGTTTGCTCTTCCCTTGAACTCCAGCAAACATCTGACAACCACAGCAGGAGCTATATGTCCAGTGTGTTACTGCAAGGGCAGAACTGTATACGGCAGTGTGAAAACAAGAGTGCTATGAAGCCAGGCCAGAGTTTTAAGGCTGTTAATTAGGGTTTTGGAAAAGACAGTCTGGGTCATCCGACTCCAGGTACTTACTCTGATAGATGTGGGTTTGTCCCACACTGACACTAAAGAAAGAATTGAAAGCTCAAGAAACTAATTTCTGACCACAAGGCTAGTATTCCCAATTACTATGTTTGGAAATAATTGCAGGTCCAGACACATTCATTCCCTTTCTATGTCCACAATTACTTGAATGGAGCATAATAAATTAAAATGTTTAGCAATCTTCACAGCCTAGCACTTCCCACCTAGCTGCAAAACCCGCCATGGAAAAGTGAATGGCTGTGTTCAGTGCTCTGGATTCCAGGGGGCTGCCAGCTCTTATTGTGTGCTTATAGGAATGCCTGGGGTGGGGATGCACCAGGTGACACTGAAGGCCAGGGACACAAGGTTGATTCTAAAGACAGATCAGGCATTACCAGTTCTCACACACAAAATTAAAATAAATGAATAAATGAAAACATCACAGACATTTTTTTCCCTGCTTCCTCTGAGTCTGTATGATGGAGCCTGGTGCAATGCTGTGTGTTTATGGTGCAACCATCTGCAAGGCCAGGCTGCAACGTCAACGTGCCATGCCATGGGATACTGCAGCACAAAGTTGTAAGCATCATGCATTGGCTATCACAGCACCCCACACCCACGGAACTGTTGTAATCCACCTCACACCTGGGATACACTTGTTTGTAACCAATCCATAGGCATGTACCCTATGGATAACCCACACGACTAAAGGGGAACAATACTGCTGTTTCAGCCATTCCAGCACTTCTCAACCTCCTGATGGTTATGTCCCTCCATACCTTCTTGCCACGTTATCAGTGGTCTCTTACACTTCCTGACTCTATCAGGTCATCGATCCCCCTCATTTAGCTTGAATCAGTGAGAAACTGTAAGGTGCAAAGGCCGTATAAAGATTTTTTTTTTTTTGATTCTCAATTGTGCATTTGAATGTAAAAAAAAAAAAGTATTCATACATTTCTATTGATCCACCTAATCTCCTTCTTGAAGTGCTTTATTACTGGTAGATTAATAATAATAACAAAAAGAAACACAACTTCCTGCTCAGGCTGACAAGTCTTCAAATCCATACTGCTTGGAAAGCAGTGTGCAACCAAATTTCTTTCATTCATCTGAAACTAGGTGAAAAAAATGGTGAAAATAGGTGATCCTGCTCGGCAGGGGGGTTGGGCTAGATGATATTCAGAGGTTCCTTCCAACCTCGGCCATTCTGTGAAACTGCCGCTCAGAAAAGACGCCTGCAAGCCTGCAACAGGTGAGCTCACCTGGTTTGAAAGAGATAGGGAAAAAAAAAAAAAAAAAAAAAAAGATAGGGAGAGAGATGAAAGCCAAATCCGCCCGGAAAGAAAAAAGTTAACCGCCTGGCAATCCTCAAGCAGCCCTGCCGGGAGCCACTTGCGCGCAATCTGCGCACAACTTGCAACCCGAGTTTCCCCGAGGCGCGTCTCCGCGCTGCTCCGCGGCCAGGCGGGGCCAAGCGCGGAGGGAAGAAAGGAAGGGAAGGGAAGGGAAGGGAAGGGAATGGGCGCGGACAAAGCCGCGTAACGCCGCGCAGGTAGGCGGGCGGGGCCGGGCGGGGTGTCCCAGCGCCGTGCCCGGGACGGGCATTACCCAAAGAGAAGGAGGGAGGGATACAAAAAAAAAAAAAAGGTAATTAAAGTCGCCGCTGCCGCGCGCGGTCCCACCCTCCCCACCGGCCGGCTCCTCTGCCAGACGGGAGGGGACCGAGGGAGACGGCTTTCCGCGCAGACACACCGCCGCCGCCGAGCACTCCTCGCCCCGCCGCGCAGCGCAGCGCAGCCCAGCATGGCCCCCGCCGTCCCCAGCCTCGTCCTCGGCCTCCTGGTGAGTGGGTCAGGGGCTCGCACGGGGCTTTGCGACGATTCCGGCTCTGAAAGCCCCTTGCAGGCTTGGGATGGGGCTGGGGTTCCCGTCGGAAGGGGGGAGGCGCTGGGGCCGCGGTGTGGTGCGATGGAACCGGGCTGCGGTTGCAGGCACTGGTGCGGCGGTTCGTGGGGGGGAAAGCTGAGCACGGCCCGGTTTGGTTCGAGTGTCCGTCCCCCCCCGCCTCCTCCGGGACCCCCAGCGCCCCGCCGGCACCTTCCCCTGCCTGCCTTCCCCCTGCTCTGCGTGGGTTGGTGTGCAGGAACCGGCTGCCGACAGGCTGATGCCAGAGAGAGAGCGGCGGAGTTAATTTTTATTTCGTTTTTATTACTGTCTTTCTTTTATGGATGAGTGGAATTAATTCCCCCCCCCCCTTCCCCTTTATTATCACTGCGTTCTTAGAACGAAGGCAGAGAGTACTTTGAGCTCAGGAAAAAAAATAAATCAGTAGCATTGAATCACTGATTTTATTATTTTTGTGTCATTAGATATGTACATTTTAATGAGTGTTACTATTCCAGATGTGGTATGCATTCTTGCCTTGCTAAGTTATTCATAATAAAACCCAAAGAAACCAAAATGAGCTTATTCATTCATCTAATTAAAAAGAAGACAAAATTCCCCTGTCAAGTAGGGGGGAAAAAAGCCTGCACACACCCAAACCTAAAAAAAACCTAAGGTGTCTTAATATAAAGTGAATGGACATCGCAACTTATTTTTACCTTGCATCTCCTTATATCTTGATATTCACAAATACCCACTACTTAAGTTTGTTTAACTCCAGTAGCTCTTCATACTGACATCAGACTACCTTGGCATTACTGATTCAGGAAATATCTTAGAACAGTGTAGTGAAGTTGTATGACTTTAATAGTTTATAGATTTATACAGTAGCTATCAGGAGAGAAGGTTTTATTAAGTATCTTTCAATAAGGAAAATGCCTTCGAAGACATAAGCAAGGATGTTTAAAGTGTTTTGTGTATACATGTTTTTATCTGTGTATATATACGTAAGAAACAGTATAAACTGCTTTTATTATGCAGACACAGCATTTAAATTGCTTTAATGCAATCATTACACTCCACATTTAAACTCAATCTTTTACCTGATCTTAGTTTTTGTAAAGATTGCTAATGCCCTTAAAGATTTTATTTTTATTTAAGTATTAATAAGTTATTTTCAGAATTTCCATTAGCTATTTATTTTTTTATACCTTTAATCCTAAAAAGATGTGCAAAATAAAGTTGAATTTCCTTTTTGCTAGACTTTCATCCTGAAAGAATAAATGTGCTTAAAAGGATGAATATATTTATTTACATTTTCTGTTTATTTGTTTAATTGGCTGTGTGATTTTTGGATTAAAAATTTAAACATATGGATAAAAACTAGACAGAAGGTGTATATCCACACATGCGGAATCTGAGGTCAAGACTAAATTAGTCTGTGCTGAGGAGTATCTTTGTACTTCTATGACTCTTATAAGAAGTTCTGGTTATCTGGATAATGCATCATTTGAATTTTGAGGAGGACCCCGTTTTGTAACTGGTTTTATGGGAGTGGACTGCTGTCATGCACAGTGTTTTATTTATGTCATATCTAATTGCTGAAGCTAGATTTAACCAGTTTAGAATGTACTTTGAAGATGCAAAGCGATACGTAAGTGCAAGTGTCGTCATGTGGTCTTAATAAGACACTTGTCCCTTTAATGTTAGGCATCGGCAAGGTTTTTCCAGATGGAATTAGATGGGTTGAACCTTAACGCTCCGGGGCTTTAGACCTAAATTGACCAGGAGTGCTATTGGAGGAAGCACATTGTGGAGTTGTACTTTATGTTTACAGGAAAGTAGTAGTGTAGGCGACATCTTGTCTAAGAAAAGTCTCACTGCTGTCAGTGCTGCCGCGATTTTAGAAAAAAACACCATTGTGTTGCATGGTACCTGTCTTTTTGGCTGAAAGGTGCTTTCTGGATCTTTTCTCTAGCTCCTCTTTCAAAAAAACAAACAACAACAAAACAACGACAAACAAAACAAAGGCAGCTTCAGTAACAGTAGTTATTATTCAAAATATCATGTAATTATTTCTTTTTCCTAACTTTGTTATTTGTTTTCTAGGTATTGAGTTTATGCTGTGATGCTTGCAAGAAAGTCATTTTTCATGTTCCTTCTGCATTAGAGGCTGGCACATTAGTTGGCAGAGGTGAGAAACTGCAGGATGCCCATCGTAACAATAAAGGATTGTACCTTTTCTGGAGAGGCTGTTCACAGTAGAAGAGTTTTTTTGTTTTTTTTTTTCTTGTTTAATGGAATGAATGGATGACTGGACAGGCAGTTAAATAGCTGGATCAGCTTTTTTATGAAGGATACGCCCTGTATTTGTTACGGGTTTGAACACTGACTCTTTGCATCCATTTGACTTTTGCATAAACAGCTATCGTCAGCTTGCAGTATGTGCTTTAAAACTAGAATGACAGAGTTTAATGTTCTCAAAGTTCGGAGTTCTTAAGCTTAGTATTTAAATACGTGGCTTAATATTCCAAAGTGTACCTATAAACCACAGAGTCATATGAAGAAGTCAATAAGTCATTTGTATAATGGGAAAGGAAAAACTAAGACAACCCACATAACCAAAGAACCCAGAAGCTGCTGCTGTGTTACCAGTGTGAAATACGGCTGTGACTTCTCAGCTGTGGTGGGGTGCTCGGGGCACACGAGGAGACAAGCTGGAAAGGTATCCTGCATGCACACCAGTCTGGGAGAGTGCTCCTGGCTGGCTGGGTTGGTCTGTCTCAGTTAAGTTGATAGAGAGGCAAAGGGGACGCCAAAAAACACTCAATCTCATTTTTTTTTCTGGTCTTTGAAAGGCAGTTTTTAAAGTCAAGGTGGGGGAGCTGTTGTGTCCTGTGCTGCCTGAGACTGAATTTGAGGCTGCGGAGGTACCCTGTGTCAGTCTCAGGAGAGCAGAAGTGCATGCCGCAAATTCCTACAGAAAGAACAAAACCAGTAGATTTGTAATTATTCATAATACAAGTGGTTAGAAAATTTAGCTCTAAAACTGAAAGCTCATTGACCTTCCTGTTAAACTTTAAAGGTTACAGATGTTTAAGTTTTTGCATATTCTCAATATTTCTCTGTTTAAATAAATGAAAATTTTATATAAAGTAAAACTTCTTATTACAGTGTTATGAAAGAAATTGTGTGACACTGGACTTAAACTTTCCAAATATTTAATGAAGGCTATATAGCTTGAATGGCATTCCTTAAACATTTATTGAGAAAGGGTAATACATTTTGCATTGATATCAGGGATCACAGCATGACAACGAAATGACTCATGATTTTTCTTGTTGTTAAGAGATTTTATATGTTTCTGTCTTATGCGATATAGACAAGAGACTGTAAAGAAAAAGATCCCACAAAGCTATGACATACTGAGCATAATGTTGACTCACATAATGATTGCAAACAAAATTTCCATTCTGGTATTTTTGGAAATACAGTGCTCTAATGTGCAGCAGTGCTATAATATGCACCTTAAAGTGAGGGGGTGATAATTCTGTGCAATACTAAATTATTATTTTTTTTTTCACAGATTGGCAAGGGAGAGGAGTCACTGCTACAATACTATAGGAAGTCTATTAAATGTTTAACTGTGCAGTTAAAAGAAGGGCTTAAGAAGAGGGAGAAAGGAGAAAAAAAAAAGCCATATTTAAAGTGATACTTCCCATCAGTCTTTGCATTGTTGAAAGATAAATGACATTTCTTTTATTAAAAATATCATCTGCATACATAGGGTGAAATTTTGAATCTAACCTGGAATCACTTGGCTTTTGTGCCCAATTTTTTTTTTTTTGTAGCAAGACCCAGTATACTACGATACCATTGAAGAAGTATTGAAGTATCTAGTACATAGTTCTCTTTATTTTAAAGCCTTTTGGTTTTGTAC
Organism: Anas platyrhynchos; assembly: GCF_047663525.1. Lineage (NCBI taxonomy): Eukaryota > Metazoa > Chordata > Aves > Anseriformes > Anatidae > Anas > Anas platyrhynchos. The sequence continues at coordinate 44,202,983 of NC_092588.1, read as the reverse complement.
ATACACACACGCACAGAGCATTTTGGAATTTATTAAGAGAAGAAAAAAGATATTTGACTTGGAAAACATGACACTAACACCTCCATGTACTCTGCAAGGGTGATTTGTGTATAGTTTGGACCTCTGGCCTGCATCTTTTTTAGGGTGCCAAATAATTATTACTTAGTGCAATAGCGTGACGGTGCTGTTGCAGTTCATTATGATTATCCTGATTTTGCCCCCCCCCCCCCCCCTCAAACCGTAGTGAAGAATTACACTCTTCAGTCAAACCAGTGAGAAGTGTATTAAAATTTATTCAAGCCACAAGTTTATAGCAAATGCAATAAAAATACTGAAGAAAAAAAAAAAAGGAAGCATGCTGACCTTACTTGGTACTTCCTGTCAACCCTGTGGGACTCTGTCATGCATATATTTTAAAAATGTCAATCATTTGTTCTAGAGTTAGTCTGTATCTCTCTGATCAGTCTGCCTCATAATTTAAAGGCCTTTGTCCTCCCAAGACTTCTAAATCACATAGAACCAGTCAGTGCTTTCCTCCTGAGGGCAAAGCTTCCAAGAAGTAATAGCTCCATTGGGAATTTGCATTAATTAATCATCTTCACTGATTTTGTGGGGCATGGAGCACAAGACAAATATAATACCTACTGATCCACTAATGAGCGTGTCTGCAGTGCTTATTGCATTTAAACGTATAAGTTTATCTCTGATGCTTCAAGAATTCCACCAGTGGAAATTCAAGTAAACTTGGTCAAGTCTGAGTGCATATTTGGGTACAAGAATCTATATTTGTGGTGCTTACTTAACGAATGACCTAATTTAGAAAAGCTCCAAATGCCAGTAAATGTCATTTTAAGTTTTAATTAGTGAATGATTTTTCACTTCGAGAGGTATGTTATCGTTACATTTATTGTTTACGTCTCTTTTCTTACAGTTAATTTGAACGAGTGCCTTCAGTCTGCAGAACGTATCAGTTCCAGTGATGGGAACTTCAAAGTTCTGGAAGATGGCTCTGTATATACCACATCTGCTGTTTCTTTCTCTGATGAGAAAAGGACTTTTACCATATTACTTAAAGATATTCAAAAACATGTAGAAAAGAAAATACATGTTGATTTGGTGACAGATGAAAAAAAGGTGGGCTTCTAATTCCAAGGTCCCTTCCTTATTTGGGTGCAGTTTTACAGAGGAGTACAGTTTGACACTGGGTAGCTGTAGATGAATTTTTAGAATTCAGGCAGAGTAGTCTTCTGTAGTTTTTTTTTTTTTTTTTTTTTTTTTTTGTAGCAGTTGTGATTACAGTGTGGGTTAAATCAACAGACTTCCATTCTGAAATGGGAGATGCTATCAAGGAGCTTAATCTGGAATGCCAAGAATTTTAAAAGCCATATTTGAGGCATCCAAGCAGATTTTATTTGTGCAAATTATTACAATGAATGAAAATCCTCTTAGAATGCTACAGGAGGAATGAAGATCTTGGAAAAACAAATGGTCAGTGGGGAAAAATGGTGGGGAGATGGAAAAAGCAAGGACAAGAGTTGAGTAAAAATGTACACCGTTGAGTATATTCATGTATCTTTATCTTCTAGACCCAGGCACAGAAGACCAGGCAGGCTAGAGATACAGTTCTAAAGCGAACCAAAAGAAGGTGGGGCCCTATTCCATCTGTTATGATGGAGAACTCACTTGGACCTTTCCCACTACAAATTCAACAGGTATATTTTAGATGGATCCTACTTCTATGGCACAAGCTACTTTTCTATGTGACTGTTATGATATATGAAGAATGAAGTGAGCTCTCTTCTATTCTCCACTGATGCCATTCTTGCTATTACACCCATCTTGTTCTGTCCATTATATATCTTCTGATCTCATACATTAAATAACTTGTGATCGTAGTAGTTGGGATAAACTGGAAATGTGTAAAAGTTGTAACAAGGAGGAGGCATACTATGAGAAGAGAGCTATTATGCATGGAGATCAATGAAGTGTGTAATTTAAAGAAAAAAAAATCTCAAAACAGTGCTTAGAAAAAGATTGCATAGACATGGGGGGTAAAATTTTACCTACTTGTCTATATCCTTTTTTGGCATTTGTGATGTATACCTGTAGAATTTAAGACTTAGTTTGGCCTATGCTATTAGGAAAAGTTCTTACAGTAAGAAAACAAGTAGGCGTAAAAGAGAAATGCAAGAACTACAGTTATCATGGATGCATCTAGCCTTCACTAGATTACAGAGTGGCTGGTAGCAGATGTGTAGAGACAAGTGTAATAACAGAGTCTGTACAGAGCAATCATTCTACTAATCTTATCTTCCTAACTTCTGGCATTTGGTAGGTAAGGAAAGTATTTGGGGAGGGGGTTGTTTACAAGTAGATAACTGCTGATGTTACCTCCTCAGTGCCTGTAACGAGATGCAAAGAGGTTATCTGAATTGGCATGTCCCTGGACTGTGCTATAGGTTGTTTTCCTTTTCTTTATTTCTTCCTTAATTTTTCTTCAGTAATTATAAGCCATATTCTCAGTGAGTGCACTGAAACCAAAATCTTTTGAACAGAGACAAAATAAGAAGCTGTCTGTATCTGAATGTGCTTTGTACGTGCAGCATTCTAGAGAAAGTAGATTTTAAAATTAGATTTTTCTATGCACACTCTTGTTTCTTTAATTGTTCAATAATGCTGAACAATTTCTAAATTTGAATTAATTATCCCTTCTCATGCACCCGTATTATAAAGGAATGCAGTCACAAGGCGAGCTGTTCTATTCTGTGAAGCTTAAGATGATAAAGAAGTAGAAGTAAATTAAGTTTTAATTTTTGTTTTTGAAAAGTTCATGCTTCTGCTATGTGTGATCATGAAAAGGCAGAATAATGTATGAGAATGATGCTGACATTTTCCTTTGCGCTTAAAAATTCATTCTTCGTAGGTCCAGTCAGACACTGCTCAGAACTACACCATTTATTATTCTGCAAGTGGACCGGGAATTGATCAAGATCCAAAGGGTTTGTTTTACATAGAAAGAGAAACTGGAAATATCTTTGCTACTCGTGCAGTAGACCGTGAACAGTATCCAAGCTTCCAGGTACAGGCCTAAATTGTGTTAAGTATAATTTTTTTTTCCTGTCATGCACATGTTTGAAAGTTGGATTATGGAGGAGAAAGAAAGCAGACTAGATCTACAGTTAGCTGTCTGTTTAGAGTAGTATCTCTGGCCTTTGAGAGAGGAAACCAGTGACAAATATCTGGTTATGTAGATCTTGAGAGGAGTTTTGCTTTTCACTGCTTAAAGTCTAATTGCAACAGTAATGGCAGTGAGCTACTGCGTTTACATCACTTCTGGGAAGAATATGAAGTTATCCCAGAGTTTTTCAGGGAGGGCAGAAAAGGTCTGCATAAGAAACAGATCACAAACTCCAGCCAGCTGTATTTTTCGAGCCTGTTTTTCTCAAGCTGCTGTCTTTGCATTTTATTAACAAGGTACACTGCTCTCTCTACTGGCTGAGAAGTGCAAGAAGGCAGCTAGTAAAAATAAACAGCTTCTGAATAGTGAGGTAACTTGCAATACCTGTTATTGCATTTCATCAAAGTATGACAATTTATTACTATTCTTGATTTTATTCTAAATAGTAGTAATTGCATCTAAATTTTTGGTAGCGCTGATGTTGTTTCATAGACACCTCAAAAAATTGTGTTCAGGAGACTTGGAAAATATGTTTGACAAAGTTGGGGGGGGAAAAGGGAAAGTGATTCAAATACTTCTAGTAAGGTGAAAGATTGGGAAGCAGTTACAGTTTTTGTGCAGTTGTCATCATTACATACTGGTCACTTCCCCTTCCATGTGGCTGAAGAGTCTTGTTTTGAGAATTGTGTGCATGACACTATTTCATTTTGTTGACTCCTCCACTGAACTGAACGTATAATAATACCAAATGGTGTTCAAGTATGAAGTGAACTACTGAATTTCTGTTTTACAGATCATTTGCTTTGCAAGCACTCCAGATGGTTATTCACCAGAGGTACCACTTGTGCATACAATCAGGATAGAGGATGACAATGATAATGCTCCATATTTTACACAGGACGTCTTTGAGTTTTGTGTCCCTGAGAACTCCAAGCCTGGTAAGAATTGTTTCAAACCGGTGAACACATTTACTGTTACTCAGCTCAGTTAAGTACCAATGTGATACTGACATTTTTCAGTGGGATTTCCTGAGTAGTGTTTCTTTACAGTGGAGGCTGAATTTTCAAAGGGCAGCCTACGATTTCTTAACTATTAGAGATTTCAGAATGTCATCTCAATAATAGTGAAAAATAATGTGTAAAACAAATGCTTTAAAATGGAGATGATTCGGTGTTCTTAAAGCAGTTTAAGAAATTCAAAACATTTCATTTTATCCAGAATTGCTGTTCTGCATTAAATGTTTAGATCACAAAGAACAAAACAGTTTTCAGGAAACTTATCTGTTAAAAACTATGTTGGCAGTATTCTAAGGTCTAAAACACTTTTGATTAAGCCTACAGTGTGTGTCCAATGTGTTGAATTAAGGTAGGATGTTTCCTGGTTAGGGAGGGGAAGATAACACATGAAAGGCTTGTTTCTGCCTGTACCCATGGACAGGTAGGGATTTGCCTGTTGCTGACTTCACATGTCAGTTTAACAGAGGAGAAAAGTGGCGAGACAGGTGGGGTGTACAGAACAAGTAATGGAAAAACAGTGTTTTACCATTCCTCACCATCTCTTAGACTAGGGGTGCAGAGTGAAGAGGGGTCTAACTTGCTTTACAGAGGAGGCAAACTGCCTTCACATTCACGCCCAAAGCACCAGTTGCTTTTCTTTCTGTGAGCTACTCCACTTTTGATTGAGTGAGTTACGGTTTCAAAATGAGGTCTAGAACCACTCGGGCTGGGGATGCAGGAGAGCAGCAAGCCCCAAGGGGCGGTGCTGCAGTTTGGACTGCGTCAGAGATCACTGAACTTCCTCCTCACCTTCCCTGGCAGCTCCTTTTCATCCGTATTTGGGATGTTCAGTTAGAAGTCATTGACAGAAACTCTCGCTGAAATCAAGGCTTCTAATATTTCTCTTGATTATTCTTTCTGTTCATTTGACAGATGCGGTACTATTTAGACATAAATATCTGTTCAAATAATTTTTGCCTATTTATAGATTTTTCTGGAATTTAAAATTGCTATGTTGTATTCACAGGTGTAATTGTTGGAACAGTGACTGCAGAAGACAGAGATGAGCCTTTCACTCTGCATACTCTGTTGAGATACCGCATTGTGTCACAAAACCCACCAATAATCCCAGCATTTTCATTACATGGTGAAACAGGTGTCATTACTGTACTGTCACCACAGCTGGATCGGGAGGTGATTTTTCTTGAAGCTTATTTAGTTGTGAACACTAGTGCACACAGATAACTTCAAAATGAATTCCTGTCATGGGAATCATCAGATAAAACGTTTCTGTTACCGTTTGTGTTTCTCTCTCTGAGGAGCTTCCAAAGCTTACAACAGAGCTGGTCCAAAATCTTTCTGCATTTCTACTGTTTTCTAGCTAAACTTGGCAAGGGGACTGTCTGCTAATCCTGTTTGACACCAAGCATCTGTCTCTGGATTCCTACTCTTTCTCTGTTCATGAATCCCATGGCTGATGTTTCCTCCCAGTCAAGATCCACTTGAGGTGTTCCTTGGTTATTTACAGGGTAGATGATCCATCTTTTCTAGAAGTAGTCTGTTATTCTGCAATATCTGAATGATAAATCTGAACAATAATACAGTGTTTCTCAAAACATATGCACAAACCATTTATTGTTATCAGATAACTTTCAAGTAAGAAGATAGAGGAGATTTTAGTTTTTATCATGTTCAATGTTTTTTGGATAAAAGGTCATGTGAGTGTTTACATTAGAAACGGCACGTGTAATTCAAAACAATATTTCTTGGATAAGACATAGTAGAAAATGGGTGCAGGCACATATTTTTTAGGATAAAAATAATTGTATTCTGGAACACTTAGTCATTTCATGGCCAAAAATTCGCCTTAATGGTGAGTTGCAAAATTGTATGCTCAGGGGTACATTACTAAGCTTCTTTAGCAAGAGAAAAATGCCATGAATGAATATCACCATGACTGCTAGGGTCACAGAGACTACTGAGGGAAAGAAAACTTCAAAAATGAGTCCGCTACCTGTCTTTTAAAGATAAACTTATGAAATGGAACAGGAGCTTTCTTTTCTCCACCCAGGAAACCTAGTGCTACTTCCAGTTATTCAGAACTGGATTTACTCTCTTGACTTTCAAACTCCCTCTTTTGTGTCCAGCTCCATCTTCCCTAGGTTGTTCAGGTATTTGTAAGGCTAAGGAAAATCATTCTGCTGTTGCCATTCTAGTCACTGATTTGAGTGGGCTGCTTATCAGTGGTCCTGTAGGAACTGCTGAGGGCACCCTCCCTCTACATAATGTATCCCAAACAAAGGCTGGTTGCAGGAATGTTCATTGAAATAACAGGGTGGCGAAGCTTAATGAAAAGCAGTCATGGGCTGAAGCACTTTATAAGTTGGAAATCCAAGAGAAAACTGCCACTCCAATAGGGAGGGCTAGAGAAGAGGGATTGGGAGGGTGGATTAGGGGATGAAAGCACATCATCTGTGTATTCCAAAACATCAGATACTGGAAAACAAAGGTGTCTGTGGCCATTGTGGGGATACTGGGTATAGCTTACAAGTTACTGACAGGTGTGAACTCAGTGCTGCTTAGCCACTGAAAAATATTTTACTTTTTTTCCTTTTCGAAGTATAGGAAAATAGCTCCAAAGCAAACTCATATTTTGTAGGGGACAGCGATGAGTTTGGAGCAGAGCTGGGGAACAGGAATAAAACATTTATTGCTGTGTGCAACTGATTAAAAAAAAAAAAAACATGTCAAACTTCTGTATGCTTTTATTCTTTTCAGCTGGTGTCCACATACACTTTACTTATTGAAGTGAGAGATATGGGAGGTCAACCTTTTGGTTTGTGCACTACAGGAACAGCTGTCATTAAAATTGAAGATACAAATGACAATGCACCAACTTTTAAACAGATACAAGTAAGTTTTCATAAATTAAGTGCATGTAAAGAGTAAAATATATAAAAAACATACCACCTTTCTAATATCCCCATGGGCACTCCCTCAAGTATGATGCCTAGTGCCCTGAGACAGTTCATGCCAACACAAAACTTTGTGAACATGGTTGTTGTGTTATTTGGTAGTTAGACCTATTGCTATATTAGTTGTTGTGAGTCAACGGCTTTATTGGGAGAAAACAAACATTATTAATTCGTTTGCTTCTGCAATATGTTATCTTAGGAATCCTGTAACTTAACCATTTTTGGGGAGGGGACAGATTCACTCTGAAGCATTCCATGAGCCAGTTATCTTTGACCAGCTTTTGGCTAATTGTGTGTTGTTAGTGTCAGTGAAGTAGATGCAAGGATTTCACTGAGAATTTCTTTGTTATTCTAACTTTTTTCTATACATGAATAGTATTTGAACCACTTCTTTTTCAACAATAGCTATAAATCAGCCTTGTGTCTTTGCTTACTGCAGCCATCTAAATTATCTTCCCTTCGTTCACATTTTAACTTAAAAATTGCTAGCTCTTTTTTTTTTTTTTTTCTGTCCCCGAGGAAACAAGGGCCTAGGTTAAATGCCTAATTGCTAGGTTAATTTCTATATTTCTATTTTTAGGACAAATTATATCTCAATAAGCATATATACAGCTAAAGTGCTGTGGGACACTGGTATGAACCATAACCCATGGCCTCTTCTTAATGCTGTGCCTTGATGACGTTGTACACAAATTAGCATCTGCAGCTGATTTTAAACAAGTGAGCTGTGCTAATTTACCATTCCTGGAAGGAGAATTCCAGGCTTCATTATGTCATTGATAGCTGGGAAGTGAAAGAGAGCTATGCTGCCTGGATAGAGTTCCTGTTTCAGTCAGGGTATAAGGGAAGTATGGGGGAAATACAGTAATACATTGAAATGTACAAAGTCAACATGCTAGCTTGGTAAATTGGCTCCTTAGGTTTAACTGCAGGATTGTGGTCTAAAGGTTTAAATACAGTTGTCTTCACTCTTGAATTGTAGAATGGCATTTTCTGATTTAAGTTGATTTTTCGTTCTTTTGATACTTCCAAGTATGAAACACAAGTGGAGGAAAACAAAGTGAATGTAGAAATACTGAGAGTTTCTGTTCTTGATCTTGATGAACTTGGTGCACCTGGCTCCACAGCTGTATATGAAATTATAAGAGGAAATGATGATCGTTCTTTTGAAATTACAACAGACAGAAACACAAATGAAGGAATACTCTGTGTTGTTAAGGTAAGTGAAAATGGGACTGCTAGAGCAAAATTTGTGTCTTCAGGTGTTACTTTTTAAAACCAATAACCTAGAACTAATTTTTATTCAAAAAATATCTCTGTCAGGCATATCATGCTTTACTCCTATTCTGAACTCTATTCTAAACGCGCTACAAATGAGGATCATGTGTAATACATAACTGACAGAATTTGCATAGCTCATCTTCCAGACTATTCCTCTTTGTGTTCAGAAATCAAAAGTCTCCCTTTGCTTTATCATCCAGCTGAGCTTGGTGCTTTTTCCTGATTCTGCAGTTTGAATTGTTGAGACTTAGGGATGTAACTGAAGAATTTTTCACAGGTGAGATTTTAACAGAAGTGGGAGCATGGCTGAAGAGGGGAGTGAGGAGCACCTCCTCCAGCCTTGTTCTTTCTGGGAGTTGATTAAACTTATTACCTTGGCTTAAAACTATCCATGCTTTATTTTGCATGAGTTTAGGTAGTGAGTTTAGGTTTGCTTTTCTGGGTTGCAAAGGAGTCCATGTATGTGTAAGAAGTTACTCTTGTACCTGGTACTTTGCAGCTGTAAGATAGAAGGACCACTCTACCTGGAGTCCAGCACATCCTTTTTGTCTTTTAGTGCCTCTTTTTCATTATCTGTTAAAACTGTGTGATAGCAGGTATCTTCTAAGGAGCAGAGAAAATTAATATTAACATTTGAACATGTAAGTCAGAAGGCTAAGCTACTAATACACTACTATTATTACTGCTAATATACTACTGCTACTATTACTACTACTAATATAATAATCCAGTTGAAATTTCATGTATTTAGTGTAACTCTATAGTAGACCAGAGAGTATTGTAACATCAGGCTATAAATAGGTTTACTGGCATAAGATGTCCTTGGAGGTAGTGTCTGGAGAATTACATATGTAGATACCGACTGATGAGCCCCAGAAGTTAAGACACATTTCAAGTGGGTGAACTCTTATTAGGAAATAAATGTAGGTGCTAACAAGAAAAGTAGTGACTTGTGCTGGAAAGAAGATATTCATAGCCTAAAATAATGGTCAGTTAGGTATGGGAGGAAAAAGTCTCAGGCCACACTTAATTTTTATGTAAATTCCATTTGTGATTCACTAGCAGAGTATTCATCTGAAAAATATATAGTGATGCTGCTTACCTTATTAGGGATAGTTCCTCAGGTCCTTTTCTTTGGCTAATTTAGAACTTTGGGGTTTCTTTGCTTGTTTAAATCTTATCTCTTTACTGTGTCTCAAGCTGGATGTTCCAGAAGCTGTTGTCTTTTGTAAATGAATGCCATACAGTTTTACCTATTTAATAACTGTTCTGTGGAAACACTGCCCATCTTAGTATTAGCTTGAAACAAGGAAAAACACACACAAAAAACCTGTGTTTCAGGGTCTGGACTATGAAGGCGCCAAGCAAAGGATCCTTGTGATTGCGGTCAACAATGAGGCACCCTACATGCTGGCACCACATTCACAACAAGTTGTCCAGAGCACCAGCACTGTTGTAGTGAATGTCTTAGATGTGGATGAGGGGCCCGTGTTTAAACCCTGTTTCTTCCGCATGGACGCTAGCGAATGTGATGAGGTTGGGACAAGTATTGGGAAATACCTAGCAGAAGATCCAGAAACTGGAAATAGTGAAGGCATCTGGTATGAAACAATGTTATCTCTAGTTTATTTGGAGTAAAGCATGGAGGGATACAAGAAGGGGGAATGTTGATGCCATGTGTGTGTGAACATAAATACCTGTATCTATGTGTGTATGTGTATATAGGTATAAATATATGCATGTGTATGTATTTGAGATTCTTACCTAAACACACAAAAAAAAAATACTCTTAACAGCTACAAGATAGCACCTGGACAGTGTAATTGGATCAACATAGATGAAAAATCAGGTGAAGTCAGAACCATTAAAGCCTTGGACCGAGATCTAGGAGAAATGAAACGAGGTCAATGCAATATCACAGTCCTCGCAATAGACAGAAGTGAGTACTAAATGTTGTCTCTGTTATATTTAGCCTGTAAAAGATGTTTATGTGCAATTTTAACTTAGGGGCAACTATACTGGTACAGGTGAGAGGTGCATCCAGTGCATTGTCTTGCCTTTGGGATGACTATCAAATGCTTAGGGAATATTATACAGCAGGGCATACATACCGAGAATTTGCCCTGTTTTCTTATATTTTCGCGTTATCTGCTCCTACTTAAAGAGGGGTTTTAGTAACATGGTTGTATTCCTTTCATTTCCTGACTAAATTTTTGTTTTAACTGATGGCATGTGACAGCCATGAAGTTGACAACAGAGAAAGTAGAGAGAATTTTTCAAAAATAAGTTATCCTTGAAACTCTGTTTTCTCCTCTTCTTGGTGTCTTGTTTCTGGAGACCTTAAATTAAAAGAAACTGTAAGAAAAGCTGTATTCGCTGCTATGTGGTACTGTGCTCTTTTCCTCAGTAGGTAGTCTATGTTCTGTAACACTGTTCATTATTGCTGAGGTGCAGAGCTCTTACAAATTACTCTCATTATAAGGAAGAGTTGCACAGTCAGGTTCTTATTCTGAAACAGATTTTGGTCCTGACTTAAAGTGAGTGTTTATTCTTTCTGATCAATTTGGGTATATGTGCTTATTGCAAGAAAAGACATGGTTTTGCCTAAACATCATGTAGTCAAGATGACTAAATACACTTTTCACATCTAAATGCAAAAAATGTAGCAAATAGATTATCGAACTTTTAATTTTAAAATATGATTAAAAAATAGATTGCCTTTATAAGTCCAGTGGCAGGATTTATTTTTAGCCCTTCTGTGCTAAAGCAGGATTGTATTCCTTTTATTTCCTGACTAATTTTTTGAATACATTTAGAGCAGTTGGAATAAAGAACAGACCTTGAAGTAGCTTTACAGTTGTATTATTCAACTCTGTCCAAAGCTTGGATATTAAAATTAAGTGTATATTACAACAACTAAATTGTTTAGAGTGTCTCTTGTATCTAAAATGTATGATATGTGTCTGCAATTAGGCATTTCTAGAGTCAGTTTTAAAAAGCTGTTTTGATGTAATTTCACTGTAATGTAAATACTAGCATTGAGCATTCCTATATTGGAAAAAATCAAACTAGGAGGGAGAGTCCATTCAGTTCTTACATGTAGACTTCGATGTTGATGTCGTTCATGGGTGAATGCTGCTACTGCATGGTGACAGAAGGAAGAGAACAGAAAAGACATGGTGTTTTTTTTGTTTGCCAAAGTGTTTGCCTTCCCAGGGGAAGGGGAAGTAGGCTGTAGGGAAAGTGTAATGTATTTTCTCCTTCCAGGAGTAAAAATGCTGGAGTCTTTACCTTTCTGCTGTTGACTCTCAGTTTGGCTTAGCCTCCTTGACCCTGTATTTTTAGGGTCCTTGTCCTGAAGGAGGATAAGACTCCTTTTAGACAGTATGCGTGCCCACATAGATATGTAAGAACAATAAAGTATGTTCTGTCCACGTACACAAGTTGTGGAGCTTTGGAACCTTTTCCTTCTGTATAGCTCTTTCTCTTTGTACCAATACACATTGGTGCATTTAACTGTGACCATATTACACTGCTGAAAGTAAATGATTTTCAAAGCAAGTCAAGGAGTTTCAGTTTGGGATCCTGAACTGCATAAAAGCACGCACTTCATGAACATGCAGCTGCAGACTTTCTTTTAGCTGCTTTGTCTTTTCTGTTTCTTTTCCTTCCTTTAGTCATTGTTGCAGAGTTTTGCTTGAGGACAACACATGAATAGGAGGAAACAGGCTGCAGCACTTTCTTCCCTGTCACCTGAAAAGATGAGTTCCTTCCTAAACAAATACAAGAACTCTGCAGAAGCAGCCAAAAGAAAGCTATGAGAAGTTCTTACCTGCTTTTGGCTAAATCAGTAGTTTCTTTCCACCTTAATTCTTAACCTGGATATTACAGTTGATGATAGTCATGAAAATTGGGACTAGAAATAAATAAATGAATGAATGTTTGACTATTTTACCATTTAATTCTTTTATTTTATAGATGGCAAAACAGGCACAGGAACTCTGCAAGTTGTCATCCAGCCTTGCAACAGGAATTTTCCACGAATAATTAAAACTGATTATATAATGTGCAGAGACAGAAAACCTATCTGCCTCACTGCAGAGGATGGTGATATTGCTTCTTACAGCATGCCTTTTGTATATCGCGTGACTGACCGTAACTTGGCTTCCTCGTGGAAGATAACACGACACAACGGTATGAGACTTCCTCCTCAGTTAGCTGTAGGTTGCCAGAGGCAGCTGTGGGACATCTGCATTGGGTGGACTGGGAGATCCCTTGATAAATGCACATTGGAAACTGGTCGGTAGAGCTGATGAGGTAGACTTGATCATCTATAACAGTCCCTCAGTTTCATTTGCTGTATGAGAGATCAAAAGTATAACATGAATAAAAGGAAAACACTAAAGGGGTCTTAGCTGTCCTGGGTTTGCAAAAGTTAGCAGGGTGGTACTGTTGGCATCACAGAGGCAAGGAGAAAGCTACTATATTCTGCCTCTTGTAGCATAAAAAAGAATTTGTCCTCAGCTTACCTGGGTCAGAAATCAGCTGCTGTCTAAAATTGTGATGTAAAAAGATTGTGTGTGAGAACAAAAATCAGTGTATTAAATTAGATAAACACCTCTGGAATAGAAAGTATACATTCATACTTTCATAACTTGTACAGAATTTAACAATGAAATAGCCAAATGAAAGTACAGCTTTTTTGAGGCTGCTGTTATAGTGAAGGACTGGGAAATGGAAACTTTACCTCAAATTGATTAGAGCCATTTTTTTTCCTCACTACTGCTGACAGCCAGCACGTTTTAGGTGAAACAGAGATGGATTAAAAAACAAACAAACAAAAACAAAAATACAACACAACAACAACCCCCAAACATTATTATCTCTCTTAATATGCTTATGTTAATTTTAAGTATTTTCGTAGAAATAGATGAAGGATTTGCTAGAAAAGAAGTAACTGTTCCCTAAAATTCGCTGATACAAAAAGTTATAGCTGGTAGTGGTTTCCTGGTGGGTGCTAGATGATGTCATCAAGAGCAGCATATATATTTGCTACCATGTTGTCATATGTAGATAATTAGCCTGAAAAGGATCCGATTCTGAAGTGTCTAGACAAACATGCACTAGTGAAAGGCAAAAGACAGCGAAGTCTGAGACTGAAGACATCTGAAAGTTTCAAGGTTTATACTAGGCAAATTTAAAAAAAAAAAAAAAAAAAAAAAGAGAAATTAAAAGGGACGTACAATTTCATGTAACTCAACATAAAATAACCATTATGTACAAGATCATTGTACATAATAATTGATGTATGTATTTTTACAAATTATATATTTTCCCCTTTAACAATGACCAGTGACCAGGTATTTTACTAAGAAGAGCAGCACACGAAATGGATTTCACTTCCCATTGGATATAGCAACAGAGCTAAAGAATGGAAGGGGATATGCATTGTTCCAATCACACTGCTGGAAGTGCTTCCAATAAATGTCATTGACAGTCTTTTTTAGTAAATGTAATTGGAGTTTCAGGCATTGTTAACAGTATATTTATTTTTGTCTTTTTTACAGAGAAGTCTGTGTATCTTTCACCAAGGGGTGATATTCCATTTGGAATATACACTATTCCTGTAACTGTGTCTGATAGATCAGGAAAGCAAGGAGTCACCCAAATAAGAGTTAACTACTGTAACTGTGTTGTTCCAAGTGAATGTGAAAGGATGGCTTTTGCCTCCAGCAGTGTTACTCTTGGTGTATGGGCCATCCTTGCTATGATCTTAGGATCATTACTCTTGCTGTGTAAGTATACTTTTTATTTTAATGTTGAGTGCAAAACACTTCATTTTTACAATTACCTGAGGATGCCCAATTCAAACTTGATTCATATAATCATAGAATGGCTTAGGTTGGAAAGGACCTTAACGATCACCTAGTTCTGCCATGGGCAGGGCACCCTCTGCCATGGGCAGGGATGCCACCCACTGGGTGGTATTGGGTGGTGGGCTGACCAGGGCCCCATCCAACCTGGCTCTGAACACCTCCAGGGATGGGGCATCCACAGCTTCTCTGGAGAGCCAGTTCAGTGCCTCACCACCCTCTTGAGTGAAGTATTATGGATTGTCTTTTTTAAAGATACTTCATGCTTAAGCATTTAAAAAGACTAATATAACAAAATTAGTTTTCAAACAAAATTAGATACCATTTTGAGGTAAAGTTCAGAGTATCTTCCTCCCTTATTTCCTCTCCAGTAATCCTGATTACAATCTGTGGTTGTTGTGGCTCTGGGGTAATGCGCAGGCATGTGACTGACGATTGTGCCAATCACAACTTAATCATTTCAAATACAGAAGCTCCAGGAGAAGAAGTGATGGTAAGTTGTCTGTTTCTTTCAATGTAGAAAGACATAATGAAGATTCTTGGTTTGCAAATATATGATTTAGTGAAGGAAATATGGAATGAACACAAGAATCATTGATGTGCTTTGCTATTTTACAAGACTTTGAAAGCTCTTACCTTAGGCAATCGTTTGTACTGTATATATATTTAAAGATATCCTGTGGTTGTTATTCTAGGACCCTCAGCTGTTAATAATAATTCTGAACTTTAACTGATTGGTTGGAAGTTTCAGGTGGATATTTTAATTGGTCTTGTAATTTTCAACAGTGAGATGGAAGCTTACTCTTTGGCCCATGTTGAATATGTGCTCATAGCAAAACATTGTTGCTGTTCCTTGGAGAAGAAATTTTTAATTTAGCCAATAATTACCTTAGGTCTCACAAGTACGATTTCTACTTTTCCCCAAAAAAATAAACCCAAGGATAGTTGATTTTTGAGTCAGTGGCAAAAGTATTGAACAGTCCACATTTACAAAATATGTTCTTGCTTTTGGTGACTAAACTATTTCAAGATTCAGTCTGTTATGAACATAGTCCAGCCCAGGTCTGCATTCATATACAAGGACTTACCTCTTCATAATTTTTCCCTTCTCTGTCCCTCACTCCTTGGCTTTTGCTTCCTCAGAAAAAGGATACTTTAAGAAACATTGAGTTTGCTTACGTTAGAAACCAAGACAAACTATCCTAATTATGACAAATGTCAAATTTGTTATTGCCTATGAAGCATAAAATGTAGTGCTGTTATAAATTGATGCATAATCTTTAATTTATATGATCCCATACTAGTTTTTCCATTTTTCATCTGGTATGCAGACTTAACGTAGAATAAAATAGAATGAAATTTATGAATATGACTATATATCTGGTTTAATGGGTCACAGGTTGTTGACTTTAGAAACCAAGTGTTATTTTGTGATATTTTGAGAAACTAACATGTATGGATTGTAGTGCGTCTTTTGTCAGGATAAAGATTCAGTTGTTGGATCTCGTATCATATCTAATTGCAGATTATTGTTTTCTACTTGTCCTAATGTCCCTCTCCAAAGACTACCCATTGATTTTTATGTATAAAGTGGTAAGGATGGCTTTTTGTTCAAAATGTCACTGTGCAAGACTAAAAACTTGAGTTTTCTGTATTGACAGTTCCCAATTGCTGAATTTTACAAATGCAATAGAAATAAAAACAAATGAAAGGTTTCTCCACTATCACTCTTTTTATTTTATTTTACTTTATTTTTTTTTAGGATCACAATATAATTCCTCTACAAAATACAACTGATCAAGTAGGATGTGGAATAAAAACAGGAGATCAACAAACATTTGAAATGGTAAAAGGAAGAGGTCATACCCTGGAATCAGTCAGGGGAGGTGGACATCAGACTCTGGGATCAGTCAAAGAAGGAGGAGGAGGACAACCTGTGATGGACACATGTAGATACTCTTACTCAGAATGGCATAATTTCACACACCCTCGTTTAGGTGAAGTAAGTATTCTGACTCTAAGTTTGTTGGAGTGTAGGTTATGATCAGTGTATGCAGACTTCTCAAGGAAGACATGTTTTTGGGCTAGAAAGGTGTTTTTTTTGTGTGTTGTTTGCTGTTTTTTTCTTTTTATTCTCTACCTCTCATTTTGGAATATGACTTTCAAAAAGTCATCCTTTAAATATTTTGAGACTTAAGCATAAACAACTTTCTCTTGGCTTAAACTGTAAGCAGTATGCTATTTTACACTAGAGTATTTACTTTCATTAATAATATTAGCCTTACTCAAGTTTTTGTGAGTTTAGTTTGCTTTTATTCTAACTGCTTGCTCTGTACTAATTTAAGACCTTATATTTATCTTAGTGATGTAGGAATGTATGTACAGCATTAGAAATGTAGTTACCCCATGATTTGGAGATCAGAAACTCTACTTACCTAACTAGTTACATGTAAGCCAGTCATTCAATTTTGAGTGGATTTTAGTTGTCTGACAGGCTATTTAAACAGGTTCTTCCTCTATTGTTGTTACATATGTGATTAGTAGAAATGATTTCTTTATTAAATATTTATATTCTATAGTCTTAATGATATAGACCAATCATGTGCATTTTTTGTATATAGGAATCCATTAGAGGACACACTCTGATTAAAAATTAATCAATGAAAGGTAAATCAAAAGAAATTATTTTTATGCAATATGTTTAGGATAACAATTTAAGAAAATAATAAGCTGTGTTCTCTTCCTATGCAGAAGGTGCACCTATGCAGACAGGATGAAGAACAGAAGCATTCTGAAGATTATCTCCTTACATATAACTATGAAGGAAAAGGATCCTTGGCTGGTTCTGTAGGCTGCTGCAGTGATCAGCATGAAGAAGAGGCACTTGACTTCTTAGATCAGCTGGAACCTAAGTTTAGGACATTGGCAGAAACATGTGTTAAAAGATAAATGTGCCTTTCGCAGTGCTGAAAAAAAAACTGTAAATAAGTCCTACTTTTGTGATACTGGGTATTTTGGAATTGAATGCAACAGATTCTTCCACTGTTTGTTTTCTGGGGGAGAGGTTTATCAAAACTAATTTAGAGTGGTGAGAGTGTAAGTAACTCTTACGTTAAATGTATAGTAGATTTTTTTAGTCTCTACTATACACATTCCATCAAAAGTAAGGGATTCAAACCATTTTTTCTTTAGACTATGTTCATATAGTAATGCTAGTTTCTTTTTAGATTACATTTTCTGTTCTTTGTGATTGCTTAAAATGCAGAACTTAGTGCTGTTTATGATTGATTCAGCCTCAAAATTTTACTGTATTTGGCTTTGGAGAAGGAAAGCTTTTTTCACTCACTGTTTCTTTGTTTTCTTTTAATTCTGTAGAAATAAAACCAAAAATATTACTGGTGGATATCAAATACCTTGTTAATTTTCAACATAGATGAATGAAATGTATATGAGATATTTCTCATTTTTCACACAAAAGATAACCAATGATTACATTATAAAATTTTATATTTTGATTGAAAATTAAATATATATATATTGTATATATGTAAAATATTATTCAAAAATATATTTTTCTCCTAATGGGTTGCTACCCATCAAACTTGCTATCCTAAGGGATTTATGGCATCAACACATAGGATATCAGCATTGTATGCGAGTATATATTTTTCTTATAAGGAAATGAGAGATGAAAAAAATCAAGAAACAGGGGTAACTATTGTACTTTACATGAATACAAGACAAATCTCATGTTTACTTGACATAAGTTTGTACCTCAGTTTCTTGTGAGTTTTAACATGGTATCATTACAGAAATGAACATTGCCAAGAGTTTTGTCCAGCATAGCTACCACTACCTTTTTTACTTCTTTAGCTGCGGATGTCATGAGACTTTCTTTCCATAAGTAGAACTGACAGAAGATAGAGCCCAAATGGATTGAGCATGTACTGCATAATAACATGTTTCAAAGATAGCTCTATTTGAGACACATAAATAACACCAGGATAAAACGTCTCTTTTAAGCATATTATGTGGTGGTTGTAGAGGTATGCATTTTCACAGATCTCTGGCAGAAATCATCTGAATCCCATTTGTTGTTTTACTAGATCAAGCATACATATACACTATATATATATACAAAACTCTGTAATATGTATTGCAAATGACAGTAGTGTGACCTGATTATTGTCATAAGCTATTTCTGGAATTCAGCCTCTGCTTCCCAAGTTTTGTATGTTTTTAATATTTGCACTCCTGGTTAAGTACTCCATCCTCTGCACTCTGGGAATTCTCTTGTGCCTTAAAAGAACGTCTTCCTGCCTATGAGAAAGACAAACTTGTGCAATCACTTATTTCTGTATCTGTATTTCTGCTTTTAGGATTTGCTTTGTAAACGTAAGCCTTTGGGAGATACTCGTAAAAATTTACTGTAGCTTATTCTGTGTAAGACGAATTATTTTGTAACAACAAAGAGTCTCGCTACCCTCAAGTTCAGTGCACAGCTGTTGCTGACTTCCAGTGATTGAAGTTGATTCCAGATTATAGTCAGTGAAAACCCGTAACAGTATAAAAAGTTAGTTATATTAAAACCTTCTTCCTTACACTGTAAATGGGCTTATGGTAAGATAAATCGTGGTTATTAACGTTAAATGTATTTTATTTTATTATTTGAAACTGGAAATGAACTACTTTCACTGCCAGCGAGTGGTAAGAGTGATGGTCACCAAGAGCAAAATTTTAGATGAGAAATAAGGTGTTCTAACTTACATTCTGAAAAAATATTAACACTATTTCCATGGACACTATTCTTTATCACTAACATAAATGAGTTTTGCTGTATGTTTAGGCAGACCTGTGGCTGGTGCAAGTCAGGATGGCCTTGCTGATGTCAGTGGAGCTGTGCTGATTCATTCTGGGTGAAGATCTGTCCCCTACTGATTTCCTTAGTTCTTTCTTGTCTTGTATCTTCAGTTATTGGCTATACACTTTTTAAGGTAATGTTGATATCCTTTTTTCTCCCTTTTTATTATTATTATTTTTTTAGTTATAAACATCGTGTAATTCAGAAGGACCTAAGATAAATAACAGAAATGCACTCCTTTTGAAAATTATTTGGGGGTGGTATAGAGAAACCTCTAGAAATACGGTTTCTTTCCTTATACTAGTAGTGCTATTTGAAAGGAATAGACTACATTAATTTGAGCTTTAACGGGCTATTTTAAGTAGATGATTGCCAGCTTTCCAGCTCTGGAGTTGCAGTAATTTATTGAAAGCAAAATAATGTTTTCTACTGGAATTTACATTAGATATATTTTCTTTTTTTTCTTTTACATTTCAACAATCATAATTAGTTATATTCATTTTTTGTCCATTTTTAAACAAAGCACAAAGTTGGAATAACCCACTTGTCTGTCTTAAAAATTAATTACCTATTTTTGTAAAACTAAGAGTAGAAAGGTAATTGAGATGCTTTAAAAAGTGAGCTGTAAAAATACTTTCTGTGTTATCTTCTAATCATGTGAATGGAAACTTGGCATAAATCATTACAGTTTATAAATCCTAAGTACCAAATAAGATTTGTATAAAACTTACATTTTGAAATATTTCACTTGTATGATTCACTGTTTGTTGTCTTGAATCACCTTAAAAATTGTGAAAATTTGTTCTCTTCAACTAGATCACATCCAAATCATCTAGTTGTGTAAACAATATCTTAACATCATGTTCTAGGAATATTTTGTACAACAGTGATTAATAATTTTTTTCAAAATAAAAGGAACTTCTACAAAAACTGTTCATTTCTTGTACGTGAATTAGTCGATGAAGATAAACGTGCAGCTTTCTGCAGTAGATTGGATTTTTAAATTTTCATGTGTTTTTATGATGTTATACTACTGTAACACTAGGAGTATTTGTCCTTGCAGCATGAGTAGTAATGAATTTCAGCTGTCCAGTTGTTTTGGGGGGCTTTCTTAATGCTTATAAAATCACGGAACACAGGGTGAATTCAAGATCATGAAGTGTTAGTGTTGTCATCTCACTGATGAATTGCAAAAATACATAGTGCCTGTTTTCAAAACCTCTTCAGATAATCTAATGGCAGCAGATAACCCATACTTTAAGGTTCAGCCATTCTAAAGGTATAGGGTATTAATATTGTAGGTTTTGTCTGACCAGTGGTCGGTCAGCTTTTGTTACCTGGATTCAGGGGAAAGGATTCCCAGCATGGTATAGGTTAGAAGGGGACTCTGGAGGTCACCTGGTCCAATCCTTCCTGCTCAAACAGCACCACCATAGAGCTGCTTTCCAGGACAATGTCCAGATGGCTTCTGAGTATCTGCAGTGATGGAGACTCCACAAAATCCCTGAGTAACGTGGGCTAGTGCTCGATCACAAGTGTCTGCTGATGTTCAGAGGGAGCCTCTGGTATTTCAGTTTGGGCCATTGCCTCCTGTCTTTGTTACTGAACACCACTGAAAAGAGCTTGACTTCTTTGCACACTCCCTTCAGGTATTTATGTCTATTGGTAAGATCCCCCCAATACTTTTCTTTTTAGGCTAAATAGGCCCATCTCTCTCAGCCTTTCCTCACAGGAAAGGTACTCCAGTACCTTCATCATCTCTGTGACCCTAAGTTGGACTCTCCAAGATGTCCATGTATCTGCTGTAATGGGGAGCCTGGAACTGGACCTGGCACCACAGGTGGGGCTTCACCAGTGCTGAGTAGAAGGGAATGATCACCTCCCTCAACCTGTTAGCAATACTCTTTTAATACTGCCCAGTGTACTGTGAACCTTCTTTGTGGAAAGGGCACATTGCTGTCTCATGTTCAAATTGGGTGTCCACCAGAACACCCAGCTATTTTTCTGCAAAGTTGATTTCTAGCTGGTTGGGCCCCAGTGTGTGGTGGTGCCTGGCACTGTTTCTCCCGTTTCAGGATTCTGTACTTCTCCTTAATAAATTTTATAAGGTTCCTCTCAACCCATTTCTCCAGCCTCTCCAGGCCCCTCTTAATGGCAGCACAACTTTCTCATGCACCACTCACTCCTTGCAGTTTTGTGTCATTAGCAAACTTGCTAAGGGTATGCTCTGTCCCATCATTCAGATCTTTAATGAAGATGCTGAACAGGACTGGAACCAGTATTGATCCCTGGGGTATGCTGCTAGTTACTGGACTTCAACTAGACTTTGAACCACTGATCACTGTCCTCTGGACCCAGTAGTCCAGCCAGTTTTCAATCCACCTCAATATCTGCTCATCCAGTCCATACTTCATGAGCATCATCAGCTTCTCCCTGAGGGTCTTAAGGGAGACAGTATCAAAAGTCTTACCAAAGACAACACAAACAATATCTGCTGCTGCCCCCTCCTCTATCAAGCCAATCATTTAATAGTAGAAGTTCATCAAATTGGTCAAGCATGAGTTCCCCTTGGTGAATCTATACTGACTGCTTCTGGTAACTTGTTTTTTGTGTGCCTAGAGATGGTTTGCAGGATTAGGTACTCCATCACCTTCACAAGGTTCAAGGTGAGGCTGATCGACTGGTAGTTCCCTGGGTTGTCCTTGCTCTTTTCTTAAGATAGGAGTTACATTTGCTTTCTTCCAGTGCTCAGGCACTTCTAGTCATCACAATCAGTCAATGGATACTAAGAATAGCCTTTCAATGACATGTCAGCTCCCTCAGCACTCCTGAACGCATATTGTCAGGGTCCCAGGACTTGTGTGTCTTGTGCTTGCTGAAGTGTTTCCTAATGTCATCCTCTGTCATAAAGGGTACATCTTTCTCACTCCAGATTTCCCTCTGGGACCTGGGATTCCTGAAGACCAGCCTTGCTAGTACAGACTGAGGCAAAGGAGGGATACTGTACCTCAGCCTTTTGCATGTCCTGTGTCACCAGGGCCTCTGACTCATTCGGCAAATGGTCCACATTTTCCCTATTTTTCCTTTTGTCATCTCTGGACTTAAAGAAGACCTTTTTTGTTGTCTTTGACTTCACCTACCAGATTCAATTCCATTAGGGCTTTGACTTTCCTAACTACGTGTCTGCATGCTCAGTCAGTGTCTTTGTATTCATCCCAGGTTAACTGTCTTTGCTTCCACTTTCTGTATGCCTCCTTTTTGTATTTTTTTTTTTTTTCTAGGAGCTCCTTGTTTATCCATACAGGCCTCCGGTTGTCTTTGCCTGCCTTCCTACTCACTGGAATGGACTTGGATGGGTAATCTTTGAATATGAATCCAGCTTTCCTGAACCCCTCTTCCCTCCAGGGCCTTATCCCATGCATGGGACTCTACCAAGTAGATTGTTGAAGAAGCCAAAGTCTACTCTCTTGAAGTGCAGGGTTATGTTCTTGCCTTCTACCCTCCTGTCAGGATGCTAAAGTCCACCATCTCATGGTCGCTGCAGGCAACACCTGTAAGGGGACGGGGAGTGTGGGTACACAGACAGTCTGCAGTGGGTCTTTACGTGCTGGCACTCCATGATACATCACTGAGCAGCAAGGCCTGAAACGGAGTTGGGTTATTTAAATTGATGCTACACCTAAGCACCACAATGTAAATGGTGTATCCTACAGATAGCTGCATCTTGTTTTTTTTTTTTTTTTTTTTTTCCCTTTTTGTCTTTTCTTTTTTTCCCTTTATTTAATGATTTTCCTTGGAGGGGAAGGGGCAAATATTTCTTTTATCAGAAGGCTATTAAAGAAGGTGTTGTTCTTGCTCTTTTAATCCTATTCAGTGTCCTTTGAATGCATGCAAGGCAAGGGTTGGTTCTTTACTTTTTATTTTTATTCAAAACATTGTGTTACTAGAACAGTGAGGTACCTGACATGAGAAGGGGACCAACCTGTCTAATGCACTTAAGACTTACACTGAAAAAAGGCTACCATGAAATGCATCTTGTGTCATGGGTTTTGCTTTGTTTTTACAGTACTAACAGATATTCTTTCTTAGAGGAGAGTTTGTGATTTCCCATGAAGTATTGTTGATTTCCACACAAATATTTATTAACTATTATCCTTCAGTATATCTATTGGACTATAAATCATGCGGCACTTCAAGTGGAACAACATGAATATTCACTTAAACCTCTGAAATCTGTAATGTCTTCAGACAAATTTGTGGCATTAAATACCAAACACAGACACGCACACACAAAGTTTATATGTATGTCAGATTTTCCAGATTAAAAACTGCCCATATAACATTGCTGGTGAGCAAAACTAAGCAAGGAGATGTACGGAAGCAATATGTTGTTTTGTACAGTTTTCAAACATCTGCTGGTCTTCTATTAGCTGGAATACACTGAAAACTCTGTACACAATGGCTTTCCATCAGCAAGTGCCTTAAAGAAATCTGCAATCCCAAAGTACTAGCTTCAAACAACTCCCAGAATAATTTGTTCTGTTCTCTGAGCACAGACTCCTCATGCTAATTTAGGACTTGTCCTCTTTAGCTTTAGCCTCTAGATTCCCTTCTTACCCTAGTTCTCTCTTCCCCCTTGCTTTCTTTGTTCTCAGCTCTCGCCTGGGGACATGCCTCTTTGTATATATTAGTATAATCTCTTATCTCCCAAAAGGGCTTGTCCTTTTTATATGCCAAACATTTCTGTTGCAGTTTACCCTCTCTTCTTCTACTTGTGTTCCAGTTCAGCTCCTGTGCTATCTGCATTTGTGTGGGCTACCTGCACACCAGGAAAGGCAGTGCAGGGACTTTAAGCAAACAACAAGTAATTTAGCATAAGCAAATGAAGTAATTATCCTGCAGTGAATGTATAGTTAGCAGAGATTTAGACTACTAAGAGAGTTTTGGCCTTGATTCATTTAAACTAGAGACAAAGGCTTCTCATTGGTTGGATGAATCTCACCTGTGTATCTAACTTCAGTTATAAGGCCCATAGTTACAGTGACAATTGAAAGGAAAAAGCCCTGGTCAACCTCAAAGACTATTACATGAAATATGCTTCACAAATCATCCTTTACATACTACCCATCAGAAATGAACAAGTTACCTGCAGAATGGAAATCAGACATTATTTGATCAAATATGACAGACATGACCATGCTCTATCCAATATCCAAACACACAACTCTTAGCAAATTAATCCCTAGTAGATAAGCAAGATTTTATTAAAAAAATTACAGATATCAGAACTTTTGAACAGGTTGACTGTGTGTGTGAGGAGACAGTTTTTATTTATTTATTTTTAATTATCACTTTCTAAGAAAGCATTATATTTTTGAACTAAAAGTAATTAGGCTCTTAGGGAAAAACAACAACAAACAAACGAACAACAACAACAACAACAAAAAAAACTTCCATCTGAACCCAACAATTTACATTTTCAAGGCACACAATCTTCATCTGCTTCAGTGGCTGAAAGCATTCTTGGGCAAACAAGGAAACATTGTGCAATTCTTTAAGTACAGGTAGCTTTGCTGGATAACCCTGTAATTAAGCCATTTCAAATAACTACAACCAAGCCACTACAAACTTATCACATAAATGTTTTAACAGATCAAATAGATCCATAAAGACCAAAGTCTTTCTTCCCACTTTAAAGAGGCTATAATTTTACCAGATCAAGGAGTATGTGACGAAGTTTTATGCTCCACCTCTGCTCTGGAACACAAAAGCAGCTGGCAACTTTTCCTTGCCACCCTAACACATGTTTTTTGTAATATAACTTGGGTTTTGTTTTGTGCACAGCTCAATCCATCACTACATCAGCAACAAAAAAGGGGAAAAAAACATACAACACTAACATGCAGCAAACACAGAAAGCCTTTAGATGATAAACAAAGGATACACAATTTTCCCATGCCACTATTAAATTCTCTAGTAACACAAAAGGGCCTTTGCTGATGATCAGTGGCTGTATATGTCACTGAAAGTAATTTTTTAGTTGTTTCTTCACAACTTGAAATAACCTGATGACAGTGACAACTACAGAGTCAACAGTGCTTCAAAAAGCCAGGAAGCATTTATACAACACAATCTTTTACACTTTAAAAATGATGAAGGAAATAGAAACATAAAAATGAAAATTTGAAGATCATAACATTATGTGAGGTAACATAATGAGACAGCTATTCACTCTGCAGTGTTAGCATTATTGTTTTTATCTATCCTAAAGAAATTATATGGGAGAAAGATACATATTGATAAAGATGAAGCTTTGTGTGCAGTATAGATTCAGTACAAAAAAGACAACTATTTCTCTAACTAATTATGTTCTTCTACCTTATGATATTGTTTCTTAAGACAGCTATATTCAATCTTATTTTTTTTGTGTACTGATGACTGTATAGCATGGATCACACCAGTCTGTAATGTGATTATCAGGAAAAAAGAAAGCCTGGTTTTCTTACCAGAAAAAATGGTGACCAGATGATGTTACAAATAGACGTGTATGTGTTCATTTATAAGTCTTGCTCATAATTAAATGGTCAGGTGTAAACACTGAGTGTTGCCTAACCATTCTCCTTGAAATTATATCATTTTGCCAAAGTTTATTTTGATTTCTGTTTGGATTGATGCCCTTCGTTTGTTATTTTATTTTCCTGTATCAGAATAAAATATAAAAACAACAAGAAAGATCTCTGAGCCATCGCTTTTGGAAAAACATGCATTTCTTTCCAATCAAATGCTTACAAAAGTGCTCCTAACTACTCCTTACTCATCTATTCAAATAGGAAGTGTGTGAGAGAACAGGCCAATTGAAACTCTCATTCAAGTATGACCTGTTGGCAGGAATGAGAGTTTCTAGCAGCAATATCTGGCTCATTTCTTGCATCCTTCCCTGCAGCAAGGGTGTGCATCTCCACACCATTCTCAGCTCGGTGTCCTGGCAAGCTATCCCTGGCTGCTGAGCCACAGCGGGAGGTGCAAAGTCCAGGAGAACATGCCAGGCCTGCATTGTGTTTCTGGAAATAGGTTTTCAGAGAAGAGCAATGCTGCCCAAGGAAGAGCATGGCCAGCCAGCAATGCATTGTATGCCTGCCAGAAATGCAGCACTATATTTTCTGAAATTCAGTAAAGTTACAGCAAGACTGGAACTCCTTTCTGAATGTCATTTGACACTAAAGTCTCATTTGAGTAAACCACAATTCCACTCTTATGACAAACACAAATTTTGGAATGTGTTTTCTATGCCTTCCTATTTTTTTTTTTTTTTTTGGGGGGGGGGGGGGGCGGGGGAGAGATATACATACACACACATCTTAATACCTATGCAAAAGAGGAAGAAAATAGGTAGACAGGATGAAACCTGCTTGATGTGAGTTTAGCAGGGAGGATGAACCTCCCTGCAAGCATTTGGCAAGCTGAGTAGTTCTAAGCCATTTGCTTGTGTTAGAAAGAAAGCAGAGGAGGCATTGTAACAAAATAAACTACAATTTGAGTAGTTGTTACTGCGGTGGAAAAGCACAATTTGATTTAAAGAGATAATCCATCTAAACAACTGATCCTGGAAGCAGCGGTTGTTTCCCACTGTAGCCTCGTAACAAGGTGTCAGGCAGTGACTATCAGTTTCACACGCATTTATGTACATAAAGATCTGTGGGTACAGAGACTTGATTGACCGAAAACTCTCCGTCCTTTTAATTTGTGCATGAAACTTAGTGGAGCACTGCTATTGTTTACAAGGACCACAGCTACAACTGCCAGCTGGTTTCATTAATGGTAGGAACATGATTAGAATAGAAACACCATGAAAGCCAGTCTTAAAGAAAAGAAACAACATTGCTTAGACATTGATCAAATCACAGTGTATCAATGTGTTATGCTGCACTGAAATTTAGATAAAAGATAAACATATTAATTGACTCTTTTCAGTATTGTATTGTAATAACAATTGATTGTCAACACATCCATCTTGGAAAATGTAGAATATTTATTTTCTGTCTGTGCCCTGTACTGTGATGAACATTGCAACATAAATAGGCAAATCATTCTACATTTATGCCTTAACAAGCATTTCCATACAATTTGATTTAAAGAGAATGAGTCAGAGAGAACACTGATAAATAAGCATCATAACGAGAAAAAAGAAAAAACTTTTTGCACAAGTAAAATGTGGAACAAGTTAATTATTGCAGGAAAAAGCTGAAGTGAAGTAGAAGTAAAGTATGGAAATTATTTTTCTTCTGCATAAATCTGTTTGGTTACAAACAATCCCTCCCTTTTTAAATCTCATTTAAAATCCAGCAGCTAGGCCATTGCAAGACAGCACTGGAAACTGCTAGCATAAGGTGCATTTTCAAGTATCTCCTTGCTCGCTCCACAACAAGGAGACCAGAGCCTGGAAGACTAATCCAGAAGGGTCTGTAGGAATCTCAGGCTACATCTATGTTATCAAATAACATCACACACTAATACTGATTCATCAGGTTAAAGCACTTGGTACTGAGGCTTCTGCTTATACGTTGAAGATGGTCAGGGTGGTTTCAGGTGACCTCAGTAAAGATTTAGCCTGGTTGCTTGACCTGAATGTACCCTTTCCTGTGATTAGTTACTATTCAAAGGCTGCTCTCTAGTTGAAGCTTCCTATCGCCATTAGGGCCATTAGGGGTGATGAGCATGTTTGATGAACACAGAGAGCAGGGCTTTGGATTGAGTTTCCTCCTAAACAAATCCAGTCTGTTGGTACCAAAACTGGTCTGAGAACTGCATCAGTATGCAGTAAGTGGGGATGACTGGGACATTCACTTCAAAATGCTCCGGAGCAAAATGTCGACGTAGATACTGCTCCTGTGACTGTGCCACTGTTGCCCAATGTAGGAACTCTATGACCCAGCAACTTGTCTAAGGAACGAAAGATCTGGTATCTACTATAAACCATTTTCTTCTGCCTGACACAGCAAGAAGTTATCTCTACATGAATATTGCACAGAATCATAGAACCATAGAATGCTTTGGGTTGGAAGGGACCTAAAAGATCATCTAGTTCCAACCCCCCTATCATGGGCAGGGTCACCTACCACTAGACCAAGTTTCTCAGGACCCCATCCAACCTGGTCTTGAACACTTCCGGGAATGAGGCATCCACAACTTTTCTGAGTAACCGGTTCCAGTGCTTCACTACCCTCATAGAAAGGAATTTCTTCCTTATATCTAATTTAAATCTAACCTCTTCTAGTTTAAAGCGATTCCCCCTTGTCCTATCCCTACACTCCCTAAAAAAGAGTCCCTCCTCAGCTTTCCTGTAGGCCCCCATTGGGTACTGGAAGGCTGCTTTAAGGTCTCCTCAGGGCCTTCTCTTCTCCAGGCTGAACAAACCCAACTTCATAGGAGAGGTGCTCCAGACCTCTGATAATCCCTTTGACCCTCCTCTGGATTCATGGAAAGATTCATGTCCTTCTTGTGGTGGGGGTCCCAGAGATGAATACAGTACTCTATATGGGGTCTCACAAAAGCAGAGTAGGGGGAGAGAATCACCTCCCTTGGCCTGCTGGTCACACTTCTTCTGATGCTGACTAGGATACAGTTGGCTTCCTGAGCTGCAAATGTACATCGCCAGTTCACGTCCAATTTTTCAACCATCGTACCCACTTCTCCTCAGGGCTGCTCTCAATCCATTCTCATCCCATTTCTGTTTGGAATAGCACTTAATGAGGTGCGAGACCTTGCACTTGGCCTTGTTGAACTTCATGATGCTCACAGGGGTCCAAGCCTGTCCAGGTCCCTCTGGATGGCATCCCCTCCTTGCAGCATTGACCACACTACCCACCTTGTTGTTGTCACCAAACTTTCTGAGGGTGCTCTCAAAGTCCATGTCGCTGACAAAGATGAGGGATGCCACTCATCACTGGTCTCCACCTGGAGACTGGTTCTTCAAGGGATTCTTGCGACATTTCATTAAATTTAGAGTGGCTACATGGTGATTTAATATTTTTCTAGTTGCCTTCAGCAACAGCTACCATATTTATCTGTGGCTTCTACATAGAAAGACAGGTTCATTGCAGTAAAGCAGAATGGAAATGGGTTTAATACTATAAAATGAACAAGTGACAAATTGTTGATATCATTTAAGTCAAGGTCATATCTACCCCAGGCTATGAAACTCAAATGCACATGGAAAACAGGATTTGTTTTTCTGGATCAACTTGTCAGTCTATAGCTGTGCAGGAACTGGTAAACAACTTACTAGGGAAGCACAGAAAACTTTTGATGACATTGTAGGTGCAGAATCTGGAGCAACTGATAGCATCATATGAAGAATGAAGAGAATATTAAAAGCAGTTAAGATCAAGGCAGAAGGCACGTATCAAAAGTGGTTAGCTTAAATGTAAGTGATGGTCATGTGAATATGGGTTGTTCTAAACAATTTTCAAGCCGTTTTTTTTTTTTTAAAGTAATATTATACTGAGCACATCTTTGAGTATATATATATATATATATATCACTTTATATACATCACTTTTTATATATATATAATCCTTACAATTATTCACATTTATGGAAGGAACTTAATCTTGTTCATGTTCTGAAATAAAACCTCAATTTCTCAAAGCAGTATTTCTAATTAGTTTTTCTTTTATATTTTAATGACACTCCCATTTCCTTTCCAGGCAAACACAGGAAAGAAAAAAGCTATGAGAGAGAATGAGCAGAGAAAACATGTATTTCAGCAACTTCTTCAAAATGCTAAAATTTCTAGCTGAAGAAAATTTCTGAAAAAAAGGGAAGAGAAGAGAAATACATTTAAAAGTATTGCTTCTACCTATACACCCATCAGAAGATGTACAAATATCTGATTTACATTGACTTGATTTTCAGTCTCTATTTTGGTAATGCAACCTGTTTTAAAAAGGAAGCTGAGCTTCATAAAGCTGCTCATGAGGTTTCCTACTTCACTGGAATTACTATCATCACTATTACTGAATACTGTTCTGCTGCTACAAGGCAGTTTCCTCTTACTGTCCAAACATGTTTTACCAACATGATTTAATTTGTTCTCATCAAAATTGCTATGACAATAAAGATTCTCAAAGAACAACAATTGCGAAATTTCTCTCTACAATAACTCAGGCATGGACAAGCTTGAACATAACTACAATAGAAGAAGAGAGATGTTGAGCAATTAAAGATGACTCCCGCCACATGAGACACTCAGTAAAACTATTTTGCCAAAATAGGAAAGACTCTTTAGTTTACTTTCCTGGAAATTAATATTGCCCCCTGAGGCAACTGGACCAACATAGTAGTCAGAAAAATGATATTTGAAATGAAGATTAAACTATAAGGAAAAATTAAACTCTTCAAAGTGAGTAATCTATTACAGGACACCCGACTATAAATGTGATTGGTGAATGCCTGGAAGCAGGAGTTCAGAAGCTGAGGTGTGGATCTTTAGCTTGCTTAGCTACATGTCATCAACATAATCTGTTTCTTGTGAAAGCTCTTTGTTCTTCCATTGAATCTTCTTTTTCATCATCCTATTTCTTCTACTCACCTTGATGAGTGAGACAAACAAACATATAGTCCATGGGATCAGAATAGACATAGTTCAGTATAAATTCCCCTGACACACACACAGCATGGACATTGGGTCCTCAGCATTAATGTGCTTGTGCTACACATCTGTTCCTATTCTTCACTGTTCTATGCAGACGGAGCGGCTGTATCACAATTTTTTCATTGCACTTTATATCATCTGCCCTCCCAAATGCTTTATGATGTTCATGGAAAATAATAAGATTGTAGTATAGTAGTTACCAGAGGAGAAGCAAAGACTAGAAATAAAAGAAACATTAGGAAAAACAACCCTTGGGGCTAAGTAATAATCCTTGAGGTTCCACAGAAAAGTGAACCAAAATGGACTGCACAGACTTTGCTCCAGTCTAAGATAGAAACGGAGGCAGGAGCAAGTTGGCAGTACTTCTCTTAAGTTTTATGCCCTTTCAGGCCTGAAGCATTCATCTCTTGGGCTAACTGCCAAAGCATCTGCATCAGTCAGTAAGAACAGGAGGATAAAGTACCAGGAGCAATTTCACTTGGTGCAAACCACAGATCCCACAGCAGATATGACAGGTGTCAGTTCTGCTGTCAGCTGTGAAGAAAGGCCTTTTTGCAGGGACAAAATAATGTGGGTTGGGTTTGCTCTCAGATTACTGGAACCTCACCAGCTTCATGGATTTAGTGAGAAATAATGTTCAGTTTTACAGCTGCCAGTCACCTTTTCACAGTCACACACCCACCTTAAACAGCAAAACCACAAGCTGTTCTGTGGTATGAACATATAATTTATAGATCATCTGTACTTTACTTAGGGTAATTATGCATTCACAACAAGCTATGATTTTAGGCATATCACATCATTCTCATATATTAAATAATTTTTCTTTGCTTTTTGCAGATGTGCACAGAAGGTTTATTCTATTAATATTTATTTTAATATAAGCCAGTTGAGGACTACAGCAAAATTGTAGTTTATTCCATAAATTCAGGAAAAGCACATAGTCCAGCTCATCTTTAGTATAAGGAAACACACCTATGCATCCTTTCAAATACAAATAATATTTTACAGCCACTAAATCTCACTTATTCAAAAATAAATAAATAAATAATAATAAAAATACTTTTGCTATAAGATTCTATTCTATTTGCTTCATGCCAACGTAGCCTTTATTTAAACCTGAGGAACCATAATATATTTTACTTTGTGTTTATAACAACACTATGTGGATATATACACAAAATACTATTGTTAGTATTGACAAACTCTGCTTTCCAATGGTCTCAGTAAATGATTAATCCAAAATCAGCAGATAAAAACTATTCATATGGTGTAATATGTATTCATATGGTGTAAACAATTTTAAATAAAGAAAATGTGATAGAACAGCAAAAGGGTTGAATAAACATTTACAAGTTACAATGTAAAGTTACAAGTTAAAATGTAAATGTTACAACATTTACATTTACAACTGTAAATATATTTACACTTGTTGAAAAACTGGTTGAAATAGCATTGCTTTTGGTTTGCCTGTTCATGTTGAAACTTCACTTTATTGTTCTTAGATCTATTAAATCTCCTTTTGCAAGCATCCCCTCTCATCCCAATACAATCAATATAAACATTAGAATCTGTTTTGGTAGGCACTGAAATTGCTTTTGAAGGTTTCAGTATTTAGATGCTAACACTTTTAAAAACAGCTCTCAATTAAAATATACTTACAACTTTTTAATGCCTCTTTTTATAGTCTAGACAAAAGTCTTACACACACAAAAAAAAAAATATATATATACATTTATCTTCAAAGAATTCTGGAATATAATTCAGAATTAGCACATTAACATATTTTTGGCATTTTTTTCATGTAATGTTTCTACTATAATCACAGCCACCCATTTCTTCTGATATGTAGTAGATCACAGAGGATATTGCTGTTTCACTAATGGATAATTTTAATAGTCCTTTGGGCTGAAGAAAGATAGCAGAAACCCTAAAAAACAAAACAAACAAAAAAACCCCACTGATTGAAGAAGAAACAAAGATTAAAAAAATACTGAACAATATTCTACAAATGTTAATAGAGTCCTATTACTCTCAAATGCCCAAATAGCTAGGAGATTTTTGTTTTTGACATTTTATAAATGTCAAATTATAAAGTTCTCATTCACAGGACCCCAAGGCAGCTTATAAAACTCAAACATCATTTCATCTACCATCATTGAAGCATAGCTATTTCTGATTTCCAGTGAAGAAGCTAAAAAAGTAGTAATGTAATACTGCAAATACTTATTGGCAGAAAATACCTCTACGTGTATTTGAAGGTAGGAAGGAAATGTTGGCTAAATTTTATCCCTCTAACTAGAATGCTTCTTTTAATTTGTATAAAATTATCCTAAATTGTCAAGGACAATGTCTCCAGCTATCGCATCTGTGACTTAAAATAGGATGGTATGGTGTGTCCTGATCAGTTATGTTATTTTCTATAACTCAAAGTATTCATTGTAGCTCTCACATCTGTGCAGAAGTACACCAGCACTTGTGACATGTGACTGATAATACGTGCACGTCTTCAGAAAGTCTGTCAGAGCCTAATGAAAACTGGATAAAAGAAACACCACATCATGTTAGAATGAACAGTGGATGACTATTAACAAACAGAAATGAATTGGATCATTAGCATTATTAAGCTATATATCCAAATGACATTTTATATCATAATTCTTAGTATACTCATACTGCGTGTAGACTAACAACAGGAAAATGTAAGATAGACAGGAAATTGTTCAAAGGACAGAGGTCAAACTATGAAAGGAAACACCCTACAAAGCAGAGCCACACTGATCACTAAGGGCACAAAGACAACAGCTCCTGTGGTGGGGAGCAGTGCCCCACTGTGGTTGACACTGCTGCTGACACTGCTTGGTTGCACTGGTCCCAGTGAACACTTTGCCCAGTCCAGCCCTCACCATGGGCTCATTTTTTCTGGGGAATGGGAAGGGAAAGCCTCCTTTTCTCCTCTTCCTGTCAGGGAGACATGCAGGGAAGCAGCCTGAGCATATTTCAGGCAGGAGCTCTTCAGTGAGCTCTGCTCTCTACTTGGTGTCTGGGAAGTAGCCGCAGGTTTGGGGACCACTTTTAAGTGTCCCTTAGCTGACAGGAGAGAGAAAAGGTGGCTTGAATCTTACAGAGCTCACTCTGTCTGTTCCTTGTGCACAGGCCAACAGGAGTACCTGAGGGGCCAGAGTAACTCTACTTCCCCTTCATTAAACCCCAGGACATAAGGCATCATCTTTCTGGGATCTTGTAGTGGGTTTACGTGGCAAAGTTTTGGTAGTGTGGGGACTGCAGGGGTGGCTTCTGTGAGAAGAATTCAGAAGCTGACCCCTGTTAAATAAGGGCCAATTTTAACCAGCTCCAAAGAGACGCACTGCTGCCTAGAGCCAAGCCAGTAAGTGATTTTGTTTGTACCTCTGAGAGCATATTTAAGAAAAGGAAAAAAATGCTGTTCAGCAGAAACTGGGTGAGTGAGTTCAAAACAGCCCTGCAGACCCCAAGGTAAGCAAAGGAAGGGCAGGAGGTGCTCCAGACACAGAGCTGAAGTTCCTCTGGGGCCTGTGGAGAGGCCCCTGGTGGAGCAGGCTGTCCCCCTGCAGCCCATGGGTCCCACATAGAGCAGATCTCCACGCTGCAGCCTGTGGAGGAGCCCCCAGTGGAGCAGGTGCATATGGCCTGGAGGAGGCTGCGGCCCATGGAGAGCCCCCGCAGGAGCAGGCCCCGGGCCGGAGCTGCAGCCCATGGAGAGGAGCCCATGCAGGAGCAGGGGATCGTGGGGCAGGGGGTAGAGCTGCCACTAGTGGGGGACACGTGCTGGAGCAGCTTGCTCCTGACTGATGGACCCCATGGTTCAGGCTGGATATCAGGAAAAGATTCTTCACCCTGAGGGTGGTCAGGCCTGGAACAGGCTCCCCTGGGCAGTGGTCACAGCCCTGAACCTGCCAGAGTTCAAGAAGCATTTGGACAACACTCTCAGACAACATTTTTTTTTGTGTGTCTTCCTTCAGGGACTCAGGAGCTGGACTCGATGATCCTTGTGGGTCCCTTCCAACTCAGTTATTCTGTGATTCAAACCATGCAATGCGCAATATGAGATAAACTAGACAAGTCAGAAAAACCCATCAGAAGTAGCTAGATAGTTTCAGAAGTTAGCTGTGTATAAATAACTGTACTTCAAGTCAGAGGTGTTCTTGCTTTGCAGAAGATTGCCAAGCACCTGATTCTGCACAGAAATAAAAGGCGTTCTTGTGGATTCCAACAGTGTGCTTATTGGCTAGACACAGCAGGCATGAACTTAAGGATAACATCAGTGCTTCTCACGTTTGTCTTTCTTTTTTTTCAGTTACTGCAAGATCACTGGATTAGCAGTGTAGCACATCAGGAGAGAGAAAGCTTCAGTATTCATCTCATTGACCTTCAGTGCAGTTGTTTTGCCCTGTTCTTGCTATACACACCATTCTCCCTTGAACATGTCCATATCCCAGAATTTCTGTTACACTGGTGGTGTAACTTCTCAGGGCATGACGGGAAGGGGCAGTCCAAAGCTTGTATTAAAGCTGATCTCCAACTCTCTCCTCAATGCACATTTTTGACTGCAGCATTATATTTGGAAAGTTTCATTCTTGCTGTTATATATGGAGTGGTAATTCGTGTC
The DNA here is from genome assembly GCF_047663525.1 of Anas platyrhynchos. Classification (NCBI taxonomy): domain Eukaryota; kingdom Metazoa; phylum Chordata; class Aves; order Anseriformes; family Anatidae; genus Anas; species Anas platyrhynchos. The sequence continues at coordinate 44,167,519 of NC_092588.1, read as the reverse complement.
GAGAAAATCGTTGATTTTAATAAAGAAGGGGGAGATTTGGGAGTGTGGCCATGGGGGTCGGAAAGCCCCATGGTTGCTGACAACATCAGACTCTTAAGGAAAAGGCCAACAGGAATGTAAAAGAGTTCAGAGGGAACAAAGAGGGGTGATTCAGGAGACAACACGCAGTCTCAGGTTTCTTGTTCTCCAACCATTGAGGCATGGAAGTTTCTGGATATTTGCTGTTGTTGTTATATGCAAAGTTGTTTGACCAATGAAAAGTTGTTTTGAAAAGAACTGAAAAGAACTGCTGTGGAGAGAAGGGTATAAGAGGGCTCTCAAGATTTTTTTAAAAAAAAAAAAAAAAAAAAAAAAGCACAACACGATGAAGACATGTCATCAATAAAGAAGCAGGAAAAAGGAGTGAAGAGGAACAGGCTGGCAGAATGGAGACCAGGACGGGAACAGGCACTTTGATCGTCTCATGAAGATAGGTTCGGCCAAACTTGGCAAACCGCTCATAGAAGCTTGTACAGAAGGTCACTGGAAATTGGCACACCAGAGCTGCGAAGAAGCTCAAGCTGAGAGAAGCGGACCCATGCACATAGCTGCCCCGCACTGGTAAGCAGTTGTGCATTATGGGGAATCATACATTTTTAGAAACAAAGACTGTCCTGGTAACCTTAAAGCTTATTCTCCTTATTAACAATCAGACAATTTATGATCCTGAAATATGGGACCAAACTGAGGTCAAGGCGTGGGACTCTGCAACTAAAAACAACAAGGTTGCAGTGGAATTGCTTGGCACCTGGAAAGCCATCTCTGAGGCCTTAAAGATCCATGTGGGGCCACAATCACAAACGTGTGGTTTGCCAGACAGTGAGGGAGCTGTGGGTTCCTCTACTGATCCAACTGCTATGCCATTGGCCCCTCTGGTGCTACAGCCATGGAAGACTTTTGCTGTTATGCCCCCTAGTGACCTGGATGTGCCTTTTGACCCAGGCCCTATTGGCCTTGAAAAGGAGATGGATATGCTTTTCTTCGATCCAGGAAGAATGGGATACATAAGGCCTGAAGGCCGAGTTGCTTGACAACTTAAGACATATTGTTCAAAAGGAATGGAAAATGGAGACTTGTTAAGTCATGGAACTTAAAGGATTGTTTGTTACCTTTTCTGATTGTATAGGCATACTTGGGTTTAGTATGTAAAAGCAATGTTCTATGTATTCAGAATATTTGATGTTCATGTGTGCGTGTTGGTGGAGCATAGACTTCCCGCATACCCAGCACTGTTTATTTGCCTTTTATACCTTTTATAAATATTACTAAATCCAGATTGAGTTGAGACTTCATTTATAACATTGCTATGGTTGTTCCTAACAAGCGGCTGCTTCAGAGACTCAAAGCTTCTCTTGTCAGATCAAACACTAACACAATAGGCTGCAATGTGCACAAATGAGTTGGTACCAGTTAGTAGCCTTCTAAAGGTATAATGATTTATGTAAGCAATTTCCTATTTGAAGAGAAACATAAAAAACATATTGGGATATCAATAAAAACACAGCTGTATGATAAAACATGAATGGTCAGGCTCCTCTCACCCCTGGAAGACACAAACAAAACTTACAGAAAAGAGCATGTAATGGTCTTAGTCAGTGCTCCCTCACATGGACCTGGTATAAAATACTTGACAGCCTTCTGGAAGAAGAAAGAATAAGCCTAGTGAGTGTGACCAGACCACAGTTATAGAATCCAGGAAAGTAATTACAACTGTTTATTTCTGTATTGGATCCTTTTCAAGCTGGGTAGGCCCTTATTTTTTGAAAAAAATATTTTTGTCTATTGACAAAGAGATCCATTAGAAAATGTAGCCTGTTTTAGTTGGTTGAGAGAGTATGCAGCACAACATTATGTGTGTCAGCATCTGAGCCAGCGTCCACTGAAGTTCCTGGGCAGCTTCAGCAAGATTCCCTTCCTGAGGCCATTCTTCAAAATCTTTCATCTCATTAAGCCTATGCACTTAATGCCACAGTGCAGGACAGCATCTTTGTCCAAGATGGCGTTTCATGCTCCACTATCTGCCTTTCTAAGGGAAAAGGTATCCACAGTGGAAGTGTTTTTAAACCAGGGAAGCACAGAAGCGTAATACAGTATAGGCTCTCCCTCTCATGAGGCACTGATTTCAGTTAGGACAAATAGAACTTAAACACCTTACTGCAATCTAGAAAAAGCTTTGTCTGGTTCTATTGTGTGTTTTGCATCACCCTAACATACAGGATCAGTGACTACAGAATCAGATTCTTGATTACATGCTTTTTAAATACAACTTTCAGTATTTCCCAGAACTAAGTACTATTAACTGATGATATAACCTGTGATACCAGTCATTTTTCATGATAACATTATCTTATTTGAATTCATGTATGTCTTTAAAATAGTTTTTGAGCATATAGATGATAATCTCTCAATCTGTAAGTGATAGTCTTTCAACCCAGAGAACATTGTAAAATGCCAATAACTGTCAGTGTCTGATCTCTGACCAGGTTCTCTCAGATATATCATTCACAGAGAATGTAATCAGTGATACCAAGTTTACCCTTTAGAAGAATTTTTTTTTTTTTTTTTTCCTATTTGGGAGAGTGGCAAAGTAATATACTACAATCACTATACAAACACAATACAGCAATCAAAATACATAGTTATACCCTAGCACAAATATGATTCCTGTTACTGGTCACTATATATACTCACCATCATGATGCCAGTCATTCCAGTCATCAACAATACATCCCTAGAACTGAAGCCTGCTGTTACACTGCCCTACACAGAATGCTTTTTTTCATTTAGTTTTTATACTGTTTGATGGGCTGAGCCGCATATTTACTGCCCCTATACTCAGGGAGACATTCATATTCTCCTAACCACCTCAAGGAGAAACATTTACACCTGTAGCTGATCCATTCAATTGTTCATAGCTGTTCACCTGAAACAAAGGTTCCCCTCTGCTCCCCTTTGTATTGGTAAAGTCAGCGTCATTGCAACAGCTGTGGTCAGTTACACCCTGAGTTATTGTGATGTGATTATTCATGTTCACATCCCCCTTTCCCATGCCCACTGAGTCTTCCTCCACTGTAGGTATTTATTTGGTGAATTACATCACAGCTGTGGAGGTTTAATCAATCAAAGTTATACACAGCTGATGATGCATTTTCAGGTGATGGGCAGATATAAATTATCTTCCATTCGCTAATTTCTATTTATTAGCTTCCACATCTATATCTATTGATTAATTTCCATGTCATATTTTTCAGATGAATCACACAAATGCCACATTTCACTATTTACATGTTTATGCATTTTCAGTTAGAGACTGTAAAGGTATTCAGTGAATGTACTTATAGTAATAGAGCTCAACTGTGGGTTCTTCTGGCACAACAAATTGCTCAGTTAATTATTTTACTTTCTCTGTTTTCTTCCTTGTGGTTCGTTTGTTCTAGAGAACAAGAGCACAGAAGAAAATCCTATTAATTATAGCCATGTCAGCCATTCTGCTTCTGGCAGTGGGGAACACAGCAATGAGAAGAGGTAAAAAGTAAAAGGAGTGTATTTTTAACAATAATAATAATAAAAAAAAAAAAACCACAACACCACCATGGATTTTCCTCCTGTATTTATTGTTACACTTCTGTGACAAGCAATTTCATATAAAAGTTCTGACCTTTACCTCCAAATATTGTCTATGTAAAAATTCAACTAAATCTGTTGATTTATTGAAGTCAACAGAAAATTATATTACATCTCATCTCATTGCTAGTTTACTTTACAATAGTTTTCTTCCATTTGCTTGACTTACAATTTGTGAAATGCTGTTGTATGCAAGTCTTAAGTAAGGGTTAGTTATGCATTGTGAGGGATATTTTTGCTTACCATTTATTTTTTATATGAAGGTTAATTGTTCACGATTTGAAACATATCTTTTTTTTTTTTTTTTTTAAAAAAAAAAAAAAAAAGAATCTTCTTTCCCCTTAAATGTATGGCTATACTTGTTGACTGAATTTTCAGTTTGACTTATTTAAACATTATTAGGGAACTTTTATTTAAATCTAGTTTGATGATTTGTAGTTGCCTATCAACTGTGAAATCAATTTTTACTTGCTCTGTTTCTGTGTGTTAATGATGGATGCATCCAATGACAATGGAGAAATCCATCAAAACACAAAAGGCAGCAACAGAAAAATATCATCACTGGATACTTTCACTTCTGTTTGAAAACAAAGCTTTAAAAGTCATATCAGTTCAGTCTACAACAGAATATAGCTATTCCCATAACTAAATAATTAAACATTTTAATTTCACATGGATTTTCTAAGGTCTTGCTTAGTCTAACTTCTACATGTTGCCAAGATATAAGACAGAACTTATTGGAAAAGAACTTGTTTTCTAAGAAAGATTTTCTACAGGTACATAGAAGGAGAGCATCCTGTCCATTAAGGGTATCTGGTCAAGGTGTAATGAATTAATATCTTTAAAGATCACTAATGGAAAATTATGATATGGCTTTGGAATACACTACAAAATGTCTGTCATCTGTTCTAAGGTTGGAATGATCCTCCTTAGAGGTAAGTATTTGTGTGAGTCAGTACAGGTAGGTGGCAGGAACAACCACAGACTAATGTAAAAATGCAAAGAATAGGTTTATTCTCATTACCTCACCAACTGGGGGATCCCCAAAGAAGCACCCAAGTGGAGGCACACAAGTAGGGATGCAGGAACCACTAAAGAGCATCCATTCTAGGAGATCACAGGCCTGCTGGTTTTGCCTGTTTTTATCAAGGGTTCATGCAGGAGCAGTTTCACCATACTGTGATCTATGGCAGGATCACCATACTGTGATCCCCGTTGTGCTTATTTGATCTTCTCTGTACCAAGGCCAGGAGCTCAAGCATGTCCAATAGTGTGCATTCAAGTCCACTGAACATTATCTATGCACAGATGTGCTATTTGCCAAACACACAGAGCACAAAGAGAAGCAGGTATAATTTATATGTTTTTCTACATTGCTGCTCCCCAGACTTTAAGCATTCCTGGCTGCAAGGTCACTGAGCATATTTACAATCATCCTTACCAGTCTTCTGTTTTTAACCCATTCCTCCCAACAGTATTCTTTGTATTTAATTATGCATCTCTTTAATCAAATATTACTTGCATCTAAACTTTCTTTGGTCAAGGACAGAGTGCTCCTTTTGGAAGAAATAAAGGGAAGTTGTTAGGAGAAGGTAGCCTTAAGTTGTCCTTAGGTGACTTGTGACAATATATGGATAAAAGGATTTAGGGTACTTCATCAGAAAAGACCACCGAGGACCATCAAGGACCCCCAAAGAAAAGAAAACATGCTCAGAAGAGCCTGAAAATGAGCCAAGAATGGTGCAATACAATTATACAACCCATGTAGATTACCATGAAAAGATATTCAATAGATAGAATATGCATGAATACAATGTATAAATGTAGCAAGGAAGCTGGCATTGGGTGTGCTTAATTTGAGGAGAATCCACAGAGCACCCAGGCTTCAGTGAAAACAATATCTCTCTGGAGCATATGAATTGGATTTTTGGATAATTGCACATTAGGTAAAAGGATCCACTTTTTCATATAAGTTTTTGGTGACCCAGATGGGACAGCTGTAAAGCCTTACCAGGATCAACTTACCAGCTGCTGGAAGGGAGACTCTGCTCTCCAGACTCCAGTGCGCACTGACCTTTTGATCGGGGACTCTGACTATTCTCTCTGAGCCACAGTGGGTAAGCGACACAACGGTGCAATGCTTGTAGGAGATGTTGCTTATCTTGGTTAATTGGTAATCATATGTACTTGACTGTGACAACTGGAGTATATGGTATGTGTATATATGCATGCACAGGTAAATTTGGGGAATAGGTATTGTGATGATATGAAATTTTGGTTGAAAATATTCTTTTTGAATAAAGATAGGGGGTTCCAAGGATCTGTAATATCCCCTCAGTCCCCTTTGGGTTGTGTTTTAAAACATTGGAATGAGTTTTGAGGGGATCCCCTGACAAAAAGAAAAATAATTGAATATTGTAATCTTTGGTGGCTGATGTACAAACTGGACAAAGAAGAAAAGTAGCCTGAAAACAAGACTTTGATTTATATGCAGCTGATTATTTATTTATTTATTTATTTATTTATGTATTTATTTTTATTTTGTCGAAGGTTAGGTAAATGGGATGAGGTACCTTATGTGGATGTATTCTTTACTTTGAATAATGATCATGAGACTCAAAAGAAATGTATATTATTGACTTCAGATTCTAATGTAATGATAATGATGGATGATATAAAGAAGCCTTCACAGTGTTGTTCCACATGCGGCATAGGAAAAGATGTGTGAAGCTACAGGATGAAGAAAAGGATGTTTGGATGCTGGTGGCTCCTGATGGAGAGAGTGTTTCTAGTGGCTTAGATGAGGGTAATGCAACCTTTAGCCTAGTGTCAGGAAAGACTCAAGCACAACAGCATCCTGTAATCTCAGCCAGTTTTCGTCTGACAGTAGGGCCAGATGGATCACTATTTTACGTAAAAGTACCATTTACAACATCAGACCTAATGAACTGGAGGGAATCTGGAGGGTCCTATTGGGATAATCCTGATAAAATGATCCCTTAGAATCGTTTTATAAAATGATCCTATTGATCCTTTAGGATGATTATTGAAAATCATAACCCAGGTTGGCAGGATATTCAAGTACTGTTGGCTAATTTATTCAGTCCAGAAGAGAAGAGAAAGGCTTCTCAGGTTTCTTGACAGGATGAGGGGGAATAAGCTAAAGTTGCGCCAGGGGGGATTTAGGTTGGATATTAGGAAAAACTTCTTTACTGAAAGGGTTGCTAGGCATTGGAATGGGCTGCCCATGGAAGTGGTTGAGTTACCATCCCTGGAGGTTTTAAAAGATGTTTAGATGTAGAGCTTAGTGATATGGTTTAGTGGATGACTGGCTAGTGTTAGGTCAGAGGTTGGACTAGGTGATCTTGGAGGTCTCTTCCAACCTAGACAATTCTGTGATTCTGTTAAGGAAAAAGCAGGAAAAGAGACTAAGAAGCAGAATGCTAGAGATGGTCAGGGGCAATTTATGCCAACACAGGAACCCAACTGGAACCCAAATACAAATGCAGGGAAATTAATGATTAAGCAATATCAGCAGCTAATCTTGCATGTAATTAAGTATGGAATATCTCGACCAAAGAACCTTGCCAAGTTATACCAAGAGGTGCAAGGTAAAACTGAGGATCTGTCTGCTTTTTATGAATGATTGTGCTGGGTGGCTTGAAATGGACAGATCTGAACCCAAAGGATGAGGCTCATAGCATGACCTCTATCACTTTACTTGTGGGGTAATCAGCACCTGATATTAGAAGAAAGTTCCAGAAGGTAGATGGGGTGTCAGGGATGACCATATCTCAATTGATTGAGATTTATATAAAGTATACAACTACAGGGAGGAGATCGTAAAGAAAGAGAATGAACAGAAGAAACTAAGAACAAGGAAACAAAATGCAACAATATTGGCAGCTGCTTATGTAAGGGCTCAAGCACCATTTAGGGATCAAGGCTTGAGGGAGATGGCAGAACAAGGAAGAGGTTGAGGAATAGGAAAGAGATCAGATGTTAGGATCTCCCTGACAAAAAAACAGCACATCTATTGTAAGTAGAAGGGACACTGGAAAAATGAATATCCAAAAAGACAGTCTAATTAGGTTCCAACTACAGTAATGATACCTGGAGAAATAATTGCAATTGTAGAAAGGGACTCAGACTGACAGGGACACAGCTTGACAGTGACCCCAGGCATTGTGCTGGGTCCCAGAAGATGGACAAGAGTGGTCTGGGGTTGGAGGACACAGCCATGATCATGTTCCTCTTTAGCTCCCTTCAAGGATTTAAACAACATAAGTCACAATTTTTCACACAAAAATCAGAAAACTGACATTAACATAAATAAAATATTTTATAGAAAAAGAAATACATATCAATGTCCCTTGTTTTGGCAGTCCCTTCTGGAAAACTAGTTTGTAGAAAGTCTTTATGTTCTCATATTACCGTGTTTGTAAAGAAGTACTGTGATGGATCATAAGAGACAGGTCAGCCAAAAAGCTTATATCCCAGATGAGTCAAACAACACTGGATCATGAATTTTCTCAAGCTTTGAGACTGTGCATCTGAAATACTCTGCCTACACCTCCAAATTATTTTAAGACAAAAAGATGTTAATATTTGTCTGAAAACCTAAATATATTTCATAGGTTTAAGAGCAAGTGCCGGGTCCTGCACCTGGGACGGGGAAACCCTGGCTGCACGTACAGACTGGGCGATGAGACGCTGGAGAGCAGCCTAGAAGAGAGGGATCTGGGGGTCGTGGTAGACAGCAAGTTCAATATGAGCCAGCAGTGTGCCCTGGCAGCCAGGAGGGCCAACCGTGTCCTGGGGTGCATCAAGCACGGCATCGCTAGTAGGTCGAGGGAGGTGATTGTCCCGCTTTACTCTGCGCTGGTGCGGCCTCACATCGAGTACTGTGTGCAGTTCTGGGCACCACAGTATAAAAAGGACATGAAACTGTTGGAGAGTGTGCAGAGGAGGGCTACGAAGATGGTGAAAGGCCTGGAGGGGAAGACGTACGAGGAACGGCTGAGGGCACTGGGCCTGTTCAGCCTGGAGAAGAGGAGGCTGAGGGGAGACCTCATCGCAGTCTACAACTTCCTCGTAAGGGGGTGTCGAGAGGCAGGAGACCTTTTCTCCATTAACACTAGCGACAGGACCCGCAGGAACGGGGTTAAGCTGAAGCAGGGGAAGTTTAGGCTTGACATCAGGAGGGGGTTCTTCACAGAGAGAGTGGTTGCACACTGGAACAGGCTCCCCAGGGAAGTGGTCACTGCACCGAGCCTGACTGAATTTAAGAAGAGATTGGACTGTGCACTTAGTCACATGGTCTGAACTTTTGGGTAGACCTGTGCGGTGTCAAGAGTTGGACTTGATGATCCTTAAGGGTCCCTTCCAACTCAGGATATTCTATGATTCTATACTAAGGTAAAAAATATTTTCATTTTTCTGGGAAAGCAGATCATCTCTGTTGACATTTCTGAGTAGTTTGTCTATAGTATAATCTTTACTGATCTTTCTTCTAAAAACTTCTGAAGCTTTATTTTGAATCCATATATATATATTTATATATATATATATATACACCCTTATCATCTTTAGGGAGATATTTCAGAGATTTTCTTTATTTTGCATGAAGAATCATTTCCTTTTGTTTTGATTTTGTTCACACTAAATTTGATTTGGTGGCTCCATTCCTGACTGGAATTAAATAAAGAACAGCCATTCATATTTTTTCCTCGCAAAGTAAACACCTTAAGTTATCTCCTTTACAGGACAAAGACTCTGCTTATTCAATCATTCTTTGTGTGAAAACTACAGTAGAGCTTTTATCAGTTTCATTCTCTTCATTATATTTTTTTTCCAAGTTTTATTTTATATACATATATATATATATATATTTAATGAGAAGAATTACATACTGGTCAAGATTTTCACAATAATATACAGTGGCATAATGATTTTTTTTTTTATATATATACTCTATTCTTTTCTCAACTTCATAGTCAGAGGTTTTGTTGGTTTTGGGTGTTTGTTTTGTTTTGTTGTCTGTTCCTTTTCTTCTTCTGCAAAGTATTGAGGTAATATTTTGTAAATCCCCAAATCTCACATTCAAGCTTATACCCCACTGCTTTATAGATGAAGGTAGGATTACTTTGCCCTATGCATTTAAATTCATATTAAGTATATGAATACATGTATTGATACACTATAAATACATATATAAATACAGTTCTTCTGTGGGATTTGCCCAGTGTTATTGGATACTGAAACTTCATTCCCTTAGAAAATGCACCAGAATTCTTTGTCCTTAGAGCCTTCAACCTGATTTAAGCTTTGTTTCAGATCTGCTATTGATACTGTATTAGCTTGTACTGCACAGCAATGGTTGCATTCCAAGACATTTTTTAAAATTATTTTTGAACTCATCTTTTTAAGCAACTTAAAGTAATTTAATTGGCACTTAAAAAATTAAAACCTAAACTACTGAAGATACAACATCAGTTCAGCAAGACCGCAGATCTGTGGTATTTATGAGATAAGTTATGATTCTATGATTTATTAAACACTCAGTACAATGGATAATATTTATATAATGTACTTCAAGTTCACAAAATCTTAAATAGTAGTTCTTTTGAGTTGGTATGCCTATTCCTATTTAAAAACTATTATGTGAAATATATATTTTTTAATTATAACAACAACAACAACAAATATTTGTTCAACTATTCACAATAAATGAAATAATAAAGAAAATAAGATCAATAAGAGCAATAAAGGAAAACCATCAAATATCACAGGATGTTTGATCACTTACAAAGAAAAACAAGACAAAAAAGATAAAAAGGCTTCTTTTTTACTATATAGATGAGAAACAATGCTAGACCTTAACATGCACAAAGAGAAAGATGAAATGATGCATCTAGATGATATCACTGAAAAGCAGCATGATAAATTATTTTTTGTCCCTGTTTCTTGAGAAAAGTTGCACAGAGTAATAAATATAATCTATCTGGGATGATGGCATTTTAACCAGAGAATCAATAACCCTGTAGGCTCAAATTACCAACAATACGATCAAATTACCAACAATATGATAAAATGCACCACACAAATGTGGTGCATTTTACACTACAGAAGTGACACTTTCATCTAATAAGACAGGTATTGGGTATTGAAAAATTCTCAAAATCAAAACTTCGTCCTTTGTAACCATAATGAATGATCTTATTTATTTATTTATTTATTTATTTTTATTTTCCTTTTCCTTTTTTTTTTTTGTTCCTTTTCCTTTTTTCTTTTTCTTCTTTTCTGAGTAGTAGGCCAAAGTCAAATTGAATTTCCAGACAAAACATTTCTAGTGAGTAAGTTATCTAAGGAGCAATCATGCTTCAAAGGCAATAGAACACAATAGAGGTAATTGGCCTTCAGAAACAGGTGTCCCAATAATTCTATTTCTGTAACACAAGGAAGCAAACAATTAGGTATTTATGGCCTGACATGAAGGCACCCATGTCACAGCTTTCCACCTGAAGTGAAAGGCATCCACCTGATGAAGAAATCCCATCCATCTTGAAGAATGCTTCTCTGAGTAATAGAATTCAGGATGAATGGCTCAATGGTGATTCTATCTCCATTCATTGCTTCCCTATTTATAAAGTCCATTATCTGTTGTTTGAGGGAAAATGCCATTCCTCCCTTTTGCTCTTCTACACACTTCTCAGACCCTGTTTCCCAGTTTTTATTCAAGAGTCTGTAAGAAGTCAGCTCCTCAGCAGAGGTATTTATTTATACCACACTCTGCAAAGAAGGTGTATTTTGACAAGCTCCAAAGACATATTTGCAGATGCCATACCAATAACCTTGTGAGCTTGTCAGCCCTGGAAACCTTTATCATCAACATAAAGAAAGTAAAGTTACAGAGTAGAGTTTAAAGAAGCAAGTTAAATAATTGTTTATTTGTCTATAAAGTTGGAAAACCTGGAGGCAATAGGACATGCTAGAAGAATCATATTCTGTATAATCTCTTACAGAAACACAGCATATAAATAAATAAATACAATAAACATGTGTTTACTTTAAAATGCGTTGCTGAAATTCAGCCTCTAAATCGACAACTAGTGTAATAGATGCCCCCTCTGCACCCCTTCAAAAAAAAAAAAATCCACATGGGATTAAGTATGTTCAGAAGATTGATTCATATTTAAAAATAAGATTCAGGCCAACATAGACCCACTTTAATGTTCCATACCTATGATGATAGGAACTTAAAAAGCAACAACAACCACAACCACAAAAACAAACAAACAAGAAACAAACCTTGAGTGAGTCAGATTGTCAGAAAAGAGGTAGTTTCAAAGTCTAAACATTACATTGTTGTGTTTGCAATCACAGCTAAAATAAGACATTATTGCATTTGGATCTTTAGCAACTCAACATTTTTCAGAAGTTTATTGATTTATAAGTGAAAAACCTATTAGGAACATATCTATAGTTATGCAACAGCCCCAAAGGATTTTGTTATCACATCGTCAGAGAGAACATGGCACAGACTTTCAATTTAAAATTTAAAATCACGTAAGTTTATATAGTATTATATGTTTATTTTCATATCTCATACTACTTTCAGTAGCCAACTTAACTGTACAGTCTTTGCTCAAACTTAATTCCTCTGGAAAGCAATGTCTATAGAGATTAATTTGCATTTCAAAGCAGATGTGGAAAAATGTTAAATCTTCCTTCTGGTTCTTTTTTCAATAAATATTAAAGAATATCACTGCGTTTTTCATGCCTTTTCAACTTTGCTTAGTAAAAGCAAGCCATTCTAGACCACCATAGATAGCGACTTTAAAAGTGATCTACAGCGGCAGGCATAAAAAAATGCAGTTAGGATAAGATAGTTGAACACATTCAAATTCAGACTAATGTGTAATGTGCTATGTATATAATGTGCTTATATATGTGTTATACTATAACTATATATACTATAACCATAACTTTATAGTTATACTATAACTATCTATATAGTTATATAGCATAACAGTATACTAGTTATATAGTTATATATATAGTTCTACTATATATATATGTATACTATATAGTCATATATATAGTTCTACTATATATATGTATACTATATATATATATAGTTCTACTATAGTTATACAGTAGAACTGTATACAATGCAAGCATATAATTCAGAAGGGTTAATTGAAATTAGGAGAGATGAAGAAGTACAGGAGCACTTCCTAAAGCCATGAAAACCATGTGGCCAATTGATGACAAGAACTGACCTTTCTGTAGTACTATTCCTCATGTAGCCACTTGGTGGCTACACAGTTCTCACTGACTTCAGTTGTAACTATTGCATCACCCCTGTCAAATAAGCATCAGGCTTTGCAATGGGTCTCTGTAACATGCAGAATAAATGGTTAAGTACCATTGTTCATTTTATTACTCTATAGAAAAGGACATGTGGAGTGAGGAGGTAACTTATGCAAAAAATATTTCCTCTGAATAATGATTAAAAATTGTCTGAAAAGGTAGTCAACTCACATTCTTCTATATCCAACCCCAAAAGAAATGGCTTTTGAGGAGAAATTATCAGTAGCAGATGAGGCCAGTGTTGAGCAGTATCAAGCTGAAAAAGAAAAAAGAGCCACAAGCAAGTCAAAGTTATGCTTTTCTGTTTTGTTGTTGTTTAGTTAGTTAGTTTGTTTTAAACCAGAGATTTTTAGGAGGAAGGAATTCAAAGTATATAGCAGGCAGCTAAGAAATAATCTCCTAAAATCGATTATTATACAGAGCATTATATCTTGGGATTTTATTGTTGCCTACTATATTGGGAAATTATATTCCTTTCAATATAATAATTTAATGTGGGTTGTATGAAAAAAGAAAACTAAGGTACTCCATGTTTTTTTGAACAATGATATTTTATAGAAGTTTGTTGCCTTTGGGAACCCTTTCTAAAGTTTGTGTTAGAAAATGCTAATATTCAGTAGCATCAGGAGAGGTTACAGAACCTTTGAGGCAGGAACCAATCTGAGCTATTGCTCAGAGCTACATTGTGAAATCAAGAAACTAGATTTCACTGAGCCATTGTAATAAAATGCTTCTTATGTAGAAGGTTCCTCCCTTAAGGGAGAATCTCTTAATTTCTTTTTGAATTACCTAAGCAACAATTTCCCTTTAGGTCTAGTGATTCTATATTTTTTATCAATGTATTTCACCTTTTTCTACTTGACAATTTTCAGGTTTATATAGAAAATGGCTATTGTCTTGTGAACTGAAGCTTGGTTAAACAGACAGGAACAAGCCATTGACTGTTACTTGGCCTCAGAGCGTATGAACATCATGACTGACCATGTGATGGGAAGATAAAGTGAAAACAAGTTACAGTTTTAGAGAAGAAAATCTATTCATTATTTTCAAGCTGAATATTGCATTTAAAAATTGCAGTGAGCGTTTACTCCCATACAATATGCCCTATGAAGGAGCAAACAGATTTATGACAACCATGTCAAAGTAAGGGCAGCAAATTTGCCTGAAACAAATCTTGTGTATTCCCACCAGTTTAAAATAAGCAAAGGAAACTCATGAAGAGAAAATTGATTTGATTCTACAAGAGGAACTGTTATATTTTAGAAGAATATCACAGGGATGAACTTTTGCACAGACTTGAACTTAGTGGTAGGACCACTTCAGAGACAAACACAGTCTGGACATCTAATGTCAGTTATTATCCCAGAATAGGTGAGACGTGTCTGGGATATCAAAGAAGATATGAGACAATCCTTTTTCCAGTTGTTACAGACTAACCTAATTTATATTCCAAGGCTGACTTTCTTCACTGCTCCTATTTCTCTATAATTACTTTAAAATCTATGCCTCTCTGATAAATGTTAAGTGTTAGCTCAGTCAAATCAAATTTATCCTTATTCTTTACTGGTTTCTATCTGGTGTTTGCAACCCCAGGCCTGCCTCAGTCAAACATATCCCCATGGGAAATCTGTTCACATATTGAAAGGGGGGAGGGGGAGGGAGGAAAGGAAAAAAAAAGCGTCAATCAGAGTTTAATGGCAGACCTTAGCTTTGAAGACATTTTTCTGAATCTAAAAATAATTACAAATAGGACCGTCTACAAATTGCTTATTGATTTCTGTAATTCTTGCATGTGATTTTTGAGCCAGTTTGAGTGGAGGAACTTATTTCTGAGGCATTTGACCTTAATGTTCAATCCACAAGACATCACAAATAACTCTTATTCTTGCCTCTCATATTAAAGTTCTTTTGTGTTTGTCTGGCTGGAAACACCCTTGCCAAAAGATTTTTATTTTTTACCAAGGTCTGATCAACAGAATCCAAGGCAATAAGTAAAACTTATCATTTTTAGATTAGCTGGATCCATTTCAAACTAGTTATTCACCTGTGTGAAGCTAAAGCAGATGTTCTGACTTCTCCCTGTAATGTCTTACTGTAACCGGCATAGCATTCGAGTGTAATTTTGTCATCTTGTGGTCACAGAGAAAGAAGAATAGATGATCTGCAGTCACCATTTTTGGAGTTATGGGAGATCACCTGATTGGAAAGTTCTGAGAAGAAAGAGTTTATTTTATGTTGAGGTAAAGAAGGGTGCAGGTCTGGGCAGGGAGGAGGATGGGCAGGGAAGTTATATACCAAGAACTGTTGAGATAACAGCAAACTGCTGTAACTAATAAAGCTCTCCACGATAGCAAAGTGTTAGATATTTACACTGATAGCTCTAATCTAGATTAAATTCCTAATAGATCACCCCCATATTCTGTTCATCCCACTGACCATTCAGTCCAATTTTATACCAGATATAGAAAGGTTGCACACTACAACAGAGATACCATATAAATTGAATGGTTTTAAGGTGAATTAGTATACCTTTAATATTTGTGTCTAGAACCTTTAAATCTGTTGCAGATTTGTTCACCTCAGCTTCCTGCAGTAATAAATTCCAGAGAAAGGAATTCCTTTTATCAGAGGAAAATATATTAGACTTCTTATGTTGACTGTGTCCCTTTACATCTGTGTTATTGCTTTCTGAAAGCAAATAAAAATATTTGGGTAGAGCTATAATCTTTAAATTGACTCATTGCTATTACTCCATTTTCACCATTACCAGGATGCTTTGAATAAGGATATTAGATGAAAAGCTAGAGGAAAACAAACAAACAAACAAAAGAAACCACAGGAGATTCCAGCAATTCTGAACATTTGTAACAGATTTATCTAAATAATTTGGAGAGGTATTACAGGAGAAGGCACTAGTGTGAGAAACTGGGATTTTCTGAAAGGGATGGCTTTTATGTTGGCATAGTCTCACTGATCTCAGCTGGGAGGGTTGGGGAAATACGGAAGTCTGAAAAGAAAAGACTTTCAGGAAAACTCAACAAGAAGGTAAATAATGTATATAGTGATTATGAGAGCTAGCATCAAGAAATCACATTAGTTCTGTACACTAGTAGGAGAAATAGCTCTGCTTTTATGATAATGATGCATAGCAAAGGAATGCTGGAAGGTGATAAATAGCTTATTTGTCTGAGATCTACTCAAAACTAGATTATAGCTTTTGTTTCATTTCTGCAGCAAAGAATCCCAGCCTAAGAGAAAGAATTGGCCCTTCAGATATCAGGTAATGTGTGGATGAAGGCAGAAGAATGCATGACTATTTAATTATGTCTTAAGTAATATGGAAAGGAAAATGTTTAGCAAGGGAACCAGTGCAGGTTAACACTACAGGTAAACCTGGAATTTTTTAACTATGTCCATAATCTGCGATGTAGTTTACATACTGAATGCACCGCACTTTTAGCCAGTGTTTAATCCTTTGTGTAATCACTGCATCTTCTTATTTTTCTCTATGATAAAGATATCATTAATTTTTTACAAACAATTAAAACATATCAAACATATCCTAATAGCAGCTGAGAGCAACTATAAGACTAGGAGGCTAATATTTGACAAATGTTTTTACAGGATTCCTTTAAACTTTAGTTGCATATTAAAGCTGTAATTCAAAGCTATCATCAGCGTAAAGGCTCCTTGAAGAAATTTACTGACCCTACATGTATAACCAAGAAATGTTTGCATTACACATATAAAGGAGTATTTCATATTTTTGACAATGTTTAAAAATAAGATGTAATTTTTCTACCTCCCTTGGACAAATCAATCTTGAGACAACATCATCAGAAAATTGTAGGTTCACTAAAACAGGAAAAATTCAGCCCTCTGTATGCATGTGTGTGATTTCTTATGTCTTGTTTGATTTACTTCTTTAAACTTGTTATTATGACTAAAACTACAATGTCCATCAATCATGTTTCAGTGTGGTTCTTGATATCTTTCTGTCCATAAACTCATAAGTTACACTTGAAAAATATTTCGCAATATTGCCACAAAATGGCAAGCTGAATTCATCAAACTTCTTAATACAATTTCCTAATCACTTAAGCTATTTTCCACATACAGAATCTTAGTCTGTATTTCAATACCATTACATATTTACTGAAGTTAGTGAATATTTTGATCAGAAACTTGGAAGAGAATGCAAACAGTCTCATTCAGCAGAGGTCCAGACAGGTGGAAAAAATATAATCACTGCTTGCCTTGGGTTTGGGAAGTAGGACCATTTTTATACTACCAAGCTTGCTGCAAATTTTGACAACTTGAATTTGGTACAAAGTTAATAACTCAGTTCAGTAGCTTCCTATTTCTGGTGTTGCCTTTTTGTTGAAAAGCTAATGTGGAAGCAAAATGTTCTGTGAAGTTTACTGTGAGCCTCCACTTGTCCTGGTTTGCAGCATGTATGCTGTTCACTCTGTGAGTGTATAAAGATGCTTCACACAGCAGTGATGGCTTTTATTCCATTTAAATTCTTTAAAGCAGTAATCTTTTATAGCCAGAGTCAAGACAATGCATTGTTAGAGTGGGGCTATATCACTGAGAGAAACAGATGTCCCGACATATTAATACAATACAAATTTCTTAATTAAAATAAAAATTAAAAGCTGCAGTTGTTTTACTCAAGTAGATATTATTTCCAGAAATAAAACTGTTCATAAAAAATGAAAAACCTCACAACTAAGAATATGGGTCACTTACAAATAAGATTCACTGTTCAAAGAACTATTCAAAGAATTATTCAGCAAACCTGATTCATACATACCTGAGCTAAACAACATGTTTCTCTTAATGATTCAGTTATGTTTCTTGTATCTATCCTTTTCCTAAAATCTGTAAGGACTGAATACACTTGAAGCCCTTGAAAAAGTCTGATGAAATCGGCTGCTAAAAGTAAAGTATAGGAAAAACATAGCTGTACTCTTACGACTGAGGTCTGGGTGCTACCACGAAAGAGAGATTTGCAGTTTTTTTCCAGTAAAGAAGCAGCCCCTTTGGGAACAGAAGGAGTCATTGGACATCCTGAATATTTATAGTAAATATCACGTAGCTGTAGTAATTTTTCTTAATTAAATTTTGAAGAACTGAAAATTCCTGCTTTGGGTATAGGAATAACCTGTGATTACCCTGTGTTTTTCAGCAACCTTTTCTTCCTCAATCACATAATCTTTCTCTACATGGTGTCAGCAGAGTAGTTGAGTAAGATTAGCTATATTACAGGTTACTTTTACTTGAACCAAGCAGGATACTCTATAAAAATCCTGGCACATTACCAGTACAGGTTGAACTCACTGTAGGAGCTGCCTTTAAGATTTTTAATCTGAAGTTTAGTTCTTTGTAACCAAATGTCAGGGCACTTATTAACTCCACTGAGTTTTATTTGTTCTTCCGTGTGAACAAATATAAAAGATCTTCCAATCCCCCCCCTACCTTTTGCTTAAGGGCAATACAGAATATTGTCCACAGGACTCTCGAAACCTGGAGAGACAGTCAAGGTAGAGAAGATTTGTCAGAACCTATGGGCAAGATTCTACCTCAAAAGCAAAAAAGTATCTGGGCTGAGAATGAAACAGATAAGGAATACCTGAATAACCTAGGTCCATCAAATGTGCAGGTAAAATGAATTAAAAACATATTCTCTTTACCCTATCTTCTTTCTTCCAAGTGTATCTCTGCTTAAGCAGATTAAAAAACAGGTTAAGTTCTCACAGAATCAAAAGTGTCTCATGAGCAGATTTTTCACTGGGGTAAGACCAGTTAAATCTTATGAAAAGAATAAATGGAAACACTATGGAAAGGCAAGAAAAGACTTTTTTCATTAAGGTTGGAAAAGACCTCCAAGATCATATGGTCCCACCACCCCCATACCACGAATATTGCTCTCTAAACCATGTCCCTAAGTACCACGTCCAACCTTTCCTTAAACACCCCCAGGGTCAGTGACTCCACCAACACCCTGGGCAACCTGTTCTGACTACTCCTGACTACTCCTTCAGAAAATAAATTTCTCCTCATTTCCAACCTGAAGAAATTATTATTAATGAAATTTTAGTTGCATATATCTACAAAGATGAAAAGGACTCATACCTATTGCTTAAGGAGTACATAGTATTTCCAGAGATGACTTCTCCAGATTTGGCTGACATTTCTGGCTCCCATTCTGCCTATCAAGCCAAAGCAGACAAACAAACATCCATGGCTGAACCAGAGAAACAAATCTCCCCTTACACCCAATGTTTCACAAGTTCTGCCACGGTTGACTGTAGTACAAACTTGTGAGACTCAGTTTCTACTAAGAAAAATTCTTAATTTTTATCCAAACATTTCATCAGAATAAAGTAGAGTAGAGAAGGTGCAATAATGAGAACCTAGATAAAAGATTCAATGAAAAAAAAGATGAACTAAATAGGTTTAGAATTCTCCATGTCTAAATGAAAGGAGATGAGGAAAAATATAGCATGGTTCCCAAAGGAAAGAACCTACAAATTTTCTCACTAGCTCAGTTAGATATTTGAGCTTTTGAATAACCATCTGTGTTATAAAAATATATCTTCCCTCTAAGTTTCATTGCATAACTTTAAGTTTCATTCCAGGTGTTATTTCTTATGACCATACCTTAGAAATTGTGTGTAGCTGTGAAGACTACATACTCATCCCTCAATTTCTAAGACAAAATCTAGGACTCGAAGGTAACAGGTTATAGATTATACTATATGTATACACTATTATACACAGACAAATAATCTACTATTCACAAAAGGCAAAGAATAATTGTATCAGTCAGAATTATACATGGTTAGTGGAGGAGTAAGTAGTACATCAAGTTAGACTTCAGTCATAAAAATAGTAATTAGAAGGGGCTTTGAACCAAAAATATAACAGAATCTTGTGATTATTAAAAATAAAATGTAATTTACCTGCTTGGTATGACACTAAAAGTTATCATGAGCTACCTCTGAAATTGCAATGACTTTAAGCAGACTAAAATGGTGATCCAGAGATCTACATTTCATTGAACAGTGAAATGCAGTGTTTGTGCAGACTAGCACAGACAGATGGTAATTTGTACAATTAATATGATAGCGAGAGTTGGCCTCAGGATGGCAGCAAAAGACATAATGTGAGAATTTCAAAAACACCTGTTCCATCCCTAAACTGCTTGGGCTTCTGCAAACATGCAAATATAGCCAAACACTGCAGTAACTCTTAAATGGCAAAAATCTTCTACAGGTCTTTTTAGGACTAAATAGAATGAAAAGACACCAGTATACCTTACCCAGATAAAGCAATTTATCATTTTTTATTTTTAGACTGCTTACCACTTGTAAGCATTATGGTTATAATACTTTCATTTACTGCATCTTTGTCTGCTATATACTGCAAAATGTGTAGGAGCCAAATGCAAATGCATCTTGAATTTGAACTTGAAGGTTCAAAGTTAGGTTATTGTATCTTGTCTCTTGTTACAGTGTATAGCAACTCCTTTACATTTTGCAACCTGTACTGCCATCATGTGGTCTATTATGTATTTACTCATTGAACTCGAAAAAAAATAAAAATATATCTGTATATTTTCTGTTTTCCACCATTTCTTTCTTTCTCTTTCATTTGCTGAAGGTTAGCACTGTCTTTCGGGGGAGACCGAAGACTAGAATCCCCTGTAGTGCCTTTGACTTTTTTTCAAGTTTTTTCCTAGTTTTGCCTTTTGCTTGCAGAAGCAGTACAAAAAGAGGGCCACCATGCCGTGCTGGTCAACCCTTGCCAACCAGCAAAAGTCAAAGAAGCCACTGAGCCTTTGATATTAAAGGTGGTTCTCAGTTTCACTGGAAAAAAATCTTATATATTAGTGACCAGGTGGTAATGAAAGTTTGTCTTCTACTAATCACTTCTTTTTCAGCTTTGAGGAAGGAAACTGTCTTAATTTGGTAGTAGAGAGTACACTCTTTACCTCAGTCTACATGAACAATATATGCGTTTCATTATTGGCACAGAAGAAATTGGGGGAAAAAAGCCCATTCCTCACCCCCACCAGAACAAAAAAAGAGACTTACCTACAGTATTTTGTCTAATGACTCAGTAGTAAAAAAATACAACTTTGCATTTGTAGAAAACTAGCTGCCTAAGAAAATGATTTATAGAGAATTTTAATGATTAATTCCAAGTGTGACTGCCTAAACTCATCTCCAGTATCTGTATTCTATCCTACTATGTTTCATGTGTATTGCTAAGTGAAGATTTTAATGCAAACCCTACTAAATGCAATGTGAAGATCACATAAATCACAGTAAGCTTTGCATCATATCTCCTGTACTTAGGCAGTTTCTTTGCTGGTTAGGCAAAAGGAATTGCTAAAATTAATTTAAGTGGAAAAACAGAAAATCCAAACCATAAACGGTGCATGCACTGTGATCAAAATGACAAAAGATATACAAACAACTTTTGCTTTTCTATTAAAGCAGTAATTAGGTATCTAAACATTGTTCATGTATATATATATATGCAGCAATAAGAAGCCAACCACAGAAAAAAAATCAGATATATTTTGTACAGTTTTGTCAATATGATGACATATGGTTCATCTTTACATCTAGAGCCTGCAGATTCTTCCAAGTGCTCAATGAACTGACATTTCCGGGAGTCTGGTTAGAATTCTGTAATATCATCATTCACAGATTTCCTTCTCACCCAACACTGATAAAAGAGCATTGCTTTTCCAGATAAGGAAACAAACAAGCAAACAAAAAAACACATCATAAAACAAAAACCCTACTCACCTCTGGGAAACAATTAAAAGAAGCCCTTTCCTTTCCCCTTCATTTCCTTCTTTCTTTTTTTCTTTCCATTTCTTCCTTTTCTTTCTATTTTTTATTTTTTCCTTGGATGTCAATTATTAGGTAAGTGACTTTTATTTCAATGGCTGTAGCCAACTGTATCCCTCCAGGTGAACTTTGTTTTTGCTGTCAATAAGACTAGTGAATGACATCAACTGCTGTTTAATTCAAAAACACTTTCATGCTGGGTTTCACTTAAAACTTAATTTTATCAGCTAAAGATTAGCACCAGAAAAGAACTAAGCCATCTATAAAACTAGGAATTACATGCTGAGCTTCTATTTGCCTTATCTACAGAATGGGACCAGGATCCTGAAACAAGCATTTATACTCCCTGTGTAGGTGTTCACCTTCTCTAACCACTTAGTAGTTGCATGAAGAAATTGCACGGAACACTCATCTGGGGAATAGGAATGGTCTCCTCAGCTCAGTCTTCATGTCCCATTGACAAGCACGCTATAGATTGGTTTATTGGTCTTACTTTCCACTGAAAGTCATCTACTATGAACTGAAAGGGTCTACATGCCTAAACATGAACCTAGAATGAAAAGGAGAGAAAAAAGAATCTGTGCACCATTTCTCTTGGCTCAGTCTAGCTTGCATTTTTAGATCCTCTTATGTGTCATTTCCATACTACAGTTGATGGGATGGATGCAGGAACCTCATGGCACTTCCTTCTTCTGGGGCTCTGGGCAACCCCAAGTACCCCCCTTAGAGTCCCCTCCTTGCCTTTGTTTCCATGATGATCTGATTTCCACACTACGGAAGCTTCAACGGATGGCTGTTCTGAGAGCTACAGACTACTTCAACCAAATCCTGGTCTGGTGTCCTGGTTTCAGTTAGGACAGAGTTAATTTTCTTCCTAGTAGCTAGTAGAATGCTATGTTTTGGCTTAGGATGAGAAGAGTGCTGATAACACCCCGATGTTTTAATTGTTGCAGAGCAGTGCTTACACCAAGCCAGGGACGTCTCAGCTTCTTGCTCTGTCCTGCCAGCGGGCAGGCTGGGGGTGCAGCAAGAGCTGGGAGGGGACAGACCCAGGACAGGTGACCCAAACTAGCCAAAGGGGTATTCCATACCATCTGACGTCATGCTAAACAATATATAGGGGTGGCTAGCCAGGGGAGGGGGGCCGGACTGCTCGGGGTTAGGCTGGGCATCGGTCACTGGGTGGTGAGCAATTGCATTGTGCATCACTTGTTTGTACACATTATTAGTAGTAGTACTATTATCATAATTGTTATTATTATTATTATTGTTATTATTATTATTTTCCTGTCTTATTAAACTGTCTTTATCTCAACTCACGGGCTTCACTTTCCCGTTTCTCTCCCCCATCCCAGAGAGGGAGGGGGGAGGGTGAGCGAACGGCTGTGTGGTGTTTAGCTGCCGGCCGGGTTAAACCACAACATCTGGATATATAACAGACCTTGATTGGCGTCAAGCTCTGGCTGCTAGAAGAAACAAAACAAACCAATTCAAAAACAACACAACAGTGCAATGTCTTACCTTTAAATGCCTATATTGGCTTTAGTCTCCACCAGACCCAGCAAATCCACAGGATTAAAACATGTGTGAGGGAAAGGGCATTAGACTGCGACTCTTATCACCTGAATCTTGTAGGGACTTCTGTCAATTTAGATCTAACTAAAGTTTTAGGTCCTTTGAATGAAAATTTTTGTTTGTAGTGGGCAAGTAACATGAACAAAAACAAACAAACAAAAACCACAACTGCTTCTAGAACTCTTCATTGTCTTGATATTAAGGCCTTATGAGACGTTCTCATGCATTTCTTAGTGGAACATATGAAGAAGAAAATATGGCTTTGGAAGTTATTTTCTAGTTGTTAGAAAAATACAGCTCAAATTAATTAAATTTCTGTCATTCACTAGAACTAGTAAATGGGCTTTTGCAAAGGTCTTTCCTGACTTAATCATGTATTAATGTCTAGACAAATTTTCTCATCTCCCCAGTAGATGCTGAATGTGGTAAACATCATGTTAACAGCTTGAGTGTAAAAATTCGGTCACCCTATCAATTGCAAATACTTAGTTATGGTCAACATTTCAAAGTATTATAATTTCCTTCTGCAAGTAAAATATACATCCTGCATAAAAAAAAATAACAAAAATCAATGTGAAATGAAAGGAGTAAACAACCACTTGCAAAATAAATATCATGAAGCAATTCCCCACCAAAGCTTCAGTAATTACTATATGCAGTAGGCTGCCCTTAATAAAACAATTAATTATTTTTTCCAAATGAATTATGCAAGCCAATATTTTTTCTTCATTAATGTTTTGTTGGAGTCATTAAGTTCCATTAATGAATAACAAAGAAGCAATTGGAATTTTATTCTGGCTGATGTGTGCTAATGTGCTTAACTTGAACTAAATGTGTTTCCAGTATGTAATCAAATTTGAATCAATCAAATCAATTTGCCACTGAAAGTCCTTTTGGAGCTGCAGCTGTTTTAAATGGATGTCTTTTCTCAGAGAAAAATACAGACAAAACCCCAAAGACTACATGGCACTGGAACATATAACATTGTAATTAGGAACCAATCTGTCTGATTTTTGTTAGGAGGATACAGTTTACCTCACTTCAAGCTCCAATATAAGTCAAAGTGGCTAAGTTATTTCCTAGGAATAAAACATCTAGTGAATTTATTTATTTATTTATTTATTTAAATTCATTTATTATTTTTGAAAGCTTCATGAATTCTAGCAGATTTCTTCCTGCAGTGTTTCAGTGTTACTATTTGTATGCTTCTATACTTCTTACACTTCTATAAGTGAGAAGCAAAGGGCGTGAGACTTAGTTTCCCATAACAATCCCAGGCATAATCAAGTTAAAAGGAAAGACCAGAGAACACAGTAAAAATGACAATAATAGCAGGTGAACATTGTGTGCTTTCTAAATTCTTTTTTACACCCCGAAGTATTGGTGTTTTCTTTTTCACTACCTTATGCTATTTATTTATGGCACTCAGAAGGATAAAATATCAAATTTCTTTCCCCTGGCACTGTGAGAAGAACCTAAGCAACTGATAATACCTATGCTTTGAAAAGGAGAAAATGATTATATACAGCAGTGCTTTACAGATTAACTGCAAACTGGCAAATCAGAAAAGAATAAAAGTAATTGAGAACAGAAATAGCTTCACTGAACAACTCTATAAATAACAGCCCTTGTTTCTGAATTTGCCTTATGTTCTGAAACTGTTTTAGCATTGTATCCTATTAAAAGAGTTAATATGAAGAAAACTGTTTATGCTTTAAGATCCCTTAAGTCTTTTTACCTTAAACAAAACTGCATGCTAATAATATTTTGTCAGTCACTTTACATAGTTTAGAGTAATCAAGTAATTTCATTTACTGTTGCATAAATTTGACTATAAATGTCAGATACTTTTCTATAGACCCTATTGGTAACAGTTACATCAGAGTACATAGTTCTAATGTTAAAGGAAATGTTATAAGGAAAATAAGGTTTTCTAGTAAAATGCACTTTGGCATATGCTTGTGGAAAATTAACAGTGATCATGATGATCTGAATCAGTACTATAATTGTGCTATAGACTTGAGTTTCTGTTGGAGGTAGTGACCAACCAAAGCTCACTGGCTTCACTAGGCTTTCAAGGTAGCCTAGAGTGCCCACTGTCTGGAAAATCTGCCAGTATAAGAGTAAAAGAAAGCCTTATTACTGCGGATCCATCTGCTGGAATACATTCAAACATCGGCAAAAGCTTTGAGGAGCTTTGGATGAAATATTACACATGAAGAAAGTGTAAAGTACAATTTCATTATGTGCAAAGGTGTTTGAAGTTCCAAGAAAAAAATAAAATTCTCCCCAAGCTCCATGTATGAACAAGGCTTCTTTCTTGCCTGTAAGTGGGAAAGCAGCCCTTTGAGAAAGAAAACAGTTTAAATTCCCTTCATCTGAGAGTATGAACTCCATTACTGGACCTGTATGAATAGTACCCTTTAGTATCTTACAGTTTGCTTGCTGTTAGTCAACCCAAGGGCAAGCTGAATATATTTATCTCCCTTTTTTTATCCTTTGTGGACATTTTCACTCATGTTCATCAGATAGCTATGAAAAAATGCCATATTTAAGCAGCTTTCTTGTTAAATTAGATGACTGTAGCTCTGCCATCCTAGAGGAATTGTAATTAGTATTATGTAAAGGTGCTGTGTTGTCTGTGACACAGGCATTCAGAGCATTATTACACTGGAAACAGTAGTTTCCAGTAACAGAAACTGTAGTAGGTAAGTGAGTAAGTATAATTTCTAGCTTCACCTGTGGCCCATCTCTACCCAAGACAGGTGCACATCAAATCTGACAACTGGTCACTTGTTATACAAATTGCAAAAAGAACTTTACTCAGAACTCTTTACAGAATTTGCTGATAGCTGGAAAATCTCCCTTTGGCCTGAAGGTAACAGTATAGGAAAAAAAGAAATAAGGAAGGAAAGAATGAATGGAATTTAAATCTATACACAGACTTGAATTGAAACTATGATGATGGGAAAGAAAATCATTTGCATGCTTGTGAAAGCAATGCTCAGGGGAAGACAGCAAAATAAACCACCTTTCTTACCTGCTTCCCAAACCAACAGTCCATGAAGCAGTGTGAATAGGAAACAGCTCATCTGAATCTTAGTTAGTCACCACAGGTCTAGGGAAGAGCTGAATCACCATGAAAATGTCTAAGGCATGTAGAGGAAAAAAAAATAATTTGAAGACTACTAAGTATGTAGTCTTACTTAATGGTAAATTTTTGGGGTGAATCTGAGTCAAAAGTTATATAGCAAGTATTGAAGGAATAAAAGTAAATAATACTTCCTTATATTATAACATCAAATAGTGATTTTTTTGGAATCTCCTTTTAAAAAAGTTGCAAAAACACAGAGGGAATCACACGGTAAAGTCTCAGTCTTTCCAGAGTGATGCTTGCCATTCCCCCTGGTTGTGAAGATTCCAGTTTGAAGACGGTTTGGAACAGAATAAAGACATCACTTCTGATATGGGGGACAGGTTTGTAGAAGAGTCAAGTCAAGCATGGTCAATAAGGAACTGCATTATGTATTTCAATATTTACTAACAAAAATATATTTTTCTGAAATGAGGAGAGTACAACTGGGAAAGACTCCTTAATGGAATGCTTCCATTTGTCACTTACAAGCTGAAAAGTCAATGGAGTAGGGAAGCATGTTTGAATGACTAAATATTTTAACAATTAGAGGCAGCTAAGAAAAACAAGGAAGAAAGCAGTGATGATTATGGGGGAGAAAAATAATTCCATCTACTAAATTCAAGTCTACAGCTTATTGTATATAAAGGGGCTTTTAGAGCTTTTGTATTACAGGGCCAGATTTCTTATATTTACCTGAATAATCTTTGCATTACCCAGGTAAGACAGAAGCAAACAGCTAGACACTGACAGCATTTAGAAAATTTGCTATAAGTATATGACCTCCTGGATGGTAAGGCCACCTAGGCCTTTCGAGATTTTGATTTGACACCACCAGACACCCTGAGAGGCATTTACAGTTTTGACAGGGGCCTAAATTTGGAAATTAGTCTTCTATTCAGAAGAGACAGAGAGTTCCAGAGGACAACACAGGGCAGGTATTTAACTCTGGTGCTCTGCAGAAGCCTTTCTCTTCATGTAGAACTTAAAGAGCTCAGGATAAATTCAGGTACCTTCAGTTTCCCTGTGTGAATACTGCTGCCTTTTCTTGTTACCTACCCTATGTTATGCAGAAGCACATCAAGGAAAGACCCAGGGAACAGTAAGAGCAGAAACACAGCATGTAACATTTTGGGGCTGTTACAGTTTTTATTCCTGTATTTTAAAGCAACATTTGACCAAAATACTCAAGGGGTTTGTGAATGCAATGGACTAATTCCTTGGGATCATGGCAATGGACTGACTACTCAGCATCATGGAAAAAACAACAACAACAACAAAAAAAGCTTATGCAAAGCTTCTTCACTATCTTGCCAGGATGTACTTTGATTTATATTTAAAATGAGCAACCTGATGTAACTTTAGAGTTGCCCTTTCTTTGAGAGATGGTCCCTTCCAACTTATTTTTTCTGTGATTCTAATAAAAGTGTTAGTTTCATATTTCAGGACATTTCTCTTTCTCATTGCAT
This sequence comes from Anas platyrhynchos, assembly GCF_047663525.1. Lineage (NCBI taxonomy): Eukaryota > Metazoa > Chordata > Aves > Anseriformes > Anatidae > Anas > Anas platyrhynchos. The sequence continues at coordinate 44,139,434 of NC_092588.1, read as the reverse complement.
GGTATTAACACTGAATCCTGTAGCACAGTCACTTTCACAGCTTCCATTCTCATTTAACAAATGGCCAACTGGACTTCTCTCCACCTGCTACATTTGACATTATGCCATTACTAACACTACATTTCGTAAGATTAGCTTAATTAAAGAAAAAAGTACTAATCATCAAGAAGTCTGAAGTTTCCAGTACTTTATTAGTTTATTAGTTTCTGGTACTTTACTGGTACTGACAAGAGTAAACCTAAGGACACAAGTTGTGATAAGTCACTGACCTGTTTTGGTGGTCACCAGTGTTAAAGCTGCTGTAAAACCACTGTGGTGCTCTCATTTACTACTAGGACTTTCCTTGAACTCTCTGCTTTTGTAGACCAAAATTACCACACTGAAGGGCAATTCAGCTGTTAGCTTATTGAGAAGATAGAAGTCATTTGAATCACCCTCAAAAACTTTGCATTTTGCTGTGTAGCTGAAAAGGCATACCACTTGTAGCATACTGGCACACATTCATCAGTCAGTTATCCACATGAAACAGAATGCACAAGATACTCTGTACTTCTTTTAAAGCTCCTGTCCAACTGCTGCTGGTAGAGTTAAATACCAGGCTGCACTGGAAAAGAATTATGTCATGTCTTAAAAAGCATTTCAAATTTGTGGTAATTTTTTATGGCTAGCCTTTTACTTCCACTTTTTCAAACACAGAACAATAACATTTGTCATCACCTACTTTTCTATAGTTTTACAGTTTTCTAATAGCACTTTATCTGGATCAGACGTATAGCTACTTGAAGAAATATTTTCTGGAAGAAAAGAATTTCTGGAGTACTCTGTTACTAGGATCCTTTGGAAAAACATTAATAGATTTAGGAAAAAAATCCCAGAGAACGCTCATTATATTGATTGACTTTAGAAAGTTCTTTTGTTCTTATGTAGTCTCAAAGTTCAAAAAAAAAAAAAAAAAGCATTTAATCCTTGCTTCATGTGCCTCAAGGGTTGCAAAGTACCTTTAAGAAAGAGCAGCTGGGCCAGCAGGGTGATTTATAGACTTTTCAGCAGTTATGTGGATTGCATTTTGTAACATCTACAGAGTTGGAAGGGGCTACCCTCTGGCCATACACAACTTCTGAAAAATATCCACTGGGTCAAAGACAATCCTAGAAGGGGCTACTGGAATCAGAAAGTGTATTCAATGCACCTCTGATGTTCTCTTTGAAGCTGAAACATCACAAAGTGATTCAAACATTTGCAACCATACTCAAAAGGCGTTCAGATCATGTCCTTGTACCAGATACATGTCTTATGAATCCCGTGACAATGAGTTAGGGAGGCAGGAAAAAAGGCAGGAAGGAAGGAAGGAAAGAATGAGATAAAAACCTCAAAAAGAAGCTATCCGCATACTCTGAAGTGCAGCGTATTTTGTCAGGAACCAAGTGTTTTTGAATTTTAGAATTCAATGAGTCTGAGTTTTTGGTATCATGTATTGTGATATACTGGAAGGTTTGATAAGATAGAGCACTAGGAAAGTACCACAAAATTAGTTGTTAGACCCTTGATTCAGGAACAGTTTATGTGCTTTTTATTGAATAATACAGTGAAATATCACCATTCCTTGCAGATCTTACACACTAGGGAATGAATTATTTTCATTTCAGCCTTATGGGTGAATTGAGTACTCTGTCCCTATTTTTCTATGCACACAATAGCTCCAGTATAAAAAGCTTAGCTGGATGACATAGACTGTAGAAATCACATGGATAAGAGTTTTCAGATACCTATCTCTTGTCAATCAGTATGGCAGGTTTCACTTTCTCCACACACACGTTAAATCCTTTAGATGACACACATTATGCACCTGCCCTCTCAGCAACAGCAAAGGCCACACAATTAAAGTCTTATCCCATGCAGAACCCTTCCCTGGGATTTGCAGACTTGTGAGCCTCTCTAAGGTGAGGGCAAATATCCAAATCTCCATGTTCCACCATACTCTAAGCATAACACTTGTGTGGGCCAAACAATATATAGACTTCTAGGAAACCTTCTTGGTCAAAAAAAAAAAAAAAAAAAAAAAAAAGTGCCAAAAGCTATTACATGACTCTAAGGCTCTATAGCAGAAGGGAATTTTGAGGTCTTGCAATGTGGACACAACCTAAAATAGTAACTAGAGGCCTAAATCCCATCAGAGGAATTTACAGGGAGCTGAATGAAGCCCTCATAATCCACGAGGAAATGGTTAGCAGCCTGGTACTCCACTTAGATATATGCAAGTCTATGGGGCCAGATGGGATCCACCCAGGGGTGGAAGATTTCTTTACTGAAATAGTTGTGTGGCATTGGAATAGGCTGCCCAGGAAAGTGGTTGAGTCACCATCCCTGGAGGTCTTCAGGAAATGTGTAGATGTAAAACTTAGTAGCACACTTTAGTGGTGGACTTGTCAGTCCAGAGATTAAAGGTTGGACTAGATGATGTTAGAGGTCTTTTCCAACCTGAGTGATTCTATGATTAGGCTGCAAATATACAACTGTATAGCTCTTGTTGCATCATGTGAGTTTAAGCATTGATTCCATACATCAGACTACATTAGAGGAGAAAATTTGGCCTTGCCCCTTTCTTAGGGAGGGCATAGCATGCTGCCCAAAACCAAATCAAACCAATATTCCCCTTGGGCATTATCACTATACAGTACCTAAATCACAGGAGAAAAATCTTCAAGGTATACCATCTAAGCTTTTTCAACACACTGCAGGGATAGTACACTGTACGGATCTATCAGAATAAACCTGGACTCTTAGAAAAGAGAAGTAGCTGAGGTGCAGTGCCACAATGGCTAGCCTGGGCCCAGAGCTAAATTTCTGCTCTGGTCTCTTTCACGCAGTGCAAGAGTCCTGGGAGAACATGATCTTCTAAACATGTGCTGAAAATTCAAAAGAGTTTATTGTTTATTTTGGCAGACTTAGGTATGCCAAAGAAAGGCAGAAGAAAGATATGGCTATGTCATAGATTGCAGGAGAGATTTAGGAATACTACTTGAATATTTTCAGCAGACTAAAGAAAGATGTGTGGAAATAATGTAAACTAAGCAGTTATTACAGTGATTTGCAAATAGAACAAATATTAAAATGACAAAACACCTCAGCCAATCAAGTGCTTTTTTTTTTTTTTTTTAATTTATTTTTAATAGGTGTAACATTTCATGGTGTACCCATAGCTTGACTATTTCTGCTTTAGGAATATGATTTAGTTACAGTCATTCTCAATAACTGTCTCTGTTATGCCATGGGGACACCAAGAACAGTACTAAACTTTGGTATTGCACAGTGCAGAAAACCCATCTCAGAAGTCATTTGATGCCCATTAAGGGGAGGCCGCATCTTAATGGAGTAGCCACACTCCCTCCTTGTTCAGAAATTCCTCATACTAAGCTCACAGGTTTTATTTTGCGAGGTCCATGCAGTACACTAACATATTGATCATATTGACTTTGAAGGCCTGACTGAACTGCAGAGTGCTTCACCATGCACCACAAGCTAATTTATTAAAGATGATAACTTCTTGTGAAGTATTCTCATTTTACTCATACAAAGACATAGTTAGGAAAAGAAAATCAAACTGAACAAATAATTTTGTCATGACATCTCTTAACTCAGTAGAGTAGCACCTTGAAATGCTTTTAGCTCATTGTTATGTAGTCCAGATAGTTCTTAAATCCATTCTCCTTACAGCTTTTACAAATCTTCCTTGAGATATATGAACACAGAACAGAAACTTAGATAATAAACTGATAAATTAATGGAAAGTCTTATTTATTCATTTCAGTAAACTGCTAGTAAATTATTGAATGCATCACTATTGATGACTGGTTCATAGAATAATAGCTGAACAATACAAGTGTTGTGTATCATCTTTATTCATATGCTTCGATTTTTTCCATTATTCTCATTTCCCTTGCTTTCCACTAGAGAATATATTATGTGCTTTTTATTTTTATTTTTGCAAATGAACTCACCTCCCCCATCTTGAACTGTGTCTCATCACTTCTAAAATATGAGAATACAATTTAAAATGCAGACTTCTTTAGAAGTACATCATTTTATGGGCAGCTAAATATTAATTCTATATATAATTTAACAGTAGTCATTTATATTAGGAGTATATTACACGTCAGATGAAAGCTAGAAGCATAAAATCATAAATTTATAGGAATAATGGTTTTGATCTGTCATTAGCATGACCCAAGAAGATGGGGATACAAGTTCTATAGGAAGGTTATTCAATGATGGCTTCATTTTACAGGTATCAGAAATGCACGATGCAAAGGCACTGCATGCTATGCAATTTAAGATGATTGAAATGCCTCTTCAGGAACAGCACAGACTTCACATTCCCTCCAGAAACAATGAGACTGTTAGTGGAAATATTTAAAGAAACTCATAGGAAGAATAACTGTGTGATACCTAACCTGCTATTAAAACTGAAAGCTGGAGTTCACAGGAGTAAATGTGATTCATTGTGCTACGTCATTAATCTTTATGAGCAAAATGATTATAAAATCCTACAGGGAGGGGAAAAGCAATTACTTAATGATGTATAAAAATATTCCCACAGATATTTCAGAAAGCACTGTGCATAAAGCTGTCTGCATAAAACCCTTGGATGGTACAAATAGCCCAGTTAGTGGTGTACTTTTAAACTGTATGAGAGTTATTTCTTAATTTTTAACTCTGTCCCAGTCACTGTTTAACATTCTGCATTCATGTACTGTCTACATTGTTAAATTGCCTGCAACTCCAGAGCAGTCAGGCAGTACTCAAATTAAGCCACAAAGTAATTAGGTTTCAATCACTGAATATTCACAGCTCAATTAAATTATTTACAGAGATGTAGACAATTCTGCAGCAAAGACAAACATTTCTATTGACACTCCCCCAAACTGTGAAATAAATATATGTTGATGTGAAGATAAAAGAGAACTTAGATCTCTCTTCTATGAGGAACCGTTTGCTCCATTTCCCAGTTCACTTCAGAGGTCAGCTGTCTGTAAGTTTGGATGTGTATACTCATACTTTTACAATGAAAGAGTGATTTGTTTTGGGGTGGTGAGGTGAAAGGAAACCATCAAAAAAAAATCAATACTTTTATAGAAGATGTTTTTTGGCAATCATCCATTCTACTACTTTTTAAATAATTTTGGTAGCAAAAACAAAAAGCACACCCCATGTTTATAGTAGGGAGAACTGATCACTGTCATTCAATTAACTTCAACTTATTGAACAAATCAGAGAATATAGCAGTATAGCTTTACTAGCCAGAAATCAATTTACTCAATTGCATTACCCAAACTCAAGGGAAAATCAGAAAAGAAGAAAAGAAGAGGAAAAAAAAAAAAGACAAAAAAAAAAAAAAAGACAAGAGATTGATAATAAGGTTAATCCACGCATGTTGTTTTCCCTTTCATGGCTTCTTAAAACTACAAGGAGACTGGCAAGTGAAGTATTAATTGATAGCAGTATTTAAAAGAGTACTGAAAGAACTTTACCTGAAATTTTGTGTTAGAACAGCAAAAATAATTATTTCAGGCAAATAAGAAAGTGTAGGCAAGAGAAGTGTCAGCCTTCCAGTTCAATCCTACCAGCTTCAGTGAAACTAGCTCCAGAGGAAGTGGGAAATCCATCACAATTCAGTTTTCATTTAACTTCATTTATGCATCTATACCATTGACAGAGCTCTGTCCCCTTTGCAGAAGTGCAGTTATGGACCAGTTCTTCAGAACTGTTCAGAAGCTCTTAGGTCTACCAACACATCTTATACTCTGAAAAAGGATTGCAATGAAGAGATACCCAAATTAGCAGAGACTTTATCCCACCAGTCCTCAAGGCATCAGGCACACATGAAAAGCAATGGTGTTTCTCTGGCTGAATTGTCCAGACCAGTAGGACAGGATTTATAACTTTCTCATAACAATCATAGGGTGATTATGTCCTACTGTCCCACTTACTACTGAGAAAATGGTATCACGCAGCAGTCCAAGGGAAACATTCCTTGCTGTACAGGTAATTAATATATGAACAGTCAAAAACACAACATCATGCAGCTACCAACACTGAGCAGTTATGAAAACGGAGACAAAACTATACAAAAAGAAGAATAAATAAGTTTTTCTAGAGCTCTGGACTTTTTAAAGTGAATCCCCTTGGAAAAGTAACGAACATACCAGACTGTTTGTCTTTGACAGTACTCAAATAGCTAAAAATAAATGAATGGCATAATCAACCTGGATGGCAACTTTGATGTTTGAAACAAGGTTACTAGTCCCATATATAGGCCTACTCATAATAGCTGTGCAAGTGGAAAGTTGTGTTTAATCTACCCGAGTCCAGTCATCAGATGCAGAGTGAAACTAGCCTTTAGTTTGTATCTTTTCTAGCCACACTATTGAAAGTTAGATCAGTCAGACCAAATCAAAATCTACCTTTGGTATACATTATATTTACATAAAGGACCCTGATACAGCTCTGGAAAGATTATACTCCAAAAGCACAGCAGCAACGATACTAAACTTTATCATATGTTAGTATTAATATTAGTAGCTCAAAAACTAAACAAGACAGTTCACAATCTATGATCAGGATTTAAATCTTTTTTTTTTTTCCTTCCCCCCCCCCCCCCCACCCCGTATATGATGATAGTCTTGGTTTTAAAAGATAGCATGTTTTTGTTTCACTGCTGTACCTTTCTACTGACACTGGAAGTCGATGGAACAGCAACGATTTCCCAACTAACCCATAGTAAAATCAATTTGATCAAGTTCTTTCTGCCCATTTCTGCTCTTTTTAGCCATTGGGATAGAAAGTGCATAGAACAGAAGCTTGCAAATCATAGCTTTCTGAAAATATCTTGTTGTCAAAATAAAACTTTGGGGTACTCTATTTTAGCATCAGGTGACAAGCAAGCCCAAAACAAAGCTGCACACAGGAATTAGATGAGTAGTAGGAAGCCCTCACCAATCTTCTATCATGTGCTAAACTTAAAAAAAAAAAAAAAAAAAAAAGTCTATTTTAGAAACTCAGACTCTAAGTAACTGAGAAACTGCAATTCAACACTATTTCTTGTTAAGAAGCAAAATACTTCAGGAAATAGTCTGGTTTTAAAAAGCTAAGTAAATCAGGTCAGACCTCAAGTATCACTTCAATTATCATTTGAATCAATATTCATGATTACATGAAGACAATACCAAAGTCACAAAATACTACAACAGTCCAAGTGTGCAGACATCTGTAATACATTGCTTTCCACAGCTTAATATTTAGACTCAAAAAGGTCTGCTGCTGCTGGAGTAGACACTGGGAAAAGGTTAATGGGAGCTTTTGTTGAAGTTAAGGAAGGATTATTTGAGCACTCAATATTAAAAATCAAGTGGTAACCAGAAGTACAGAGCAAAAAAAAAAAAAGCCCAGATAAGTATACATATGCACATACACACATGCCTATGCACATACATAATAGAGAAGACAATACTAAGGTTAATGGGTTGTTACAGACTAAATTTTACTGTGAAGTCTTTTACTCCAAATACATATCGGAGCATTTCTCAAATGAAAAGAGAGAATACAAATATGTACAAATGGGTACGTAGTCCCCAAAGTCAGAACCCTTTCTGTAAGGAGAAAGTACAGGTAAGCTTATTGCAATGAGAGTAGATTTGCTTCTTTCAGAAAGCACTCTGAGATCTGCCATTTGGTGGAAGGAGAGAGAGAGAAAAGAGACTAGACTTTGTGCGCCGCATTCATGATTGATTGCTCCTTCCCAGTGCTTGTCCTATTACAGGGTATATGCTAGATCCAAAGTCTCAGTGGGGAACTTGAATGTATGCTCTTTCATCCCTTAGGCATTTAACACTACATCCTATCACACTGTACTCTACTGTAGCTAGAATCTCTTGCTGTCACATGTATTGACTCTGCCAAGACTGTTTGTAAGATGCTACTCAAAGCACAGCAGCTCATCTACTAGTAACACTACTGCTGCTTTCACCAATATGCATCAACAGAAGAAACTACATTTATTCAAGGCTAAAAGCCATCCTCCCCTTCTTTTCCTGTCCTTTTAAATTAAATTAAAAATAGAGCAAGTGTTATTTTTCTTGTAACAAACCCAAGAATTTATTTACAACTGAAGATAAATGGAGAGCATAACACAAAAGCTGCAGAGTTTGGGAGTTAATGCATTGTTACCCTTTTAGGCTGGGCTGGGCAAACAACTTTTTGTGGCATATAGTATTTGACTTTTCAATTTCAAAATGGGAGTTCAAGTCATCCCTTTCCTAGCTGCATACAAAATCATGTTCTACACCATCATATTGTTGACTCAGTTGTACACCAAATCATGTTTTTTGAAGACCCAAAATATATTTGGAGCTCAGTTTTTATTCCCATCTGTTTCACCAATCCAAGGCTGAGAAACACAAGTTATTCCTGACATGTAATAGGTGAAGACAGCATCGTCTACTGTTGGACTCAGTGGGCACATTAGTGTACATAAGACATATTTTGCTATTAATTAACCTCATGGAGAGATGAGAGAAATAGACCCAGCAGCACAAAGTTGACTTTTACTTATTTCTGTCTTGGTACATTCGCTCACTTGTGTTTCCTCTCCCTTGTCCACTGCCATATGCCGATATGTTTCACTACCATTTTACTGTAATCAGCTAACCAAAAGAAATAAAGAAAAAGGCATGGAAAGATAGTAGCTAGCACCTCCCAGCTAGTATTATAGTGCTGCTTTTTCTACTGTTATTATGATTAAACAAACAACAACCACTCCCCACCCCCACCCTGTGAAAAAATACCCCCCCTCAAAAAAAAAAAAAACAAACAAAAAACTACCCCCCCAACACACACTTCTCTTGTTTCAGATAGGGAAAAACTGAAACCTTGTTTCCACAGTAATGGCTTCTTGTGACTTGTAATGCTGATGCATTCATTACCATTATCACTGGCAGGTGAAGGTCAACACGCTGGAACAGTAACATGGCTCAGGCTTAATTTAGAAGAAATAACTTAAGCAGAAGATCTAAAAATAAGAAATTAGGAGTTTTCAAAAATAAACACTGAGGAGTTCAGAAATAAGATATGAAAAAGACAACACTTCTACAGACAGTAGATAAGCAAGAACTAGCATAACAGACATCTTCCAATAGGTGAACATCTGCCTTTATCCTTCAAAGTATCTTGAAATTTGTAGGCCTTTTATTCTTGTCTGTCCCTTATTGAGTATGCATCTCAGGTTAAATAATGTATTCCCAGTGAAAGGAAATTATCATATAGAAAACATTACTTTTAGGAATAAAGCAAAGTAAGAACTAAGGCCAGTGTTTAGACCTTTTAATTTGCAAAAGCATGAGTGCACATCACAACACTTGTTTTCAAAGACTGGTGAAGAAGAATGATTATCAAAATATTATAATATTTATCTTTAATAAGCATGGAAAGAAAGGAAAAGAAAGAAGAGACACCAACTAGATGCATTTATTAACTGCTCTCCATGAGGTTCCACTGCCTGTAATATGAGCAAAAACAAGTATGTAGTGTCTACTTTGAGGACTTTCTAGAAAGAGAATCCCCAGCTGGATTCCCCCTGTTGTTCTCTATTTAGCTGCAGCCTCTAGAGTCATTAATCGAAGAGTCACAGCTCTTTCATTTATTTTTTTTCACCCCCATCATATTAGTGGGTACAATTATATGATCAGAAAAAAGGGGTGAAGGTTGTTCTCATTTTTTTATTACTTAGGTTAGGAGCAAGAGATGGCTAAAGCAGTTCACTTTTCCCCTACAGACCTTAATTCTCTGTTGTTATCCTTCATACACACACACACACACACACACACACACACACACATACATACACATTTCTTTGTTTCTTTCTCAATTAACTTTCATTCTCTTCCTGCTTTCCCCTTCCAGACTGTCCAAGTTCATGACTATTTCCAGCTGTGTTGGGTTGCCTAGTGATGAAGAAGTTCAGGTAGAAGGCATTAGGAAAAACAAAATAATAATAATAATAAGATTGTGTCAGACCAATATTTTCCCTAATATCCTGTACAACCCACTAGACAGCACTTGAGCATATGCTTAGCAGTTCATATACACCTGTATCTGCTAAGCTTCAGTAATCATAGCTTCCAGGCAGAAACTAGAGGTCAACATTAAAAACAAACAAACAAACACACACACAGAAGAACACTACAAAATCCAAAGGCAGGAAGGACTCTGGGAACTAAAATCTGCTCTTCATTAAGGGGTAAAAAAGTCCATTGCAGATAGCCATAAGCAAAAAGCTTAAGTAAAATCTTCTGAGCAACTAGATTTTTAACAAACTGGATATCTGAAGCTAAAAATAAATGCCATACAGTCATCCCAGATGAAAATACTTTGGAAGAGGCTTGCCAGATTGTTTTGGGGTGCATGTCTTGCAGAGTACGTGTTATCTGAAAAAAGGCTGATAGGAATGACAGATTTTTAGAAACACAAATAACTCCTTGCTAAAACATTTTCCATGAAGACCTACTTCATGGATTTGGTAAATATATCTTCAAAAAGGGTTATGGCTTGAGACCAACTGAGTAGCTGAGAGCACTATCAGAAAGTCAATACAGAATGTGTATCTTCAGATTCCTCTGAGAAAACCTGAACCACTTTAAAGCTTTTGGACAGTGGCAATTATCTGAAAACATTCCTACAGGTTTATCTTCTTCATGTACGTTTGTTTGCTCTCTCTATCTCATTCAAAGCAGTCAGGACTGGTTTGCTTCCCTCTTCTCTGGAAATTTGCACTAGGAACCATTGTTAGAATCAGAATCCTGATCTGAGAGCACGATGAAAAATGTTGCACTCCAACTTGGACATTGGAGAGGAAAATGTTCATGTATACATCAGTATTGTACTCAAACAGCTGCTTACACCTTTTAACTTTAAATCTGCGAAGCAACAGGTAGTTTCTACGTTGCCCTCGGGGATAGTGTACTCTTCTGTACTTTGCTTCTATACAAACAGCTCAAAATTTTTAAGTCATGTTGTCAGTCATACCACCAAACAACCTTGCATGGCATTACATGTTCAGCCCCAGATGGATCTTGCCCTGAATGCGAGACCAGACAAGGAAATAATGCCGGCACATAAAACTAACTTGTAAATACATCCCTTTTTGGCATTTTTTTGTTTTGATGCTCTGTGGGGCTTAGCTGTACTTCAGTGAGAAGAATGTCTTCTGGTGTGAACTGAAATTATACCTCTATGCCACAATGTCCCTTTATTTATTTATTTATTTATTGGGGGGGGAGGGGTGGGCAGGGGAGAGAAGGGTGTTGATAATTCCTTGTGGACACCTGAAGGAGTTGCAAAATAATAAAATTTAGGTGAAGGAAAAGTTCCTTCTCTTAATTTTGTTGTTGTTGTTTTTCTTTTCCATCTGATCATAAAATGAAGGTCCCATTTTCTGGCTTTTGGCAGATTGCAAGCATGCTGGAACCGTTCAGATTACGTAGACTGTATTTGTCTGAAATGGTAATATCATACCTACAGTCTGATGCAGGCTCAAAAGCAGCCTATGCCTCCTGGACTCTTTTATGCCTTTGCTTTTGTTACTACATCCTTGTAAGCCTTCAACAGAGAGATTAAATTACCCTATACAGAAGAAACACCATCCAGAAGAAACTTCAGGTGCTAGGGCCTGAATTTTCACTGAAACCAAAGGCAGGTATCTCACTGACGTGAAGAAAAGGGCTTTAATCTATCCTGGTTTGTTTACTAATGAAGGAGCGTGAAAGAGATGCATGTATTTGTCTCTGAAGAGGAGGTGAAGGAACAGCTAATGCTAGGAATACAAAATTCAGTTATGCCGAACTAACAGGTGGTTGTATCCCAGCTTGGAGACCGCAACACAGAATTTCTAGGTTGGAGGAGACCTCCAAGATCATCAAGTCCAACCTCTGATGTAACACTAACATGTCCTCCACTAAGCCGTATCCCTAAGCTCTACACTTAAACATCTTTTAAAGACCTCCAGGGGTGGTGACTCGACCACTCCCCTGGGCAGCCCGTTCTAATGCCTAACAACCCTTTTGGTGAAGAAGTTCTTCCTAATACCCAGCCTAAACTTCCCCTGGTGCAACTTTAGCCCATTCCCCGTCATCCTATCACCAGGCACGTGTGAGAATAGACCAATCCCCACCTCGCTACAGCCTCCTTTAAGGTATCTGTAGAGTGCGATAAGGTCACCCCTGAGCCTCCTCTTCTCCAGACCGAACTATCCCATCTCCCTCAACCACTCCTCGTAGGACTTGTTCTCCAGATCCCTCACCAGCTTTGTTGCCCTTCCCTGGACTCACTGGAGCCCCTCAATATCCTTCTTGTAGCGAGGGGCCCAGAACTGAACACAGCACTTGGGGTGTCGCCTCACCAGAGCCAAGTACAGGGGGACAATCGCTTCCTTAGTCCTGCTGGCCACGCTGTTTCTTATATGAGCCAGGATGCTGTTGGCCTTCTTGGCCACCTGAGCACACTGCTGGCTCATATTCAGTCGACTAGCCACCAGTACTCCCAGGTCCTTCTCTGCCAGGCAGCTTTCTAACCACTCAGATGGCTTTTCCAACCATCTTCAAACTTCCAGATCTAGAGGAACACTTTGGCTGCAGCCTAAAAGTCATGTGTACGTAAACTGCTACAAGCCAGCCAATATTCTTCCCATGACCTGCCAGGAAACAGCAATGTAGGCAGGTAACCAAATTAAAGCCAAAACTTGCAGCCCAGTCCTTGACCTGAATAGTGAGTGAGGATCTGGATCCTGGCATTTATGCGTGATAGCTTCTACACAGCTGAAGTAAATACACCCTGGGTGCTCTGAGTTGGAGGACCACGATGGTGGGAATGAGAAACTCCCAACCGCCCCTGAACATGTGTGGGATTTGCTGCTCCACCTGGATCTATACAAATCCATGGGTCCAGATGGAATTCATCCCAGGGTGCTTAAGGAGCTGGCTGATGCCATTGCGGGCCCTCTCTCAATTATTTTTCAACGATCTTGTGAATCTGGAGAGGTCCCAGTGGACTGGAAGCTGTCAAATGCCATACCAATTTTCAAGAAGGGCAAGAAAACAGACCGTGGCAACTACAGGCCTGTCAGTCTCACATCAGCACCTGGTAAAATTATGGAGAAGATGATCCTTGAAGTTCTTGAAGCGCACCTGGGGGACAATGCAGTCATTGGTCCCAGCCAACATGGGTTCATGAGGGGTAGATCCTGCCTAACAAATCTGAATTCCATTTATGATAAGATCACCCATCTGGTTGATCAAGGGAAATCAGCTGACATGATCTTTTTGGACTTGAGCAAAGCTTTTGACACGGTTTCCCATGGGATCCTACTGGACAAAATGTCCAGCAGGCAGGGCTCAAAGGCTTGTGGTAAATGGGGCCACATCAGGCTGGCGCATGGTCACTAGTTGGGTCCATCAAGGCTCCATTTTAGGGCCAGTCCTCTTCAATGTTTTTATAAACGATTTAGATGTAGGACTAGAAGGTGTTTTGAGCAAATTTGCTGATGGCACCAAACTTGGAGGAGTTGTAGACTCAGATGAGGGTGGAAAGGCCTTTCAGAGAGATCTGGGCAGATTGGAGAGCTGGGCGATCACCAACTGCATGAAGATTAACAAGAGCAAGTGCCAGGTCCTGCACTTGGGATGTGGCAACCCTGGCTATACGTACCGACCGGGTGACGAGATGCTGGAGAGCAGCCCCGCAGAGAGGGATCCGGGGGCGGTGGTTGACAGCAAGTTGAACATGAGCCAGCAGTGTGCCCTGGCAGCCAGGAGGGCCAACCATATCCTGGGGTGCATCAAGCACGGCATTGCTAGTCGTTTGAGGGAAGTGATTGTCCCGCTCTACTCTGCGCTGGTGCGGCCCCACTTCAAGTACTCCGTGCAGTTCTGGGCACCACAGTACAAAAAGGACATAAAACTGCTGAAGAGTGTCCAGAGGAGGGCAACGAAGATGGTGAAGGGCCTAGAGGGGAAGACGTATGAGGAGCAGCTGAGGGCACTGGGCCTGTTCAGCCTGGAGAAGAGGAGGCTGAGGGGGGACCTCATCGCAGTGTACAACTTCCTCGCGTGAGGGAGTGCAGAGGCAGGTGCTGACCTATTCTCTGTAATCACCAGTGATAGGACCCACGGGAACGGTGTTAAGCTGAGGCAGGCAATGTTTAGGCTGGACGTCAGGAAGAGGTTCTTCACCAAGAGAAGAGTGGTCGCACACTGGAACAGGCTCCCCAGGGAACTAGTCACTGCACCAAGCCTGTCTGAATTTAAGAAGCGATTGGACTGTGCACTTAGTCACGTGGTCTAAACTTTTGGGTAGACCTGTGCGGTGCCAGGAGTTGGACTTGATGATCCTTATGGGCCCCTTCCAACTTGGGATATTCTATGATTCTATAAATAGTGTAGTCAGAGGTCATGGGGCTAGATTTAGAAAAGTCCTGCATAAAGAAGGGATCTCAGAAAATAAAATTTAAATAACATTAATATCAAGAAAAGGAATTCTGATCGCTAAATTCTTTATCTGTCATGACTAGACAGATGAAAATCTATGACGGTAATTTTGCCTTTTAGGTCATTTCTTTTTTATTCGTTTCTTTTATTTATTTGTATTTATTTTTTTTTTAACAGGCTCTGTACTAATTTTCCTCACAGAATAACTAACAGAAATATGACCCTTGTGCACCTTTTGTAGTTAATTCATTAGGTCAACTCTAACCACTAAGCCCTTTGTCAGGTTATTTCTACTAGTGATAATCACAGAATCACAGAATTTCTAGGTTGGAAGAGACCTCAAGATCATCGAATCCAACCTCTGACCTAACACTAACAGTCCCCACTAAACCATATCCCTAAGCTCTACATCTAAACATCTTTTAAAGACTTCCAGAGATGGTGACTCCACCACTTCCCTGGGCAGCCTGTTCCAATGTCTAACAACCCTTTCAGTAAAGAAGTTCTTCCTAAGATCCAACCTAAAACTCCCCTGGCGCAACATGGCCGGGCCCATTTCTTCTGCCGGGCCCATTTCTTCTGCCGGGCCCATTTCTTCTTCTTGCTTTGCTGCATGCCAGCTACCCTTCAGAGCAGCTCGTTCAGTAGCTTTGCCTTTGACAAAATCCTTCACTTTCCTCTCTCTACCGTCCCCTCCCTCCCACCCCCCATTTACCTTTCAAGCATCTCACTAATTAAGAGTTCATCAGACCAAAAAATGAGGAAAAAAACCCAAGACCTTCTTCATGGTTTCCTGTCCAATACATGCACATTTTATCTGCAAGCACTTACGTCCTTGTATTTTTGTTTCTTCAACCATACTTACTCAGGAAGCAAGGGGCTGATTTTTCTTAAGGTTGTGCTGTTGTTTCATTAAAGAATCAGGATCAGCCGTAACCAGCAAGTAACCTTTTAGGAACCAGATGCTCACTATCTGCTGTGGAAGCTGCTAGGCAACTAATTACAAGAGGTCAGCACAGATTTATGAAAGAAAGCTTTTACAGACCATCTCCCTTTAAAGAAATCCACTCTCCCCTGACAACCTGTAAGATTAAGCAGGTAACCTTTTTCTTTGCATGAATGCCTTCCTGTATGAAGAGAACCAGAGCAGCTGTTGTAGAAGACATTGCTAGTCTTCAGGCAGGATCTAATTATTTTGGCAGATGTTACCAGGTAATACTATTTAACATATGTCTGCTCAGCCGTTCACAGGCAGGCTTGTGCCCTGAGTCTAACAGAAGCTATATAGCCACATACATATGGCACAGAGCCAATATACCTGACTTTTTAATGGTGATTATTAGTTGAGGGTTGTACTGAACAGTTACATGGCTGCTATCAGCTCAGAGAATAAACACGAACATCTTTCTGCTTGCATCCTTCCCTCTACAAAACAAAAAAAAACAAAACCCTAACTAATAGTTTTTCACTAACAAAATAAAAAACCCTTTCCCCATTGTCTCCCAAAATTATTTTTGTCGTGAATGAGACTTATGAATGTTGATAGATAATTTCAGTTATGCAGGGTTTGGGGTAGGGAACATTATACAAGCAGGGATAAAGTTTAATCTCTGTAATTGGAAGGGATTTTGTTTGGTTTTGTTTTAGCTAAAGAACAAAATTCTTAAAAGAGAATGTTGTTACTGTGCTATTTAACTGCCTTTGTGCAAGTGCTTGTGGCTGGAAAACAAAAACAGGCAGTGCTTTGAAAATATACAGGTGCCAAGTTAATTCATTCTCCCGCAGAAGCCTACGTTTCCAGGTTGTGTGCATTTTTGTGGGGCATGAAGGAAGGGTGATCACATGAAAGAACAATTGTCAAATGTGTTGTCATTGTAGATACAAGCCTGGGCCAGATTGAGATGCTTCTCTTCATAGACTGTTTTCAGTTTTATGCTTTTACAAAATAGAAGAAAATGTTAATTGGTGGAGATAAAGTCATGCAGCTATGAATGAATTTGCCTACAAACTTGCAGAAGTAGTTTTAGATGGGTTGGAGTACTAATTGTTTTGAAAACATGAAAACTTCTGAATGTTGGCATTGTTATGTCTGCTTAAAATAACAACTATTGCTTACTCCTGATTAAAACTAGCTTGTTAAAAAAACTATGAGCAGTGTAATAGCATGCAGGCCGAGTGCAGCTCCATTTTTTTGGTCAAATCCTCTTACTATTATTTGGAGGCTGGATCTACACCTAAATCTGTTTTTTATGTTCTAACAAGAATACCCTCCCAAGCACCACTACTTTACTTAATGTTTACTTAATGTAATGTACTTTACTTAATGGCAGAGAAGGACCAGGCAGAGAAGGACCTGGGAGTGATGGTGGACAGTCGGCTGAATATGAGCCAGCAGTGTGCTCAGGTGGCCAAGAAGGCCAACGGCATCCTGGCTTGTATCAGAAACAGTGTGACCAGCAGGGCTAGGGAGGTGATCGTCCCCATGTACTCGGCTCTGTGAGGCCGCACCTCGAGTACTGTGTTCACTTTTGGGCCCCTCACTACAAGAAGGACATCGAGGTGCTTGAGCGGGTCCAGAGAAGGGCGACGAAGCTGGTGAGGGGCCTGGAGAACAAGTCCTACGAGGAGCGGCTGAGGGAGCTGGGCTTGTTCAGCCTGGAGAAGAGGAGGCTCGGGGCGACCTTATCGCTCTCTACAGATACCTTAAAGGAGGCTGTAGTGAGGTGGGGGTTGGCCTGTTCTCCCACGTGCCTGGTGACAGGACGAGGGGGAATGGGCTTAAGTTGCGCCAGGGGAGTTTTAGGTTAGATGTTAGGAAGAACTTCTTTACTGAAAGGGTTGTTAGACACTGGAACAGGCTGCCCAGGGAGGTGGTGGAGTCACCATCCCTGGAAATCTTTAAAAGACATTTAGATGTAAAGCTTAGGGATATGGTTTAGTGGGGACTGTTAGCGTTAGGTCAGAGGTTGGACTCGATGATCTTGAGGTCTCTTCCAACCTAGAAATTCTGTGATTCTGTTTGTATCTCACAAGATCCTTCCAATCTGAATTTATGCCAGGACTTCAGCAATGAGGAAATAAGCAACTAGACACTTCTAAAGTTCTCTAACTTAGAGATGGACAATATATTACATCAATTATCTTCACCTTCTAATTTTCTTTATCAACAGGTGCAACAGCATTTTCATATAGGTTTCCAATCTAGCCAATTTATATGCTACCTCTTTTTCATGGTAGCTAACATACATGTGACAACATATGCTGTAAAAGGGAGCAGCTAGTCAGAATTATCCTGTTATTGCTGTACTGAATGCTGTTGATGTTCAGTTGCTGTCAATTCACTAAAGATGCCTGTTAGGGAAGTGCAGCTCTGCTAACTCCTGTTTCTGTATCACATAGAATTAGGAGTTACAGATGTTGACTCTTTTTCTCTTTTACATGAGGTCTCCTGCCTCCATCTTAAAGCTGATGTCTAAGGCATAGAAATCAACTCTGTAAAGGGACACCAATGGCAGTTCTCTGCTACCTGGTTTGATTGGTAAATCAGGAGATAAATACAGTAAGAAAACACCAAGGAGGAAAGAAGGGTAATTGGTGTAGTTGACTCCCTTCTGAGGGGAACAGAGTACCCTATATGTCAGCCAGGCCCTACCCATGGGGAAGTCTGCTGCCTCCCTGGGGCCCTAGTCAGGGATACTATGAGGAATCTTCTTGACCTACCACAACAACCACATGTAGTGCTACAAGCTTGGGGAAGAGTGGCTGGAAAGATATGCAGAGGAAAAGGATCTGAGGGTACTGATTGATCCTCATCTGAACATGAGCCAGCAGTGTGCCCAGGTGGCCAAGAAGGCCAACGGCATCCTGGCTTGTATCAGGAATAGTGTAGGCAGCAGGACCAGGGAGGTGGTTGTCCCCCTGTACTCTGCTCTGATGAGGTCACACTTCAAGTACTGTGTTCACTTTTGGGCCCCTCACTACAAGAAGGCCATCAAGGCCCTGGCATGTGTCCAGAGAAGGGCTATGAAGCTGGTGAAGGGCCTGGAACACAAGTCCTGTGAGGAACAGCTGGGGGAGCTGGGGTTATTTAGTCTGGAGAAGAGGAGGCTTGGGGACACCTTATTGCTCTCTACGGCTACCTGAAAGGAAGTTGTGGGGAGATGGAGGTCAGCCTCTTCTCACAGGTAACTAGTGATAATGCTCAAGTTGTGCCAGGGGAGGTTTAGGTTGGAAATTAGGAGACATTTCTTCTCAGAAAGAGTAGTCAGGCATTGGAACAATGTGGTGTCACCGTCCCTGGGCATGTTTAAGGAAAGGTTGGACGTGGTGTTTAGGGACATGGTTTAGTGGGTGACATTGGTAGTAGGATGATGGTTGGACCAGATGACTTTGAAGGTCTTTTCCAACCTTAATGATTCTATGATTCCATAATCATCACCTAATTACTTCAAATAAAGATAAAGGCAGCTTGACAGAGCTAAAGTAGAAGAAAAGTTAGTAGGAAAGGCCAAACTAACCTCAGGGGTAGCTTTACCTTCACTGAAGGGATTTGTGTTCTGACACCCAAATTTGTTTGGAGTCCTGGTTCATCCTTAAACTTGTTCTTAACCTTGCTCTTGAACACCCATGTGTGCTGAACATTGTAACATAATGAACCTGGTCCTGAGGTCTTATCCCTAACCCATTCAGGTAAGACCAAAAGAAATGATGTATTTGTGACCTCCATACTCAAACAATAGGACATATCACATCTGCCTGCTACAGCGAATAATGATAATTTGATTAATTCAGTAGATGACAGTGTGTCCTCTAACTGATAGACTATGCTGCAGGCAGTCATGTGCACTGCCTCATCTGCCGTGTAGGCAAAGACAGTCTTTCCATTCCAAAAGCTTTGCTGAAGATGATGTTTTCCTTCTCTGCTTCTCTTTCTTATAGTGCTCCATCAATTTCTAAAACAATGCAATTAGCAGTAATTATAGGGAGGCTGGCAAAATGAGTAGTTTTTTAGGTTATTGTCTTAAAATTTCCTCTTCAAAATCAGAACAGATCTTCCTCTTATAAAGAAGGATACAGAACAGCTCTGTAACTGCAGGAACTCCCCTTTCTAGAAGTAACTTCATTTATCATTTGAGTAAAGTGGTAGAAGAAAAATGGAGAAAAGAAAGAAAGCAATGAAAAATGATTTTTTTCTCTGGCCACATTTACAATAAAGAAACAATTAGAAGTAGTTATTAAGACAATTGTTTTTATTTACATTCTCACTGTACATGGTGGTTATAATAGAAATACAACTAAGGCAAATATCCAAGTTTTCCATGTGATTGTTTGTGTAATTTTTAAATCACATTTGTAGTCCAGAAGTTTCAAAATACATTTTCAAACCTTAGACATAATTTTCTGTGAGAATATTGAATGATGATTTCTTTTCTGTCCAAGAAACATGTGATAGTCTCTCCAAAGAAACAAACAAAAAATAGAAAAATAGATTGCTACTTACATATTAATTCAAGAGCAACATATGATCTTTTGATATTTTCAGTGAAATTTTGGACGTCTTAAACATGTCTAAATACTTGTATACATATTATTTTATATTTATAGATATTATTTATATATATTTATATGTATATACATAAATGTCTATTTGTAAAGAGCAGACCACATATTTTCACATTTTTGCATGATGTAAGAAATTCACAGATATTATCTGTACAAGACAGTTAGAAAAATGATTCTTATTTCAAAAGCAAGTACTGTTTCCTTTCTGACATCTTGTTGTTTCCATGTATTCTGAGCTCCTATTATAGGGTCTGAGGCAGCTAAAAGCTCTGTAGCCATGTTCATTACATTCACACAAACTGTTAGAAAATATAAAGGTGAGTGGTCCACTCCATGGTTTTGTTACACTGCAGGGCATATTTCATCCTGCTCTATGCCCTGTCTCATATTAAAAAATATAATAATAATAAAAAAAACACACCCATATTGCAAAACAATGCTCTGTTCTTTTCATGGACAAGTTCATTACCAGATACAATTTCCAGGTAGATGCAGAGAACATCTTTTCAGCTGCTGGGCCCTTACAAAGCAACAAAAACTCTCAAAATGCTCATTTAAAAAGTAAAGGTTATGAAAAATGTGTTTGTCACCATAAACTTTTCACTGAATGACATACACAGATACCAGGTTAATCCTTAGTGACTTGGCAAAAACAAAGAAATAAACAAACAAAAACACAACAACAACAAAACCAACAACACAGGTTTCTTGTGGAAAAAAAAAAAAAAGTTTTAATAGATGTGAAAATATGTACTTTGATTTTGTACAATTACAGAAAAATAAATCAGATTTGAATTTATGGAAACAGGGGCCGTATTTATAGATAGGCCTGGGAGTGCAGGTAGGGGATCAGGAAAGCCAAGGCAGAGGTGGAGCTGAACTCGGCTTACAGATGTAAAATAAATAAATAAATAAATAAATAAAAAATAAAAAAGGTTTATTCAAGTACATAGTATAACAAAGGAAGATAAAAGACACTGTACCACCCCCAATGAGTGAAACAGGAGACCTGGCTACAGCTGACATGGAGAAAGCTGAGGTACCCAAAAACTTTTTTTTGCTTCCCTTTACTGGCAAGTGCTCTAGCCACACTGTCCAATTCACAGAAACAAAATGGGGACTGAGAGAATAAAGTACGACTCACACTAAGCGAAGATCAGTTCATTAGGCAGACGAAGTTGCTAAGCTACTGTCCATCCAATTTGAAAAGTTGTGGTTGCCTGGTGAAGTTCCTGATGACTGGAAAGGGGGAAACATAAACCCCATTTTTAAAAGGCAAATAACAATGACCCAGGGAACAACAGGACAGTCAGTGTCACCTCTGTGCCCAACAAGATCATGGAGCAGATCCTCTTGGAAACTATGATAAGGCACGTGGAAAACAGGGAGGTGACTGGGGACAGCCAACATGGCTTCAATGAGGACTAATTGTGCCTGATAAATCTGGTGGCCTATGATAGGATTACAGCATTAGTGGATAAGGGAAGAGCAACTGATGTCACCTACCTAGACTTGTGCAAACCTTTTCACACTGTCCTGCACAACATTCTTGTCTCTAAAATTGAGACAGATGGACCACTTGGTTGATAAGGAATTGTCTGGATAGTCAGACTGAAAGAATTGTGGTCAATGGCTCAATGCCCAGTTGGAGACCAGTAATGAATGATGTCCAAGGCTAAGTGCAAGGTCCTGCATCTGGGCCAGGGCAATCCCAAGCAGAAATACAGGCTAGGTGGATAATAGATTGAGAGCAGCCTGGGGGAGAAGTACTTGCGGGTGTTGATTAATGGGAAGTTCAACACGGCCCAGCAATGTACACTTGCAGCCCAGAAAGTTGATCATATGCTGAGCTGCATCAAAAGAAGAGTGGCCAGCAGTTCAAGGGAGGTGATTCTCCCCCTCTACTCTGTTCATGTGAGACTCCACCTAGAGTATTTATCTCTAGTCTGGGGCCCCCAGCACAAAAATCACAGAATCACAGAATTGTCTAGGTTGGAAGAGACCTCAAGATCATTGAGCCCAACCTCTGACCTAACACTAACAAGTCCTCCACTAAACGATAAGTTCAACATCTAAATGTCTTTTAAAGACTTCCAGGGATGGTGACTCCACCACTTACCTGGGCAGCCCATTCCAATGCCTAACAACCCTCTTGGTAAAGAAGTTCTTCCTAATATCCAACCTAAAACACCCTTAGTGCAACTATAACCCATTCCCCCTCGTCCTGTCACCAGGCAAATGGGAGAATAGACCAACCCCCACCTCACTACAGCCTCCTTTAATGTACTTATAGAGAGCTGGACATGGACGAGGACATAGACCTATTAGAACAAGTCCAAAGGAGGGCCACAAAGGGCTGGAGTACCACTCCTATTGAGACAGGCTGATGCAGTTGGGGTTGTTCAACCTGGAGAAGAGAAGGCTCCAGGAAGACCTTACAGCGGCCTTTCAGTATCTGAAGGGGGCCTACAGGACAGCTGAGGAGGGACTCTTTTTCAAGGAGTGTAGTGATAAGACAAGGAGTAATGGCTTTACACTAGATACAAGGAAGAAATTTCTTTCTATGAGGCTGGTGAGGCACTGGAACAAATTGCCTAGAGAAGCTGCAAATGTCCTGTTCCTGGAAATGTTTAAGGCCAGGCTGGATGGGGCTTTGAGCAATCTTGTCTAATGGAAGACATCCCAGACCATTGCAGATGATTTTTAGTGCCCCTTCGAACCCAAACCATTCTATGATGCTATGATTCTGAAATACTATGATTCTGTGTTTCTATGTTTCCATATTTCTATGTTTCTATGATTTCACAATTCTGTGGCCGCATAGTTATCAATAAAATAACTTTTGTCAAAACTATTTCCTAGTTAGAGGCCTAATGTGATACAGGTAATATCCTTTGGTATTAGGCATATAAATCTCTGAGGTTTCAAGATGTACCCTGCCCTCCTGCACTGCTTAGAAGTGAGCTTAGGCTTCCCTGTTGCCAGCATGCTGCCTCTTATAAAAGACAGTAGAGAGGGTATGTATCTGGGTCCTGTGGAATTGATATATGTTCCTGGTGCTCACAAGAAATGGAGAAATGTTTCAGGATTTCACAGGTGAGATTTGGGCGTTTTAGAGCTATACTAATATACCTAAATACTCCCTTGAATATTGTAGTCCTTTGGAAGTAATTTTAAATTAACTGTGTGGCAAATAAATAGATCTTACATACTTACAAAACCTCAAGACAGGCTTTTTCATTGATCAATAGACATTTGACATATAGTAGCTGCACCTTGTAATCTAATTAAAGGATTATCTGACATAGTTACTGCTTTGGTACCTAGCTCAAGAATTCCTGACACAGCTCTCTAGAAGAAATCAAGGTCAATATTTTATAGAACTATGGACTTCAACTACTTCACAAAGAATTAAAATATTCATGCTATTCAAAAATATCTTCTATAGAGTCCACTAGATTCCACAGAATCAGCTTTTACAACCCTATCAGGAAACTGTTTAAAGTAACTGAAGTAACTGAATAGGGCAACCATGCCTCCAGGAAACTGACTTCTTAAGAAATATGGTTCAGTGACCTAATGGGGTTCTTTGAAACCTGTTACAGAGTGTTTCAGCCTTTTATTAATTAATTATTTTATATATTAGTGGTGCCAGCTTGCTGGACAAGGATATAATTATAGCTCCTATGTCACAAGGTACTGGACTGACTCTCTTTGTTCTGTCTGCCCTTTGTCACTGTTAGTTGTCACAGCTTTTGGTCCCAAGGCCAAGGAGCACCAGCTGGCACCTACTGGTGGAAAACATTGTCTGAAGTGTTTGATTCCAGAGTCCTGTCTAAACTATCCTCAGCCAGGTTTTCTTGGTCAGCAGGGAAATGATGAAACTGATCTTAACACAAGGATGTGAATAGTATCTCAAATCAGTACTACATATTTTTAAAAACTAAGTTTAGTGGACTGTTTAACTTAATTTGACCTCATATCCACTGTGAGTCAGAAACCTGCCTGAACTTCTGGCAAAGCTCCCCCATCTTCTGTTTTCCATTTGGTACCAGGTACACAGGGCACTTATGGATGATAACAGATTATTGCCATCTCCTTCTTCACATTTGCTTGCTCCAGTCAAGCATTTTTTTTTTTTCAGAATACACATTGTACCTTGAGAACGAAGGCCTGTAGTGTGGAGCTGATAACCTCAGAATGTAGCCCTGAGGGCTTTACTGTGATTGTAATTTAATGAGGTATTAAGCCTTGGACCTTAGGAGGGTAGGTATCTTGAACACTTTGGGAAAATAAGACAAGAATTCAAAATATAATACAAAATGACATCCTGGAACATTA